>NW_028233350.1:5145326-5648564 GCF_057557595.1 Rhyacophila brunnea
AATGGAGATAACTAATGAATGAGATACATATATCTATGATATCAGTCTTTAAAAGTTATAACATAACTTATAATTATAACATAACATAGTTATACAATTAATATTATTACATGATACTTAACTACTTTTTTTATAATATTATTTTTTTAAATATAACAAATCCACAAATAGAAAGAGATTTTTAAACAACGCCAGAAAAGGCAAAAGCACATTTTTTGTAGGTAATAAAGTAATATACGCAGAGAGCTGCAGTTGGTTTCATGTATATAATTGTTTAGAGTGATTGTTTTGAAACGGAAATATTGACTCAAAAGAAGAATGTTTGTAAACGTAAGATGGAAAGAAATTTAGGGAAGTCATAAATTTTATTTTTAACTCTCGCGGCCCCGGCATTGCGTAACTTCGGTAATATTTAAATTTGAGAAAACATAAAAAGTATCTCAATAAAATAAAACGGATTTAAATTTTAAATGGATTCGCGAGCCGAATTTTTAGTAGCAGTATTTCTATAATATTGCGTACTGCAACTACGCTCCGGTGCGATTTGGTCTATTCCGAGCACAGAAAGGAAAGAAAATCCAACGTTTGGAAAACACCATTAATAAACGAATATCGGAAATGACACGTATAGTATTGCCGTAGTATAAATTTTCCCCCGCATTTTTAAAGTACAATTATTGTTTTGAATTTTTATTATTATGTAAGTATCTTATCGAATTGTTATAATATTATCTTCAGAGGTATCAGCAATACCAACATTTTTGTATTAACACCCATGGGAGAGTTATGGCACTAGAATATTTTATTCAAATGAATAAAATAAATTAATTTATCACAGCTAACAAGATAACGATTGCATCTTACATTTTTATAACAACCTTTACTGCTATAATTTTTAGTCTTGAAAAATATAGTTTTCTAAAACTGAACTAAGCTTAGTAAAATGTATAATTATCCACATCCCTTGAAACATGAATTGAAAAAACAGCCACAGGTAGGTGATCTCTTGAATGGAATAAAATACAATTATACACAAATAAAAAGAGAAAAATACCTATTAGAAAAATCATCATATATAAATGATTGAAAGCTCTCCTTCTATCTATATCAACATCAAGCAGCGGTGTCTCTATATGAGGCCGATTCTGAAGAGGTACCTCATCAGGAGATCCAACGAAAGTATCTTCGATGGCTGGTTGAATATCATGTTCGCTTGTCACATCTTGACTCTCCATCATAATATTAATACTGCTTGAGCTACAACCCTAAAACAAATACATATTGGTTTCAATATATTTTTATTCAAAGCAAATTAGGTATGATAATTTATATACGGAGACTTCAACGTGAAAATTTTCACTGCCCTGCCAAGTAAAAGAAAATGTTTCAAAAAAAGTTCAATTCTAACATGAGTATAATGTTCCCTACCAACTATTTTAGACATATTTAATTAACAACAAACATTTTTTTATGTTTCTAAATAGGAAATAAGTGTCAATTCTTTTTAAGATTCTGTCAAATTGCTACATTGTTGTAAAAACATAGTGATATTTAGATTAACATTGTGTTTTTATATAACAACGCAGAAACACTATATTTTTACATAGAAATTATTATCCTATTTTGTCAGCAGGCAGTTATCCTTATTATGAGACGTCATCATAATAATATAAGGCAGGAATAAAAGATATTAATAATCCAGGAGCTGTGATCGAATCCATATACATAATAAGAGAGACGCACATTCTTTCATGATTCGTCTATTTGAGACAATGTAGGTATACTACACAAAAAGTCACATTCGGAGTCGTCGTCATAATATAAATTTAATATATTATGTGATAAGTATATTAAATAGATAATATATGTCAAAATTATATTTTTGGGGTATATTACATAATTTTCAATCTGGAGCTGGAGCGCACAGTTATGAAGAAGCGACTCAACGAGTATTTATAATACTATTATGAAAAAATTAGGGATTTTGACGTCCCTTGAAACCTACCGCCGGGTGCTGCGCACACCTAACAACCCTTTCGATTGGTACCTACGTCCTGAGTTATACAATATCCTCTCTCTAGTCATATTTTTTCTTACTCTATGTTTGAGCAGATAATCTATTTATTATATTATGTCCGAAATATTATATTAAATATATTTTTTTTTCGGTGGTCATTTGGTTTTTACGTTTTGCTGTAAGATGCAAAAAAGCAAAAGTTGCACAGTATTACATATTATAATTGTGTAAAAAAAATATTGGTATTACCACAATAGAATGGACCATTCGCTCCGCCGGCGTGTCTTCAATGTATGTTTAGACATTATGTAATAATATGATAATGTACATAGAATTTAACTGTATAAAATTATTTAAAAATGGGTCCAATGGATACGGACCCACTGCATTGCGTAGTCTTAAGCAAAGTAGTTCCGCCACTGACTTCTTTAAGCCCCTTGCTCACATAGCATAATATATATTTGATTTGTTTTTCTTAAGGCTTAATTACACTGGCAGACGCTCATATTCACGATCCACGCTGAACGTCGTGACCAACGTCTTTACACTGTAAGCAATTACACGCAATGAACGATCGCGTTGAACAGTTTTTTGATTTTTCGCCATTTTGAAAATT
Organism: Rhyacophila brunnea; assembly: GCF_057557595.1. NCBI lineage: Eukaryota > Metazoa > Arthropoda > Insecta > Trichoptera > Rhyacophilidae > Rhyacophila > Rhyacophila brunnea. The sequence continues at coordinate 5,147,960 of NW_028233350.1, forward strand.
GAGAGAGATGTTTACAATCGAAGTGATGAATTCAGAGTGACCGGCCATCTGCGGCGGCGTGACAAGCGAGCGGTAGCTTCGGATATTTTCGAACGTTCTCGGCAATCTTCGCTTGAATCTTCTTGAATAATGGCAGACGGAAATAGGATAGGTTCCAATTTGCTCACGATCATTGACGATCCCGGAAAACCATAGATAATAGATTTTGACAATCGTGGCAGACGATCGGGCCAGACGCAATCTGCTAATGCAATTTGAGCATTACCGTCGACTGGACCGAATTCCTGATCATGAGCTATGCTCAAGACTTTTATTGTATAGAATTTCCACTTCCTTGTATTTGCCCTGTTGAAGAAATAAATTGCATTGGTACTATTAAAATTGAATACACATTTTCATTTGTATTTTAAATACTTACTTACAGCTGGTATTGATTTTGATTTTGTTAAAATTAATTCAAACATGTACCTATAGTTTATATATTTTCCAGCTTATTAAAAAGTGTCAAGTACATGTATGGTTACTAAGATATTTTTTTTTTTGCTTTGATTTAATCAAAGCATGGCATTTCGATTTTTTGCGAATATGAATTTGCGTGATGCGAACCATTTAGATTCTAGATTAACTTGGCAATAAACACCATCCACAATTTTATTGACTTCGATCTAGTCAGACGTGGATTGACTGTATTTTAAATAGCTTCCTTTTGGGTCACTGCCTTATTTACCTTAAGTGGATATAAAGATCGTGGGGAAATCCCAACAATACTTGAAAGACTATTAGATTGATAATAAAAATGAATTCTTTATATCCTTATTTTATTTTACGACAATCTAAGATCAATGTATATTAATTTATTGTTTGTACCTGTTCGAAGAGACATTTGGCCAAATCTTTTTCGGTTTCGGCGACTTTTGGATCGTAAGGTCCCAATTTCGCTTTGTATATCTCTAGCGCTCGTTGATAGTGGCATTCCGCTTCCTCATATTTACGCTGAAAGTTGTTTAAAACATTTTTATCATATTATTATTAATTGTAACATTTTTTGAATACATTACATGAGAAAGAATATAAATCGAGACAATAATATATTAAACCAACATAACAATACACATATCCTGGCAAATATGGAATAATAGACTATTTTTTTATTATTATGTTGTGTAATGCCGAGAGGAGTGGGGCCAACCTGTTGAGAAGGCTGTTTGTCAACAAATCATCAGGCTCACGTTCCTCAAACATTATTTACCATGAAGTTATTTTTCCGATTTAGGGGGGATCAGGAAAAAAGTGTCTTATGATCCGTATTTTATTTAAGATTAGTATACATTCGTTTTTACCTGTTCGAAGAAAGATTTGGCTAAATCATTTTCGGTCTTGGCGACTTTTGGATCGTTTGGTCCCAATTTAACTTTGTAGATATTTAGCGCTCGTCGATAGTGGCATTCCGCTTCTTCATGTTTACCCTGAAAGTTTTGTAAAAATATACTTACTAATACTTTATTGTTTAATGTAGGTCTTTTAATTCTATTGTTGTATAGATACATAATATAGCGTCACCTTAATTAGTAAAACTCTTAAGTCCACTTTTGCCAACTTTACAGGAGAGACAAAAACTGTTTAATTTTTAAACTAGTATTAATCTTAAGACTTTGAAATACACTTTGGTAGTATGTTTTGTGAGAAACTAATATATGTGCTCTAAATTCGTATTTTAATTATACTCATAATAGTTATAGTATATTTTTGGAGTTACGAGATTTACATTTCAATTTAGAAATATATATCGAGGAGATAGGAGATTTTCTCAAGCATTAATTAGAATATGAAATATTTTTTGGAAGCATTTATGATTTTCATGATTTAAAAATAAAACACAACATTATTAAAACCAAAAAGAATAAAACCTAGTAGGTACATGAAAATGATAATAGATAATGATAATGGCATTTGAATTTACATCATAAATTGTGATTATGTTATATTAAAAAACATGCAACAAAATAAAAATGACATCAATCTACTCATTTTCATATTATGGTATATTGTCGTAGTACCTAATTGTGACAAATCAACAGGCACGGTATTTTTTAAGTTCTTGAAGATCTGTATATTTTCTTTTCTTAAATTTCAATCTTAATGGGTAACGGCTTGGCAAATCGCATAAAGTTATTCACAAAATGTTTTTGTTTCTACTCTGTGGAAGTATCGTTGAATTGTTAATAAATCTTAACTTATAATGAATTGTGCTATTTCAAATTACTTTTTACATAGGTACCGTGAACGTGACAATTTATAAATTTAAGGCGTTCACAACGTGACATTTAAAAACAAGAAACAGTGTAAAGAAGAAATTGATATACCTATGCAGTATCACAAAAACAGTATGAAAAGTAAAGTAAAAACTGCGTTGACAAGCACGTTATTCAGTATACAATTTCTATTTTGGTATGTCCATCCATCTGAATTGAATACAAATTTTATGGCCTCAGTTGACCTGTCTTCTATATAAATTAAAAAAATATTCTTGCAAGTTTTTCTCCATCTAATACACCCTCCGTCTCTTTCCACACGAAGCAAAATCCTTCGTATTTTTTAAAATCAAAGACACAAAGAATATGGACCACAAACTTTGTCATAATACAGACTAGGCACCGTACTTTTAGGGCAGAGTAATACCGCCTGCAGGTCCATTGTAAACATATACTTCTCCTTAGTTTTATCTTTTATATCTCTTGCTTCTTGTTTCTTTTGAATATGGACATTATATTGTAATTGAGTTATATTAATGCCTACCCTGAAATCAACTCAAACCTTGCATTCATTCGTTTATCCTCTGATACAAGGAAATATTTTCCTTATCCTAGGCTATGTGGAAAGATGCAATTGATAGAGCATGACGTGGTCCCTGATCTCTACACCAAATGTTCACATAAAACTTATACATACAGCTCTGTTTTTGAAGTTCACTGCGGCTGGAAGTATATTTTTTAATAATGAGACTCCATCTTTTCATCTAGGGATTTTAAAAACTTCTTTATCCGTTCAAATATTTCAATCATCCAAAATTAACAATGTAGGCATATATTATGCAATAAAAAATAAAATTTATATTATTATAAGTAGTATATAATATACATACCTTAATGATTTAAGTTTACGCAAGAAACATTCCAAAATATGTGGGTACAATGTGTTAATAAGTTTAACGCGAGCAGCAACCGCAACACAACTCGACTGATATTCTTACAGCCAAAATGACTATAGATAACGGACTTACGAGATTTTCTCGTTTGTGTTTTTACTAAATGGACTTACTAGACTAGTGCATTTTTGATGCACTTATGATTATCATGGCGATACAAGAATTGCCTAGAAAATGTAACAAAAAATTTACTAAAAGATGGCATTTAAATTTTTAAAAGGACCAAAAGTGGACTTACAAGATATACTAATTAAGGTGACGATAGGTATTATAGCTATGTAGTATCTATATCTTTTATTATTTTTTCATCATGTGTTTCTTCTACCCACCTTTGATTTTGTAATAACAATTAATTTTAATAATAATATAATTAACTAAATAGTTAATAAATAATATAATTATTAATACTATCGACTAAAGGTGCTTAATAGAATTTAAATGTAATTATGTTTATTATTTAATAGTATAAACATATTTTTAAACAAATTTTTGATGTTATTATTTATCATTGAATAAAAAAAAGTTTATTAAATTGTTAGATTAAAAGTGTCGAATTACATGTCAGTAGATACCAACTTTAAAAATAAAATTTGAAAGGAAGTTACCTACATAAAGTAGGTACTTACCTATTATTAATATCATGATTCAAACCACAAAGCCAAAAGCCGTTAGCCAATATTAACGGAATTTAAAAAACAATTCAGTAGCATGACAAGTTTTGTCGTAATTAGGTAGGTCGCTTGTGGCTAAAATGGTAAAACATATTGAACGGAATCCAGTGGTTGCAGGTTTTCAAAATTTTCTTATAAATTGTGTGTTATTGAGATGTTTTTAAATGTTATTATTAAGGTAGATCAACATTATTTAATCATGCAAAATATTTTTTAAATCTTGATGGCTTAAGCCGGTTGACCGGTTAGTTATTCGGAAAAAAAACCGCTAACCGTGTGTTATTTTAGTCCCGGTTAATTGAAATCCCGACATTATTATATATTTTTCGGCCATGTTCGTCCGTTAGCTGGAGCATATGGATACCACACAGCAACTCCTGAAATTCAAGAATCCCTGTCGCTCCCCAGTCTTCTCGCGTCATAGATTTATATAGCAGGCGCGCACACGGAACAATTGTTTGGAAGGGTTCATTCTTGAGTTAAATGGCTTGCTCCTTATAAACCAAAACTGCTGTGTTAATTTTTGTATGTGGCGACTAGCTTTCATATGTATAAGTATATATATATATCGAATCTGTTAAGTGGGATAAGCGGTGATTTTCTTTTATATAGATGACGCAAACGATTCGAAACGGAATTTAAAGGGGCCTCGCAACAGCTAAAATCAGTCAAACAAATGATACGTGATGGTCTTTTTGATTTTACTTTCGACGACAATATATTAAACAGTGGCCAAAACGTCGACCGTAACAGTTTAGGTGACACTCACGCACATACATGAGAAGTGGATATAAAGTTTGTGGGGATATAACAAGATTATTGAAAAGACAGTGTCATAATACTCATAATCATAATATACGCAAATACTGAGACCTAATTGGTACTATTGATATAGAAAAAGATATTTTCTTCATATATTATCCTCATGTAATTTACAGCAATCTAAGATCAATAAATACATTATTTTGTTTGTACCTGTAGGCGGCAAGTTGAGGGCAAATTGTTTTTGATATCGGCGACATTTGTATCGTTTGTCCACAATTTCACTTCGTAGGTCTTTAGCGCTAGTCTATAGTGGCATTCCGCTTCTTCATATGTACCCTTAAAGATGTTTAAAACATATTTGTTGTATTAATAGCATTCTTGAACACATTTAATGAGAAAGAATTTTCTTTGACACACTAATTATATTAAACCATCATTTAAAACAAAATATATCCTTTCGAATATAGAATAATAAACTATTTTTTCTATAAGTAGATTTACTATTATATTCATGTATTTCCGTATTGAATTTAACCTTCGACAGCAATATATTAAACAGTTGCCAAAACGTCGACCGTAACAGTTCAGTTGAAACTCTCACACATACATGAGAAGTGGATATAAAGTTTGTGGGCAAATCACAACAATACCTACTGGAGAGACAGTGTCACAGTAGCGAAGGGTGGAGGTAGGCTGTTGAGATCCGCAATATAAAGTGCACATTAAACTATGTTAGTCATACGTAGGTACCTATTTGTTTTTATTGAACTATGACTACAATATTGGTTAGTTTTTAAAAATCAATTAAACCCTGACTATCCAAACCATGACGCCGACACTTTTATGTAGGTTTCCGGTCTGCCCGTCGAGCTGCTGACCAGGTTCAAATACTTAGGTGCCGTGGTTGCCGAAGATGGTGGTATTTCCAATGAATTTGGAACCCGCATGGGTATTATAGCGGGTCTGCATTCAGCCAACTTGAAGTCGTATGGAGGTCAAGGCTGTATTCTGTGACGACCAAATGTCGTTTGTTCAACGCGTGCGTGCTACCAGTGCTCCTTTATGGCTGTGAGACATGGCATCTTACTAAACTTCAAAGGTAACGGGTTTTGAGCTTTGAGAATCGATGTCTCCACCGAATCTTAGATGTGCATTGTACGACCCCGTTACAAGCACTCAAGTTCGTAAGCAGACACAGTAATCTTCGCACAAAGAGTTGCTTTACTTGGCTGGGACATGTGTTTCGGATGCCGCCAGAGAGTGCGACACTTCGTACCCTTGTGGCATAGCCTCAATGGTTCCGTTGCCGTAGCCGGCCGTCCCTCACCCTGCAACGATGCTACCAAAGTGATCTACGCGCTGCAGGTCTAGCATGGCGGTAAGCGCGAGAGTTGGCGATGGACCGAGGGAAGTGGCGCAAACATATGCTTGCCCAATGCTTCAATGCTGGGTCGTGACAGGGTGAACGAAGAAGAAGAAGAAACCAAACCATAATATTTTTGGTATATTTTGGGCGATACGACAATTCTGTGCACACTTTTTATTCATACTTATTAGTTTTCGTTGGATTAAGAATACATTATTACATTATTGTTGGTTCATTTTTTAAATTCATTAAGCCCTGCCTAACCAAACTCTAATTTATAAAAAATATTATTATATCTATAAAATATTCAAAGTAATGTATGATTTAATTAAAAGACGAGCATTTTTTTGACTATTATCTAATATGGCTTGGTTTCACAGGGTTTAATTGAATTTTAAAAACTAACCAATACCATCTGTAAATTGGAGTCTTATTTCAATGAAAACAAATACGTATAACCGACAAAGCTTAGTGTGCACGATTTATGGCGGATCTTAACAGCCTACATCCACCCTTCGCTACTCCAGTGTCATATATGACCGCAAATACTGAGACCTAATTCGAGCAATTGACATTAAAAATGATTTCTTTCGATCCTTATTTTATTTGACGACAATCTCAGATCAATGTACATTCTAGTGTACCTGTTCGAAGAGAGATTCGGCAAAATCGTTTTCGGTCTCGGCGACTTTTGGATCGTGTGGTCCTAATTCCACTTTGTAGATTTCAAGCGCTCGTCGATATTGGCGGTCCGGTTCATCATAATATTTACCCTGAAAGTTGTTTAAAACATTTTATTATGTTAATTGCAACATTTATTGAATACATTAAAAGACAAAGAATGGACTAAACAATAATAAATTAAACATCATAAAATAGACATATTATGGAAAATATAGAATATTAAACTATTTTTTTTATTATTAAACGAATAAGTACACAAAAATTGAGAATGTATGCATGGTAAAAATAAAATATTTCCGACTTACTAAATTTGTTATATAGATTTATAGATAAATAATAGAGATATCATGTCGTAGGCAGATTGGTTGCTATTATTTTTACTGATATTATGGATCACAATATAATTGAAAGTGTAAGTATGCATAATATTATGAATTGTGATATACTTACCTCGAATCATTTTCCTTCGGAGTTGTTAATTGCGAAAATAAAGTACTAAGTAAGTACCTATGACATTTTATGTAATAAGTTAATAATATATAGGTACATTAAAATATGTGACACTTTTTATTATTAGGCAATTATTATGAATATAAAGGTGAAACTCGCGTCGCAATATTAATTAATACACTATGAAACACTTCAGTAGCATAAAAAGATAATTTTGCCGTAATTAGGTAGGCCGCAAGTAGCTACATTGTTAAAGCACATTAAACGGAATCCAACGGTTGCATGTTTTCCATATTTTCTTATAAAATGTATATTTTTGAGATGTTTCTTAATGTTATTATTTAGGTAGATCAAAAACATGCAAAATATTTTTTAAATCTTGTTAGCTGAAACCGGTTGACCGCTTTGTTATTAGTAAGAAAACCGATAACCGTGTAGTATTTTAGTCCCGGTTAATTGGAACCCCTAGATATATATACTTTGGACTAGTCAGTCGCTTAGCTGGAGCATATGGACACCACACTGCACTTCCAAGAATCACTATTGCTCGCCAGTCTTCTTGCGTCATACATTTATGTATCAGGCGCGCACAAATGGATTAGGGGGTTCATTATTGAGTTAAATGGCTAGCTAGCCCCTCATTTATTCCTTATAAACCAAATCAGCTGCGAAAATTTTGGCTATGGCAATTGCCTTTCACATTAATTATATATTAGGTATTAATAATTTAACGATGGTTTTTTCTTAATTCTGAGTTCCCTTGTCGTTTCGATTTTACCTTCGACCATAATAATATATTATTGAACAGAGGTCAAAACATCGAACGTAAAAGTTTAGGTGAAACTCTGGCGCAGACATAAGAAGTGGATTTAAAATTTGTGGTGAAATAATCACAACAATACTGGAAAGACAGTGATATTCATATATATGACAAATATGACCGCAAAGACCTGTCTTTTCTCTCTCTTTCTGTCTCTGAGGGATGTCTTAATATCCTTATTTTATTTGACAGCAATCTAAGATCAATACACATTATTTTGTTTGTACCTGTCGTCGGCAAGTTGAGGCTCTTCTCAATTTCGTAGATCTGTAGCGCTCGACGATAGTGGCTTTCCGCTTCTTCGTATATATACCCTGAAAGTTGTTTAGGACATTTATTTGTATTAATTGTTGAATTTTGAAATACATCAAATGAGAAATAATGGACTTTGAGACAATAATATATTAAACTATCATAAAATAAATATTATTATATCTTGGCAAATATAGAATAATAAACTAAGTTTTCTTTGTTATTCAACAAATAATTATTCACAAAAATTGAGAATTCTGTCACAATGAATACATTTTGAAAACACCTTAGACATATATTTTTCGGCCATATCTGGCCCATAGCTGGAACATTACATGGACACCACACGGCACCTCCAAGAATCCCTGTATCTCGCCAGTCTTCTTGCGACATTTATATATTATGTGTCAGTTGCGCACACAGGGAGATGGTTTGTGGGAGGTTTATTTTGAAAAATAATTATCCATAATGTCTTGCGGTCACAGACTTTGCGTGTGGTAGAATACCGAGAGGAGTTGAGAAGTCTGTTTGATAGTCAAATCATCCGCGTAACAGTCTTCAGTTATGAACTAATATGCCATTTTCCATGAAGAAATTTGTATTATTGTCCGTTTTAGGGGTTCATTTTTTATAGGTTTGCCAACATTTCTAAGTAGCAAAGTTACGAGTGTTACTTTTTTCAGCTGGAGCAGCAGGGTTATTCTATTATATCAGTAGACTCCAATAAAAAGGTCATAAATAATATGCTGTAACCTATTCAGACAGTAAATTATCCCGGGATGTGAACTATCAGGCAAGATGTTTTTAACACGGCCAGTCATGGCGTGTTGGAGCTCAGACGCACGACACGGCAGTTTGCGTGCGTCGACACAAGTCGTAATTTTGTCATCTTTTCGTAAGATATTACGTATTCTTGCGAAGCTCCTCGCACACTTTGCGGAATCCCAGGGTTCCGCAGAGCTGGTTGGGAATCACTGGCTATGGCACGTTGATCTACTCTCTGTGCATTTCTAGCGCGTCATACAAAACTCCGCATTTTAGATGATTGCACCTGCATACTTGTTGGATTAACATGTAACGCGGAAATTGGAATACTTCAAGGATCACACATATTTCAAGTATACCTACTGTAAAGATGACGAGATACATGTGATGGTATTTTCGATTTAACTCCGACGACAATATTAAACAGCGGCCAAATCGTCGAGTTACGCTCGAAGGTGAAACTATTGAGAAGTGGTCAGGACATAAAGTTAGTTGGGAAATCACAACAATAAAGGATAGACACTATCATATGACAACAAAAATGCTGATACCTAATTCGATCAATTTTATTAAGATAAAAAATATTTCTATAAGTAAGTGCATCCTAATTTTATTTTACGACAATCTAAGATCAAAGTGCATTATTACCAAACGAAACCCCTAGCACAAGGTTTCAAATTCCAAATCAGTAATCTAACCACAAATTTAAAAACATTATAAAAATATCCCTGACGAATGACTGAAAATGTTTGCTACCCCCCACGAATATTATAAATTAAAATATACTCCGCAAACGAAATACGCTCTCACAACGTGGCGTTGAACCTACAAACAACTACCTGATCCCCCTTCCTCGGAAAGGAAGGCTGGCTTTGAAGACTAGGGCCAAAAATTACCGTAATATTTTCGAAAGTTTGTCAAGTAACTTCCTCTCACCCCGCAACCCAAGGGGAAAAGATCCCCTTTGAAAAATAGTTTTGTGGGTCAGTTGTAAAAAGATCCTCGCGATGTAATGCCACGCCGTATCATACATATCGGGCATCGGCCCTTCACAAAATTAACTTCTCGCATGTACACCCCTACAAAAAAATAAATAAAACTGCCTTTTTAACAAACTACATACGTTGCCGTGTGACGCCTATTACGAAAAATCGTAATACTCGTAAATAAAAAATTTCCCGTGAAACAAAAAGTGAATACTGTGAAATGTGACAAAAACAAACCTACGCTTGATATGCCAGGATTTTGTGAAGTGAAAGTTCTCGGCAAACCGTTTTAAAAAGCAATGTTTATCCTAATGTAATAAATACTACCAATGCTTGTATAATCCTTTTTGTAAGTCCTGTTTTTCTGAGGTATTACCATTTATTTATACCTGTTCTTAGAAATATTCGGCCAAATTGTTTTCTGTCTCGTCGACTTTTGGATGGTCTGGCACTAATTTAACTTTGTAGATCTCTAGCGCTAGGCGATAGAGAAGTTCCGCGTCTTCATATTTACCCCGAAAGTTATTTAAAACATTTTTATTATTTTAATTGTAGCATTTTTGGAGTACTTACATTAAATGAGAAAGAATGGACTTGGAAACCATCATAATATTATCATGCAAAATAATTTGCAATAACAAACTATTTTTTTTAATATTTAACGAATAATTTGCGAAAATTGAGAATGAAACATTCACCTCACAAACACCTCAGCGGGTCTATTCTATACAAAAGGCTGCTTTCGTCCGCTAAAATCGCTAACTAGGGTTTGTTTGTATCGAATTATTAGCACGTATTGTAACAATTTCAATAAGTTGGTATTTATTGTTGCAATAAATGCTATATTTTAACGGCATGTCTCTTGGCTGTGCCAAAATTCAGAGAATGCGCGATAGAGAGGGCGCGAGAAAGAGACTGTTTTCACTGATTAAAATGCTAACTGATTGTTACAATTATAATATTTCAATACAAAATGTATGTTATAAATACTATCACATTGATACCTCCACGTTTCTACGTGGATGGAGGACCCCTTTAGGGTAAAGTACGAGCGAAGATATGGATGCCGCATTCATGGTTATTATAGTCCGCCAAGCCGGAGTCCTTCTGTCGCCGCTCTATGAATAAGATGCTTTTATTAATTAACTATAAATGTTGTTTCTTTTGGGCTCAATTCTTCGAAATCGCTGTAACTTTTAACTACCTGGCAAAAAGGTGACTTGGACGACCATTAAGGTAAAACCCAGGCAAAGGCCAAGCATTCTGCTGCGGGCAAGAATGATAGAGAGGGGTGAACGTTCAGGGGTAGATTGAGAGGGACAGCGATAAAACCAAAAAGAAGGACACATGACCGCGGCGCGCGGTAGGTGTCCAGGCTGGCAAAGCAGTAAAGCCCGAGCCTCCGGCCAGCGACGGACTTCGTGTGCGAAGAATATAATTTGTTGATTGTGTACCTACCTTTTAAAAACGATTTCTGTATCGACAGGAATCGATCATGTAAAACCGAGGCCGTTGGGTAGGATGGACAGGGTGTCTCCGCGTACCTCTCCTAGTGTTTTCGCTGATTGTCAAAAATAATTTCAGAGTTCACGTGTTACGTACGTGGGAGGATTAGATCCTTAAATTTAAAATTGCCGCAGTCCACGGCGCTCATCAATAACAAATTTAGGGCTGTGGCGAAATTATTAATGTGTATTGATATTGTGTTATGTATGTAACTTTCTGTGAACCCAAACTGTGAGAAATAAAACTTTGTGCTACGAAAAACGTGTGTTCCTTTTGAATATCCACCATAATCAACTGTCAAGGCCTAACCTTACACTGAACGTGCTCTACCCAAACACCAAAACCCAGCTTCAATTGACCGCCCTAAACAATTTCAATCACTGAGCTAGTCGAAGGGTGGAAGTTGGTCGTGTGACTCCCACGTGCCGACCAACGGCACGCTAACCAGGGCGTAATCGACGCCCGGTCGACCGGTGAGTCGAGCGGGGAGATCGGATCGGGCTGTGCGGCCCCGACTCCTTTCTCTACCCGGACTTCCGGGGTGTCAACATTATCACGTTAGCATGCCTTTTGTATAGAATAGACCCGCAGGTATATTTTATAAAGTTTGTGGGGAAATCACAACAATGCTGGAAAGAGGATGTCATTTATGTGGGCGCAAATACTGAGACCTAATTCGAGTAATTGAGATCATAAAAGATTTATTTATATCCTTATTTTATTTTACGACAATCTAAGATCAATTTGCATTTGTTTGTACTTACTTGGTTAAGCTAACATAAGGCCAAATAGTTTTTGGTCATGGCGATATTTGGAACGTCTGGTCCAAATTTCACCTTGTAGACCTCTAGCGCTCATTGATAGTGCCATTCCGCATCTTCATGTTTACCCTGAAAGTTGTTTAAAACATTTTTGTTGTATTCATATTGTAACATTTTTGAACACATTGAATAAGCATGAATGAACTTTGAGACAATAATATAAAATTAAACCATTAACTATGAAGTAATTTGTTTTTTGGGAGGTTGGTTTGGCGTATAATGTTATGCATTGTAGTTTGTCACGTAAGTGATACACGTATTCAACATTGGTAATATTTGAAGACATTTATTGGCATTGTATATCTTAAGTTAAATTGGTGTGTACTCATGGGTTTGTGTGTGCGGGGGGCATTTGGGCACAGCTCGCTACGTGGTTGGCACTACTGAACTATTGGTCATCTAAATTAAATTTATTTAACTAAACTTAAATAAACAATTAAAATATCTCAATTATCAAACAAGAAAAAATCAAAGACATATTTACATTCTACCTATAATAAGTATAGGTATCACATTAACTAAATTATGTAACGTAAATTTATATAATCCTAAATAATTAATAACATATCCTCTCTGTTCTGGCAGAACACACTAACTGGAGAATACTAGTTTTGAGTAATTTGACTTTGAAGTTGTTAAAATATTTGAAATAATGGTCTATCATGTGAGTTTATTAATCGTATAAAGGGTGACTTTAAAATAAAGACTGTTTATTTATTAAGAAGGTTTCCAGGCGGTAAAGTTTGAAATAAGGAACATTTTGATACTAACTCAATATGTCATTTTTTTCGAATTAGTGTTTTCTGCCAGAACAGTGACGATATTATCATTTGAGTCAACAATGGTTGTATAGTAAAACAAATATTCCAGCAATAAATTGATATATCTCATAATTGATTTATAAAACTTTAACTTAAGCTTGCTCCTCATTAAGGCATTAACCAAAACTGCTGTGACAATTTTGGTCTCTATATATATCATTATTAACCTGTTAAGTGGTAACAGCGGCGATTTTCTTTAACATAGATGACGTAATTGATTTGACATAAAACGAAAAGGGGGCCTCGAATAAGCTAAAATCAGTCATAGAATTGATACGTGATGGTCTTTTTGATTTAACCTTCGACGACAATATATTTAACAGTGACCAAAACGTCGACCGTAGCAGTTTTGGTGAAACTCTAGCACAGATATGAAAAGTGGATATAAAGTATCTGGGGAAATCTCAACAACATACAGAAAAGACAGTGTCATTTATGACAGCAAATACTGAGACCTATTAATTCGAGCATAAGAGATCAAAAAAGATTTTTTTACATCCTTATTTTATTTTATGACAATCTGAGATCAATGTACATTGTTTATTTTGTTCGTACCTACCTGTTCGAAGACAGATTCGGCCAAACTGTTTCCAGTCTCGGCGTCTTTTGAATCGTCTGATCTCAATTTCATTTTGTAAATCACTAGCGCTCGTCGATAATGACGTTCCGCTTCTTCATATTTACCCTGAAAGTTGTTTAAAACATTTTTATTATATTAATAGCCGCATTTCTTGACAAAAAATGGACTGAGACAATCATATTACATTAAACCGTCATAAAATACACATGTCGTGGAAAGTATAATCAACTATATTTTTTATCATTCAACGAATAGTTCACAATAATTGAAAATGTATCATTGTGGATATAAAGTTTGTAGGGAAATCACAACATTACTGGCAGGGGGCCTCGAAACAGCTAAAACTAGTCATTAAGTTGATACGTGATGGTATTTTTGTTTAACCTTCGACGACAATATATTGCACAGTGACCAAAACGTCGACCGTAAGAGTTTTGGTGAAACTCTCGTACATAAATGAGAAGTGTTTAAGTTTAGTGTAAGTTGTTTAAAACATTTGAATAATATTAATTGAAGCATTTTCTTGAATACATTAAATGACAAAGAATTTACTGAGACAATAATGTATTAAACCATCATAAAATACGCATATCATGGTGATACCTCCACGTTTATACGTGAATGGAGGACCCCTTAAGGGTAAAGTACGAGCGAAGTTATGGATGCCACATTCATGTTTCTTGTAGTCCGCCCAGCCGGATTTCCCTCTGTCGCTGCTCGATCAGGTGGAATGCTCTATACTTTTATTTGTTAGCGGAATAAATATACTAATTACCAGATACGCGAGATAGAGGCTGATCACGCAAGATTGATAATAACTCGAAACAAAATGTAATGAGTACGTAGTTAAAGGACACAGCGCGGGAATTTAAATTTAAATTTTTACAAAATTTTTAACCATACTTAGGTAAAACCTTGGGTCGTTATTAAGGCAAGAGAAAGCGGGTTTTTTTAAATAATATACCTGCGCAGGTAAAAAAACTCCCGGTGTAACCCAGGGGTGCAAAACTTTATGAGTGAATTGTTTTATTATGTTGCCCCCGCGGGAGGTATTGTTTTTATTTACATTTGATTTTTGATATCTCTTGCAACTAACTAATAATTTAATGATTATTATAGATTACATTTTTTCGTGAATTTTCGTTGTGGATTACCCATGTTAATTTTTATAACTTCCAATTGAAGCCGACGGCCATTCTGTATCAATTGTAGTAATGATAACTATTATTGTAGGTATTTCAAAATTAGTAACACTGTTGGTGAAAAGTGAAATTAAATTTATGTACCTATGTCGACAAGTATCTCGAATTATGTATCGCGGAATTTCCTTGCGAAAGTGTTCTTCTGATAAATATTTTTTAATGTAATAGGTATTATTTTATTATTTTTTGTTTGTAATCCACTATATGTAAAACCTCGTGAACGAAAGTGTGTTCGCGAAGTTTTCGGTCCAGGATTTTTTTACCCGTGCCAAATGCAGTCGGTAGCCGCAGGCGCATAAGCGGGTTGGATTAACCCGCGAAAGGCACTTCTGGGAAATGCGTCTAAAATTGACGAATAAAGTTTCTTCGCCTGATCTGACCGGCCAATCAGAGAGGTGAGAGACTCGCGCCTAATCCATCTAAGGATACGAGGGGTCGAAAAAGGGAGAAGAAAGGGAGTACAACCGAGGCCGTTGGATAGGATGGGCTGTGTGTCCCCGCGTACCATTCCTAGGGTTTTCGCCGATTGTGAAAAATAATTTAAGCGTACACGTGTTACGAACGTGGAAGGATTAGATCCTTAAATTTTTAATTGCCGCAGCCTACGGCGCTCATTAATAACAAATTTAGGGCTGTAGCGAAATTATTATTGTGTAGTGATATTGTGTTGTGTATGTAACTTTTTTTTGTGAACCCTAATTAATAATAAAAAAGCTGTTGACCTTTGCGTCGATTAATTGGTGCGTTCATCATTTTATCATCCCGTCAATCCTGCATTTACCCCCAACTGTCAAGACCTACCGTACACTGAACGTGCTCTACCGAACTAAAAACCAGCTTCTATTGACCGCCTTGAACTATTCTGAGCTAGTCGAAGGGTGGAAGCTGGTCGTGTGACTCACATGAATCGACCGACAGCACGCTACCAAGGGCGTCATTAACGTCAGGCCGACCGGAGAGTTGAGCGCGGAGGTCGGATCGGGCTGTGCGGCCCCGACTCCCCTCCCTACTGGGACTTCCGGGGTGTCAATGGAAAGTATAAAATAATCAACTTTTTTGAAGTTTTACTACTTTTGGCGCGTTTGGGAAAACAGATCAGAGTGTATTTTTTGCATATGACAAAGTTGCGCGCGCCGATGTGACAAATAATTATTTTTTTTCACACGAAAAAAAAACGCCCTCGTGTGGATTCGAACCACCGATTGTTGGTTATCAGCCAAACGCACTACCTTTGCGCCACGGTATGGGACTGCAATAGTGACGATTATACAGTATAATAATATAATAACTGCGAATTTCATAACTGGGAATAAGTTGTGAAATTATTAAAGTATTTTTCCAACGCAATAATAATTACATTATTTATATTTTATATTAGTAATAATGTGTTTTATTTTATTATTAAGATATATTTCTTAAATTAATTATTTACATTATATGTTAATAAGTGAATACGTATTGTAATATGAAAAATAAAATTGCGAGTTGTCGTGGTGAACAATTGAAGCATCGACTGTCAAAACCATTCTGGGCGTTTTTGAAGTTATAATACAATAATTAAATTACAATTATCATGTGTTTGTTATATGAGACAAAGATGAATCACGTACGTTTTCATCAACCTAATCCACTGTAATATAAATAGACTCAGGTTACGGCTTATTGAAGTTATACTTCTTTTGGCACGTTTGGGAAATCAGATCAGAGTGTATTTTTGGCGTGTGACATATAACACATAATTTATTTTTTCACACGAAAAAAAAACGCACTCGATTGGATTCGAACCACCGTTTGTTCGGTTATCAGCCGAACGCACTACCTTTACACCACAGTTTGAGACTGCAATTGTGACGATTATGCAGTATAATAATATAAATTAGAATTGTTCCGTTGCCTAGGTAGCGAATTTATTATTGTCCGTCATTTGCAATTCCTTACGTAAACAAACGATTAAACGTCAGTGACTTTAAAAATAAAAATAACGAGATACCATTATATTATAATTTAGTAATATAGGTTAAAGTGTATAGAAATAAACCAACGGCGTTCCAATAAGCGGTCTCTTTTTCTTGGGTGTGTAATTTAACAAGATAATTAAGAGCTAGTCAAAGAATCTAGTTTATCACAGGTTTTGTTTTTGTTTTGTTACGCCAAAGAAGTATAACTTCTAACGCGCGTACATAAGTACACACATCGTTTTTTTTTAAGATTCTGTCAAATTGCTACATTATTATAAGTAAAAACATAGTGATATTTAGAATAACATTGTGTTTTTATATACCAACGCAGAATCACTATATTTTTACCTAGCAGTTATCATATTTTGTCAGCAGGCAGTTTTTCTTATTATGAGTCGTCATCATAAGGCAGTAATAAAAGACGGTAATAATCCAGGAGCTGTGATCGAATCCGTATACATAATTAGAGAGACGCACATTCTTTGTCAATCATCTATTTGACACAAAAGTATACACAAAAAGTCACAATCAGAGTCGTCGTCATAATATAAAGTTAATATAATAATATTTAATAAATAGGAAATATACATTTAACAATTATTATATTTTTGGAATAGAAAACATCATTTTTATCCCGGAGCCGGAGTGCAAAGTTATAAAGCAGCGACTCAACGAGTATTTTTAATACTATTATGAAAAAAAATTCAGATTTTGACGTTCCTTGACACCTACCGCTGGGTGCTGGGCACACCTAACTCTTCGGCTCGGTACGTCCTGAGCCAGACAATATCCTTTCTCTAGTCATATTTTTTCTTACTCTATGTTTGAGTGGATAATCTATTTATTTATTATCTGTTCGAAATATTATTTATTAAATATATTTTTTCGATGGTTATTAAATTTGGTTTTTACGTTTTGTTGTAAGATACAAAAAAAGCAATAGTTGCAGAGTATTACATATTATATAATAAATTGTATTAAAATATGTCGGTATTACCTTAAACAATAGAATGGTTCATTCGCTCCGCGGGCGTGTCTTCAATGTATGTTTCAACGTTATGTAATATGATAATGTACATAGAATTTAACTGTATAAAATTATTTAAAAATGGATCCGATGGACACGGACCCACTGCATTGCGTGGTCTTAAGCAATGTAGGCTCTTGCTCACATAGCATATATGTATTTGATTTATTTTTCTTAATGCTTAATTACACTGGCAGACGCTCAGATCCGACAAGATCCAATGATCCACGCCGACCGTCGTGACCAACGTCTTTACACTATAAGCAATTACACGCAACGAATCGATCGCGTTGGTCGGTTTTTTGATTTTTCGCCATCTTGAAAATTGAGAGAGATGTTTACAATCGAAGTGATGAATTCGGAATGACCGGCAATCTGCGGCGGGTTGACAAGCGAGCGGTTGCTTTGGATATTTTCGAACGTTCTCGGCAATTTTCGCTTGAATCTTCTTGAATCGTAGCAGACGGAAATAGGATAGGTCCCAATTTGCTCACGAACGTTGACGATCCCGGAAAACCATAGATAATAGATTTCGGCAATCGTGGCAGACGATCGGGCCAGACGCAATCTGCTAATGCAATTTGAGCATTACCGTCGACCGGATCGAATTTCCCGATCAAAATCTATGCTCAAGACTTTTATTGTATAGAATTTCCGCTTCCTTGTATTTTCCCTGTTGAAGAAATAAATTGCATTGGTACTATTAAAATTGAATACACATTTTCATTTGTATTTTAAATAAATACTTACAGGTATTGATTTTGATTTTGTTAAAATTAATTCAAACATGTACCTATAGTTTATATATTTTCCAGCTTATTAAAAAAGTGTCAAGTACATGTATGGGTACTAAGATATTTTTTTTTTGCTTTGGTTTAATCAAAGCATGGCATTTCGATTTTTTGCGAATATGAATTTGCGAGATGCGAATCATTTAAATTCTAGATTTACTTGGCAATAAACACCGTCCACAATTTTATTGACTTCGATCTAGTGGAATGACTGTATTTTAAATAGCTTCCTTTTGGGCCACTGCCTTTTTTACCTTAAGTGGATATAAAGTTCGTGGTGAAATCACAACAATACTCGAAAGACTATTAGATTGATAATAAAAATGAATTCTTTATATCCTTATTTTATTTTACGACAATCTAAGATCAATGTATATTAATTTATTGTTTGTACCTGTTCGAAGAGACATTTGGCCAAATCTTTTTCGGTTTCGGCGACTTTTGGATCGTAAGGTCCCAATTTCGCTTTGTATATCTCTAGCGCTCGTTGATAGTGGCATTCCGCTTCCTCATATTTACGCTGAAAGTTGTTTAAAACATTTTTATCATATTATTATTAATTGTAACATTTTTTGAATACATTACATGAGAAAGAATATACATCGAGACAATAATATATTAAACCAACATAACAATACACATATCCTGGCAAATATGGAATAATAGACTATTTTTTTATTATTATGTTGTATAATGCCGAGAGGAGTGGGGCCAACCTGTTGAGAAGGCTGTTTGTCAACAAATCATCAGGCTCACGTTCCTCAAACATTATTTACCATGAAGTTATTTTTCCGATTTAGGGGGGATCAGGAAAAAAGTGTCTTATGATCCGTATTTTATTTAAGATTAGTATACATTCGTTTTTACCTGTTCGAAGAAAGATTTGGCTAAATCATTTTCGGTCTTGGCGACTTTTGGATCGTTTGGTCCCAATTTAACTTTGTAGATATTTAGCGCTCGTCGATAGTGGCATTCCGCTTCTTCATGTTTACCCTGAAAGTTTTGTAAAAATATACTTACTAATACTTTATTGTTTAATGTAGGTCTTTTAATTCTATTGTTGTATAGATACATAATATAGCGTCACCTTAATTAGTAAAACTCTTAAGTCCACTTTTGCCAACTTTACAGGAGAGACAAAAACTGTTTAATTTTTAAACTAGTATTAATCTTAAGACTTTGAAATACACTTTGGTAGTATGTTTTGTGAGAAACTAATATATGTGCTCTAAATTCGTATTTTAATTATACTCATAATAGTTATAGTATATTTTTGGAGTTACGAGATTTACATTTCAATTTAGAAATATATATCGAGGAGATAGGAGATTTTCTCAAGCATTAATTAGAATATGAAATATTTTTTGGAAGCATTTATGATTTTCATGATTTAAAAATAAAACACAACATTATTAAAACCAAAAAGAATAAAACCTAGTAGGTACATGAAAATGATAATAGATAATGATAATGGCATTTGCATTTACATCATAAATTGTGATTATGTTATATTAAAAAACATGCAACAAAATAAAAATGACATCAATCTACTCATTTTCATATTATGGTATATTGTCGTAGTACCTAATTGTGACAAATCAACAGGCACGGTATTTTTTAAGTTCTTGAAGATCTGTATATTTTCTTTTCTTAAATTTCAATCTTAATGGGTAACGGCTTGGCAAATCGCATAAAGTTATTCACAAAATGTTTTTGTTTCTACTCTGTGGAAGTATCGTTGAATTGTTAATAAATCTTAACTTATAATGAATTGTGCTATTTCAAATTACTTTTTACATAGGTACCGTGAACGTGACAATTTATAAATTTAAGGCGTTCACAACGTGACATTTAAAAACAAGAAACAGTGTAAAGAAGAAATTGATATACCTATGCAGTATCACAAAAACAGTATGAAAAGTAAAGTAAAAACTGCGTTGACAAGCACGTTATTCAGTATACAATTTCTATTTTGGTATGTCCATCCATCTGAATTGAATACAAATTTTATGGCCTCAGTTGACCTGTCTTCTATATAAATTAAAAAAATATTCTTGCAAGTTTTTCTCCATCTAATACACCCTCCGTCTCTTTCCACACGAAGCAAAATCCTTCGTATTTTTTAAAATCAAAGACACAAAGAATATGGACCACAAACTTTGTCATAATACAGACTAGGCACCGTACTTTTAGGGCAGAGTAATACCGCCTGCAGGTCCATTGTAAACACATACTTCTCCTTAGTTTTATCTTTTATATCTCTTGCTTCTTGTTTCTTTTGAATATGGAGATTATATTGTAATTGAGTTATATTAATGCCTACCCTGAAATCAACGCAAACCTTGCATTCATTCGTTTGTCCTCTGATACAAGGAAATATTTTCCTTATCCTAGGCTATGTGGAAAGATGCAATTGATAGAGCATGACGTGGTCCCTGATCTCTACACCAAATGTTCACATAAAACTTATACCTACAGCTTTGTTTTTGAAGTTCACTGCGGCTGGAAGTATATTTATTAATAATGAGACTCCATCTTTTCATCTAGGGATTTTAAAAACTTCTTTAACCGTTCAAATATTTCAATCATCCAAAATTAACAATGTAGGCATATATTATGCAATAAAAAATAAAATTTATATTATTATAAGTAGTATATAATATACATGTCTTAATAATTTAAGTTTACGCAAGAAACATTCCAAAATATGTGAGTACAATGTGTTAATAAGTTTAACGCGAGCAGCAACCGCAACACAACTCGACTGATATTCTTACAGCCAAAATGACCATAGATAACGGACTTACGAGATTTTCTCTTTTGTGTTTTTACTAAATGGACTTACTAGATTTACTAAAGTGCATTTTTGATGCACTTATGATTATCATGGCGATACAAGAATTGCCTAGAAAATGTAACAAAAAATTTACTAAAAGATGGCATTTAAATTTTTAAAAGGACCAAAAGTGGACTTACAAGATATACTAATTAAGGTGACGATAGGTATTATAGCTATGTAGTATCTATATCTTTTATTATTTTTTCATCATGTGTTTCTTCTACCCACCTTTGATTTTGTAATAACAATTAATTTTAATAATAATATAATTAACTAAATAGTTAATAAATAATATAATTATTAATACTATCGACTAAAGGTGCTTAATAGAATTTAAATGTAATATGTTTATTATTTAATAGTATAAACATATTTTTAAACAAATTTTTGATGTTATTATTTATCATTGAATAAAAAGAAGTTTATTAAATTGTTAGATTAAAAGTGTCGAATTACATGTCAGTAGATACCAACTTTAAAAATAAAATTTGAAAGGAAGGTACCTACATAAAGTAGTTATTTACCTATTATTAATATCATGATTCAAACCACAAAGCCAAAAGCCGTTAGCCAATATTAACGGAATTTAAAAAACAATTCAGTAGCATGACAAGTTTTGTCGTAATTAGGTAGGTCGCTTGTGGCTACAATGGTAAAACATATTGAACGGAATCCAGTGGTTGCAGGTTTTCCAAATTTTCTTATGAATTGTGTGTTATTGAGATGTTTTTAAATGTTATTATTAAGGTAGATCAACATTATTTAATCATGCAAAATATTTTTAAAATCTTGATGGCTTAAGCCGGTTGACCGGTTAGTTATTCGGAAGAAAAACCGCTAACCGCGTGTTATTTTTGTCCCGGTTAATTGAAATCCCGACATTATTATATATTTTTCGGCCATGTTCGTCCGTTTGCTGGGGGAATGGGACGATTTGACACCGCGAACTGGCCTCCGCCGATTGGCCTCCGGTTATTGGCCGCCGGTACAATCGGACACTGACCCAATTGGCCTCCGGGACGATCGGACGCCGGTACAATCGGGCGCCGACCCAATTGGACACCGGCCCAACTGGCCGCCGGGAGATTGGACGCCGCACGGCTGAATTAAATGCGCAAAGGAAAAGACCTACGTAACGACTTGGTAGAGAAAGTAGACACGACACTTTAATATGCTTCTATCTACTTAGTGGTTGTACCTTATACATTGTTCGCTTATGATTGATAATAATTATTACTTATGCTTTATGCTGTTTATAAAGAGAGAAGAATTCTTTCCTCGTCAGAACTTGAAGATGTGCATAATTAAGTAAGTAATTTATTGTGTATACCTACCTATTCATATTAAATATATATATATGTATATTAATAATGAATTGGTTAGTGAAAATAATATCTTTCGGCGTTTTCTCGATTTCATGTTATTATAATTGAACTTTATATTTATTCATCATCCGTAAATAAGTATTTTGAAGTTTATGAAATTACAAACAATATAAGTAGGTAAAATACTTGAAAGGTACCTACATATTACATTATATATTATATTATTGTTTGAAATGTGTTGGTCAATCGATCTTTAATAATTAGGTACAATTTATATTAATCAAGGCGTTTACGTAATAAATAATATAAGTCTATAATAATTAACAAACTATACCGTATTCAGTACCTACATGTATTCTGTACCTACATTATTATATATTATGTTGACAAAGCGAATTTGTATGTAGGTGCATATTATTATCAATAGACTATCGTTTGAAATAGGTGTTAGGTATCTTCGGCTTAAAATTGCTTATTCCATTTTTATTACTAAAAGTTTGTTTTGTGTAACTACGTCGAAATATATAATACCTATTATATTAATCACTAAGAAGCCGTTGTTTGTAATAGGGAATTATTTTTAATTTATCTGTGGAAATACCTGGGTACGTGGGAAAGCCCCAGATATTTAAAAATAATCTGATCTAACTACCTCATTAGCTCGATCAGGGGTTAAAAAATGATTGGCCTTTGTCATGAGAATTATACAAAATATTATAATAGCGTTAAAAATATTTTTAATAGGACAAGAATTTCGAAAAATGTCTAACTCATCGGCTAACAGTCTAAGAGCCGGCTGTCCAGTGAATTCGTCCAAAAATATCAGCAAAATATAATATAAAGCATTGGAGTGATCCTGAAATCGATAATTCAATACCTACTTTGATTTAAAATACAAAAGCCGATTGCTAATAAGTAACGCAATTTAGAAAAAGCTTCAGAGAGAATTATAAAAGCATTAGCTCACTTTGATACAAGTAGATAGGACTCGTATAGCTTAGTGGCCAGAGCATGCATCTGGGCGCGAATCCTGTTGGATGTCGTATTTTCTTAGTTAGGTTAAATAATACTGGGTAATTATTGAGTTTGGAAGAAAATAAATCATTAAATCGACATTGACTGATTATATTGCAGCACGTATTTATAAATTAAATAATTAGTATAACACAAATTATGACTTAATAAGTAGAATTGAACAGTAAACATATTATTAAATATATCGATGACCCAATCACATGAACCTTTTTTAACTGCAACCGGTTTCGTCCACCCAGAGGCTAGTCTAGTCAGTACGATAAAAATTGTGTTTTATTAAATTAAATCAATAATAGAATTCATTTCCACCATGAATTTACAGTTAACATAATAAAATTAATAAAAGAAATATTATATTAAACAGAATTATACGAGTGAACACAGTTTGAAACCCCCTTTTTTTGAGAAAAAATAGGTTTAATAGTATTATTTCGATCAGGGTTGGCGAACTTTTTTACGTACGTGGGCCAAAATTTCCCTATTATAATTGTTCGACTGTCTGACATACCGAGATTCATGAGAAAAAAATGAAAAACAGTTTTTAAGAATGCTATTGAAAAAGTTTAAAGATTATAATTGAGTTCTTGAGATTCTATTTTCACTGTGTTTCTAGCCGTAGGCTAATCTTTTATTCGTTCAATATTTTTTTCCTTGTTTTCAAAATTTCAAGGAGATCGTGGAAGCATTTTAGCAATGCTTCTTTCATATTATTATATTCCCTATCACTAACTAAGCAGTTTTCCGTTTTTAGCGATTATATTTGAGGTAAAATAATAAGCAGCTGTTTATATTTGAATGACTGCCGATAAATTTCACCAAGTTGTCATCATTGTTGGATGAATATTTTTATTTTTAATCTGTCATTTTTGCCTGAAAAAATAAAAATAATATTAAAAACCGAAGAAAACATTGCTCTGTCGTCATCATTTTTTAATATTATAAGCTTACTTATAAGAACATTAATTTATTTGCAAAACTTTCTTGTATATTATTAAATTATTGTAGGTTTTTTTCTCTTTTCAAAATAAAACATTCGCGTGCCATGAAAAATCATCTTGCGTGACACTAGTGTCACAGGTTCGCCATCACTGATCTAGATTCATTCAGCTGTAGGGTTAATGCTTTCAACTTTTGCATTATCTACTTAGTATTAGTATTTTGAGATGTTTAAAAAATACCTAATGATTATTTACCTTTGTATACATAGATCATAATTTCGGAATATATTTTCGGGGGAAATTTTCATAACAGCTAAATATGGTAAAATAAAAAAATGTATAATCCTCGTCATAGACATTTTCTTTGATCATTGTAAGTGGCAATATGATGCAAATCTTTACTGCTTATTTTAATAATAATTTAGTTTATATTCTAAATTTAATTAAACGTTTAATTTTTTTTTCTAACAGTGCTTTAATGAATTAAATTTATAGAAAAGATGATTGCCTTTTGTTTATGTTTTTAGTTCTTATTAGTTATAGACATTCATCAAAAATATAAATTGTTTTTTTGATCTTTGAAAAAAATTGAGAATACGGCAGTTGCACCCATCTGCTTCTAAGGTATAGATATTATTTATTTAGTAGATTCTAATGTAATGAACAAAGAAAGGCCTCAGAAATACAATCATTTAAAGGTGCTGATAACCGAATTAAAAAAATATACAGGATTATGGTTGTAGAAATCCAATTGCATATTAAAATGGACTCTTTCACAACTACAAAATATCTCAATACGTCCGATAGTTTTTGTATAACTCCAAGTAGGCCTACTACTGAATAACCTATATATTTATAAGAATATAAGTACATTACTTACGAGGTATTAGATACAGTAAATAATATACATTATATAATATAAATATTTGCCATACAAAACCAATGATTTAAGAATTCTATGCGAGAGTTAATTTGATTTTACAAACCTTTAACAATAAAAAGGTACCTAATTGTCAATTTTTTTATAAATAAAATAATTTAAAAAAAACTGTAGGTATCCACTAACTAATTATTATGTAGGTATGATTTTCAACTTTATATCAAATAAAAACATGTCATTTGTAAAATTATGGATACCCTCAAACTGTGTAACCTATAATATGATAAGGTATAAAAGGATTACTTGGGAGGATTGACTTATTCAGTATTCAAAATCGTGTTTAAGAAAAAAGACATCTTATTCAGTATCGTAGGCATTCCAGTAAAATGATAATTGTGAACAATTAGTACGAAATAATTTAGGAATTTTATAGTATTGACAAAGAAATTAGTGCATTGTTTGAAGTGAAATTAATAATTAAACTATTAATAATAGTAATTCGTGTTACGATATAATCGTTTATTTGATAATAAGTGACATTGACAATTAAAAGTGTTATTTTTAGTGAAATTATTTGCGAAATAAATAAACTCAAGTGACAATAATTAGTGACAAATACCATATTCGCAATGGAAGGGCAGATTATGAGCGAACGCGGGCATGGAAAGTTAGAGTGTGACGGATTTGTTTATACCTTCGATAAAATAAGTAAATTGGATAATTTGTTAAAATTTTGGCGATGTGAACAAAAAATAATTTGCAATGGGAGAATCCATACTAAAGCTGGCGTCGTGGTAAAAAAAATTAATGAACACACCCATTTCTCTTCACCGGCTCGAGTCGAGGTAGCGAAAGTAGTGACAGAAATTAAACGACGGGCGGAGAATTCTGTAGAAGCCACCACAGGAGTGATAAACCAGTGTTTGGTTGGGACTTCACTGGGTTCGCAAGCCGGAATCCCCAATAACACGGCATTGCGAAAAATGATCAGACGGAAACGTAGGGATATACATGCATATCCGACAGATCCCTCAAATCTTGAAAGCCTTACTATACCAGAGGTATATAAGCAATACATGTGTCAACCAGGAATACAAGAAAAAATTTTATTATGTGATATTGGACAAGGGTTAGATAGAATCTTGATTTTTGGTAGGCAAAGTTGGGTTGAGCATTTAAATGTGAGTGAGGTATGGTATATGGATGGTACATTTTCCATTGCACCAAAATTGTTTACACAAGTGTATACTATAATGTGTGAGAGATACGGTGGCATATTACCGGTGATATATGCACTTCTTCCTAATAAGAAACGGACAACATATATTCGCATGTTCGCTGCGCTTAAAGAGCTGCAGCCCAATCTGCGACCTCAATCAATCAATTGTGATTTTGAGCAGGCAGCAATAAGCGCAGCATTAGAAATGTTTCCAGGTGTGACAATCAAAGGATGTTTTTTTCATCTTTCACAGAATTTAAGGAAACATGTGGCATATATGGGCCTACTTAGTGAATTTAATAATGATGCTGATTTTAGTTTAAAAGCTCGAATGAAAATTGCCCTGGCATTCGTGAAAATTGAAGACCTGGATGTATATCTAGATGCGCTATATGAACATTTACCATTAGAGTTAAGCCTTGTAATTAATTGGTTTGCGGACACGTATATGGGCCGCCGGAATAGATGTGGGACTGGCAGGCACCAGCCTCTATTTTCACCATGTATATGGAATCTCCATGAGAGGACGCTGCATGGAGAAGACCGAACAAATAATTATTCGGAGGCAGCGCATCGCCGATTACAAGTAGAATTAGGGATGAAAAATCCATGTATTTGGAAATTCATTGATGGACTTTGGAAGGTACAAAAAGGTCGAGATGTATATATGGAGCATTTAGTGGCTGGACATCAACCACCAATGAAATTAAAAAAATTTAGAGATGCTGATAGCCGTATTTAAAAAATTGTACGGGAGTATGGTAGTAGAAACCCAATAGAATATTTAAGTGGACTCTCTCACAACTACCAAATGTTGTAATCCTTGATATATATTTGAATTATTAATACCTGTCAACATTTTTTTACTATTTTCTATTTTCGACATACTTTTCTTAATATTGATAAAATGTGAGGTTAATCCTTTAATACCTAAGTACCATAATATCTTTGGAAATTATTTATTAAATAGTTATGATTATCACTGTACATTATTATGTTAAATGCTATACATTTAATCTAAAACGAGCAACGATGAAAATCCAAAGTTTCACATTTTTAAGTATTTTCAGTAGGTCCCTATGCATTGTTGACTGAAATCATTTGTTAATATAAATTATGATAAGATTGCATAGGTATTGATTATATTATGAAATTTTAGTTCTTAGTTGTACTGTTTTTTAAGAACCCATTCGCTGTGGATCTTTTAATTAATAATTAATTACCACATTTAAATAACATGCCAATTATATCTAATGGCCACCTGATGGGTAACGCACCAGTTGCGTTGGACGCAGCGAATGAAAATATATGTAAGCATATTTTTTACAATATTTTTAATTTTAAATATTTTGGCCAATTCAGTAAATAATCCAAGAAGAAGTACTTAATCAAAAATATAGTATTGAAAAATCCTACTACGCTAAAGACGTGTGTTTAAACATTTAATATCTTTATGATTTAAACCCTACTCGTTCCAAGATTTTTAGTTATTGCTAGGTATATTTTTCCAATTCTGTATTTACAGTGGTACTTTCTTAAAACTGATTTATAGTATGTATGTCATAGATAGTTAATAAATAAAATTGACTTCCTTATTTGTGTAATAACTTGATTACTTATTAAGTATATCATTGTGGTATTAAAATTGTATATTTGTAATTAGCTTCAAAGGAAAACAACCAATTATTGTTATCCAATTAATTTATTTTAAATAATATTGTTAATGTAAAAATGAAGGTAGTCTAAATCTATACATGCATTTTCATTTATCTGCATTTACATTACCGTTTGATTGTTACGTCAACTAAATTAAAAAATACATTAAAATTGCATCTAAGTTATTATATTATGTTCTTTTAGAACCAAACCGGCTTTGAAAACACAATTCATTATTCGTAAAAAAATGTATAAGACAACTTCCATCATTCACTATGTGCATGCATATTATATCTCAAATTGTATTATGTACCTATTTTTCTATTATTAAAATTATT
Source organism: Rhyacophila brunnea (assembly GCF_057557595.1). Taxonomy (NCBI): domain Eukaryota; kingdom Metazoa; phylum Arthropoda; class Insecta; order Trichoptera; family Rhyacophilidae; genus Rhyacophila; species Rhyacophila brunnea. Next base: position 5,176,860 of record NW_028233350.1, read on the forward strand.
TTGTGTCAAACGCTTTTTCCTATAGTATGGTTCTGTTGTTAGTAATATTACATAGGACAGATAATATTATTTCTTTGATTCTGCAATAAACTTAAGTCGATAATTATGAGATTTGAACTTTAGTTTTGTTTGATTCATTTGTTATTCAAGATTAATCTTTGTGCTTTATCTTTTTATAATATTATTACTATCGATCGAGGGTACGTATCAAGGGAGTCGTTTTTGCGACCCTAGTTTCGCCTTTCGGCATATTCAAGCACTATGCGCACTCACCAATGGTAAACACACACTGACAACGAATGCAGTCAATTTTAACTTATATAACAAATTCATACAATAAAGTAGGTAAAAACTTTATCACCTACCTATTAAGTCAATGATCACAATAAAAAATATAACAATAAATAATAATAAAAAATTAACAAATACATTATGATTAGTTGAAGTATTTGAAGTGAAGTGGAAAAAAGTAGCATGTAAGAATAATATCGAATATTTGTTTCACAAGATTGATATCATTGATATAGGTATCTCATTAGTAACCTCCGTTAAATTCCCAATACGTTGCTATGTTCCCAGAATTGACAATTTTACACCTCTTGAGTGTAGTAAGTATTTTTATTGATTACATTTACTTATGATCTATTATTATGTTTTGACGATTAATACTCATATCGAATGTATTATTAGTGAGAAGGTAGGGTTTTTTTACAAACACTTCAACTATTCATAATTTGTTTGTTATATTTTTATTGTGAACTTAATGGTAGGTGATAAAGTTTCACCTAATTTATTGTATTACTTTATTATATAAGTTAGAATTATTAACTGTATTCATCGACAGTGTGTATTTACCTTTTGGTAAATGCACATAGTACCCGAAGGTGCCGAAAAGCGAAACTCGGGTCGCAAAAAACGACTCAAATGGAAAAGTACAAAACTTCAATCCATTCAAATTTATTCGTTTAGTTTACTTACATTCAAATATATAGGTATGTTGAATTTTTGAGAATTTATTAAGAAAAGTAGTAAAATATTCGGTTAGGTAGAATATATTAAAAGTGTATTTACATTACAAGTTTTAGGTAGATAGGTAGGAAGGTACCTAATATTGTATTATTAGGTTCCTCCATTTATTCCTTTATTTTTATGGAAAGTAATAAATATTTTGTGTAGTTTTCGTATGTTATTTTGTTATGAGGTTTTTTGAGATGAATATTTACGTATATTATGTTATTTAAATATCATAAGTAGGATTATAAAATACCCATACGATGTGTATTTATGAACTGCATTTTGTTTTTATATTATTAAAATGTATTGTCTAAAATAGGTTGTCATTGAAAATAAATGTATTATTATAATTGTCATTTTATTTATCAATTTTGCTTAGCACTGCATAATATTGTGTTTTATTTTATTTTATTATTTAATATAGGTACTGTCTTTTCATCAAGGCTTCACTGTGAGTTAATACCGTTAAAGAAATTCATATGTAAGTATTATTATAAAAATATGACTTAGCAAATAGTGAATATTATTCATTACTATAAGGTTACTTTACATATTTATCCATCAACCTACTGAAATATTTACAGCAGATTATTTTCCTAAATATTTAAAGATATTTTTATTTACCCTAAAACACACTTTAAAATGTATTGTTTTAATTTAAGAAAAGTTTGAAAGAATATAATTTTCATTCAAACTGGCTCCAATAAAGTTACAAATTCGCTTTGTCAACATAATATCTAATGTAATATGTATATACCTTTCAAGTAGTTTACTTACTTATATTGTTTGTAATTTCATAATCTTCAAAATACTTATTTACGGGTGATATAGGTACACATATAAAGTTCAATTATAATAACATGAAATCGAGAAAACGCCAAAAGACAAAATTTTAACTAAACAATTCATTATTAATATTTGTTGTTTTTAATATGAATAGGTAGGTATACGCAAAAATTACTTAATTATGCACATCTTCAAGTTCTGGCGAGAAAAGAATTCTTTTCTTTTATAAACAGCATAAAGCATGAATAATAATTATTATCTATCATAATAAAAATATATTAAGCGCAAAATGTATTAGGTACAACCACTAAGTAGATAGAAGCATTTATTAAAGTGTCGTGTCTACTTTCTCTACGAAGTCGTTACGTAGGTCTTTTCCTTTGCGCATTTTATTCAGCGGTGCGGCGTCCAAACTCCCGGCGGCCAGTTGGGCCGGTGTCAAATTGGGCCGGCGCCCGATTGTACCGGCGTCCGATCGTCCCGGAGGCCAATTGGGTCGGTGTCCGATTGTACCGGCGGCCAATAACCGGAGGCCAATCGGCGGAGGCCAGTTCGCGGTGCCAAATCGTCCTAGACCCTTAGCTGGAGCATATGAACACCACACAGCAACTCCTGAAATCCAAGAATCTCTGTCGCTCCCCAGTCTTCTCGCGTCATAGATTTAAATAGCAGGCGCGCACACGGAACAATTGTTTGGAAGGGTTCATTCTTGAGTTAAATGGCTTGCTCCTTATAAACCAAAACTGCTGTGTTAATTTTGGTATGTGGCGACTAGCTTCCATATGTATATATATCGAATCTGTTAAGTGGGATAAGCGGCGATTTTCTTTAATATAGATGACGCAAACGATTCGAAACGGAATTTAAAGGGGCCTCGCAACAGCTAAAATCAGTCAAACAAATGATACGTGATGGTCTTTTTGATTTTACTTTCGATGACAATATATTAAACAGTGGCCAAAACGTCGACCGTAACAGTTTAGGTGACACTCACGCACATACATGAGAAGTGGATATAAAGTTTGTGGGGATATAACAAGATTATTGAAAAGACAGTGTCATAATACTCATAATCATATACGCAAATACTGAGACCTAATTGGTGCTATTGATATAGAAAAAGATATTTTCTTCATATTATCCTCATGTAATTTACAGCAATCTAAGATAAATAAATACATTATTTTGTTTGTACCTGTAGGCGGCAAGTTGAGGCCAAATTGTTTTTGATATCGGCGACATTTGTATCGTTTGTCCTCAATTTCACTTCGTAGGTCTTTAGCGCTAGTCTATAGTGGCATTCCGCTTCTTCATATGTACCCTTAAAGATGTTTAAAACATATTTGTTGTATTAATAGCATTCTTGAATACATTAAATGAGAAAGAATTTTCTTTGACACACTAATTATATTAAACCATCATTTAAAACAAAATATATCCTTTCGAATATAGAATAATAAACTATTTTTTCTATAAGTAGATATACTATTATATTCTTGTATTTCCGTATTGAATTTAACCTTCGACGACAATATATTAAACAGTGGCCAAAACGTCGACCGTAACAGTTTCGGTAAAACTCTCACACATACATGAGAAGTGGATATAAAGTTTGTGGGCAAATCACAACAATACCTACTGGAGAGACAGTGTCACAGTAGCGGAGGGTGGAGGTAGGCTGTTGAGATCCGCAATATAAAGTGCACATTAAACTATGTTAGTCATACGTAGGTACCTATTTGTTTTTATTGAACTATGACTACAATATTGGTTAGTTTTTAAAAATCAATTAAACCCTGACTAATGACACGCACACGATTCACGTGCCCCTGAGAGGACGCTCCCATAAGGAGTAGTGCCACTCAGCCGCTCGATCTGATCATAATAGTCAATGTACCACCGGTTATATGGTTATAGGCTTACGACCCTCGACAAAGCGGAGTCATATGTGATGTATGTGGAAGTCCTGCAGTTTGCCCTAGCAGGTCCCACTGCTCCTCAGGGTGAACTGTAGATGAGATAAGTCGGTCACAAGGACCATGAAGAGTGAGGGTAAGAATGTAAATAACGACGAAGTAATAATAAATAGTAATTAATGCCAATTTAATATGATAATTACACTCATAACGTAACGAATAGATATTCTAATTTAGATGATAGTAATAGGTATTTCATGATAGTAATAGGTAATTTTGTAATGTCAAATGAATAGTCGATAGGTATATTAATATTAAAAATAACGTAATCTTGTATTGGACTTCGATTAATTATAAACAATGTAATCAAAATGAAATGAATCTTGTACTGTATAATTGCGATGATTAGATATTATCAGTGTGTATAATCTTAGACCGACATTAATATGTAGAATCATAATCATAATTAGAATGTAATAGTAAAATAATTAGACTCGCCAATTAAGCTGGAATTAAGTAATCGATAATTTAATTGAATTAATTAGACGAAAATCGATCTAGACCTGAGCTCCATACATAGCATCCACATAGCATCTAAAATATTCACGAGGTACCTAATACCCTTGACTTCTAACTCTCATCACATCTATATTAATATTATGCGCGGATTCAACGAATCTCACGCGCGATCAAACCGCGGGATTCTTCGCTTTTTTTTTTACTTTTGGTATGTTTGGCTTGTAGGGCACCGGGGCAAGCCCCATATCCCTTTCTTCTGTATGATGGCGTGTGATGGAAGTCTCTGATTCCCTTGCGGGTTTTTCTCTATATTGTCTGCATCTTGGCTTGTTGGTTAAAATTTAAATTGTGTTTTTCTTCCTTCTTCTTTCTTCATTCTTGTCGGCGCTCGTTCGTTTCTGTCTATACTTTGGTGTGGATCTAGGTGCTTTTGCTGGTTAGTCTTTTCATGAGTTCGTTGGCGATATCGATGGCGTTCTTGAGCGCCATCAGCGTTTCATTGATTTGGTCTGGCTCCGTGGTTCTGGTGGTGGTGTTCATCCAGGCCGGTCTGAAAGTGTTTTGCGGTTCTTCGCGTTGTCTGGGCTGTTGTTGAAATTGCTTGTCGGCGTTTGTGAACGCATATCTGGCGTGTTTGGGGTGCCTTGCGCAACTTCTGTAGTTGGCCGGGTGTGGGCCTCCACAGTTGGCGCATTTGGCGGTATCGGTCGTATTCTTCTTCTTGCAGTCCGAGGTGAGGTGTTCACCAGCACATCGGACGCACATCGGAGTTGCGTGGCAGCAGGAGGCGGAGTGGGCAAAGCCCTGGCAGCGATGACACTGTCCATCCGCCGTTCTTCTGCGCAGCGGCTCCACCTGGATGGATAATCCGAAGATGGAGGTAAGCTTGTAGATATTCTTGGCCTCGCCGCTCTTCTCGACGTCGAGGAGAATCAGCGGGATCTGTCTCTTCTGGCTCCCTTGGGTCATCCTGAAGGCGTTCTTGATCGGATATCCCAGAGTGATGAGTTCACTGCGAATTTCTTCGGCAGTCGTCTCTTCTGGGATACCTCTAATCACTATCTTTAGTGGTTTTTCCTCTTGGAGGTTGTAAGAATGGTATTCTGTCTTGTCTGCGTCCAGTATCCGTACTGCTTGCCTGTAGGAGTCTGAATCTGGCAGGGTGAGTAGGATTCCTACTTTGATATTTTTCGCATCAGAAATAGTGACACTAGCCTCTTTCAGCTTAGCTATTGTATTCCTGTATACTTTTTTATCATGTAGGATGATCGGCGGGATTTTTTTCGATCTGTCTGTTTTTTTGTCATTTGTTGGTTCTGCCGTTTTAAGGCTTGGCATGTCTGGCTTTTTCGGTGACAGTTGAGCTGGTTTTTTTGCAATTTTGAGATCTGGGCTTTCGGTAGCTAGGCGTTTGCTAGCTCTCCTGATCTGTCTTCTTTCTTTTTCTTCGTCTTCTTCTCGTTCGAAGCGATCGTTGACGGCTTTTAGTTTTTGATAGAAGTATTCGTCTTCACTCATTTTGGTCTTGGCTGCGGCTGCGTCTGTTTTGGCTGCAGCTGCGTATGTTTTTGGTGTGTCTTTTCTGGGGCTGGGAGTTAATGGCGCCACTGGAGTGGTGTCCATCTTATCGGAGCCGGTCGTGATTTTGGCGGTGGATGTTGAAGGGCCGCCTGGGGCCGGGGCTTTGGCGGTAGCCTTAGCGGGGGCCTGAGCGGGTTTATCAGCTTCCGTGGTCTGTGATTCATCGTCAAAGTATTCGGAGTCGTCTATGTCCAGGTCCTCGTAATCAGCGTCGTCCTCCGTGTCGGCGTGATCAGAGGACACCAGCTTGATGGCTTCGATCTCCTCCAGAACTCTCTGCATGTTGGATTTTTTCTTCTTTGTTTTCTCCGGCTTATCCTTTTGTTTTTGGAGATCTGGCAGTGACTCGTGTGGCGGAATTCCATAAGCGATGGTGAGGAAGCCGTAGATGTAGGCAAAATCTGCCGCTCTCAGCTTCCTCTTCAGCCCATGTATCTGCGTCAGATCTGTTTTGAAGTTGTCATCGATCTGTGCGTGTGAGTCCGGATTCAGCAAACCGGCGAGCGATGGTATCTTGCTCATCTTGGCTTGCTATGTCCAACCTCGGCGCAAGTATCGGTGACAAAATCTGGATGGGTTTTTCTGTTCGCCGCTATGAAGGCTTCAGAGAAGTTCCAAATCTCTCGGCCGTCGATGATTATCTCAAAAAGACTATGAGTGGCGGCAGATATTCATTAAAAGTCCTCCAGGTGGGCGATGATAACGGCGATGCAGAATCCTTGAATGGCGGGTTTAGACGGCTGATGATCTGGTGATGGAATTATTTCACCGAAGGTTGTAGCTTCTTGTTGAAATAAAATTGGCGAAGGTGGTGGACAAGATGGCGTTCAGGAAAAGTGGCGGAATTCGTATCGAAATTATTGTATTCGAGTCAGAATTTATCTGTCTTGAAAGCGTGAAAGCATTAATAAAGTCAATTTGTATCGAGATTATTATTCTTATCGGAGCTTGAAGTGACTGTTCGCGGTGAGTGCCAGTCTGCGAATGGGATTCTTCGCGGGTCATATTATCCAATAAATATCATACGAGGAGCGGCTCTTGGAGCTGCGTTCTCCATTCGGTAACCGGACAGTTGTCTCCCTCGCACAACTGGGAAAATTCCCTATCCCGATCACGGCCGCAGCCTACTCACTCACATGTAAGGCCCCATCCTTGTTACGCAATCTGTGACAGCCGCGAAATCCCCATACAAACACATTATTATTAATAACTAGAGCTGCGCGTGTCCGATCAAAGTGAAATTTAAAATGGTGTACGCGTAACTATAAGGATTCGCGAGATATAGAGCTCAGAACAAGATTAATTTTGCCGTCGTAATTATAAGTTAATTAGATATAAGACATTTATGTATCCATAGATAATAAGGCCTAGTATTTTAATAATTTTAATCTTTGTCAAATATGTGTACGGTGTCGACCGGGGGACCGCCTATGGGTTCGCGCTTGCGACTCCCGCCGCTCAGCCATTAGGAGACTTACGTCACGTGGGGTGTATTCATATGGTAGCCCGTTCAAAGAAGATGTATCATACTTCCCCGTACGTAAAGTTTTCGCTTGGTTAATGGGAATCGTAGATGTCCATACATATTACAAATCATAATTCGATACGGAGATATGAATTAAAACGCAAGCTCAGCGGGGCGTCGCGCGAGCTGGCAGGTACCTACTCCCGGTTTGTACCGTATACAAAAACATTCGACAGTTTCGCGCCCCGCGTTTTTTCGTAGCGTTCGATTGAATGCGATTTCGATAGCAAAGTCGTTGCCAATGCTCCAATGCTAGGTCGTGACAGTTCCCTGTGTGACAGGGTGAACGAAGAAGAAGAAGCCAAGCCATAATAGTTTTGGTATACTTTGGGCGATACAACAATTCTGTGCACACTTTTTATTCATCCTTATTATTTTTCGTTGGATTAAGAATACATTATTACATTATTGTTGGTTCATTTTTTTTAATTCTTTAAGCCCAATGACATTTTAAATGGACAACTCACTTCATACCGGCGCGCACGAGAAATTGTGCATGAAAGTCATCACATGTATAGGTAGATGTCACGTGACCATATGACGTATCCATTTCCATTATGCGATACAAGCTTCGAGAATTTATAGTAATATAACCTTTATTGTAATGGCGTATCAGTGTCATGACTCATTGCGTTAGAAACAGATTATCGGTTACTTACGACTTCTCGGAGATTAGACGCAAGTGAGCCCAGCGCATCACAGGCGACTGTCCAATGGTTTCTGTCATTCAATTGCATTGAATAAACATTCATCAATATCTTAAAATGGCATTTTATAAATAATAAATAATACTAACACATGAAAAGTGATCCCATCTTTCTTGGAGTGTTTAGTAGATTTTTTTTACAATTTTTAACTAGGCACATTGGCATTTTGTAACACAATAATAACGGTGGAGTCGAAACCTGACAGTCAGAAATTTTGTATGGGCAGACCCAGCGGTGTCGCCAGACCGCCGCTTGCAAGCAGAATGTTAATTTGAGCGTAGGATACCGATATTAAAATATGAATTTCGCCATCCGGCAGACCCGACACAAAGTGAGTGTCATTTTATTTTGTAGATGCTTCGTCCATATTAATGTCATTGTTTAAGCCCTACCTAACCAAACTCTAATTGATAAAAAAAATATTATTCTATCTATAAAATATTCAAAGTAATGTATGATTTAATTGAGAGACGAGGATTTTTTGACTATTATCTACTATGGCTTGGGTTTCGCAGGGTTTAATTGAATTTTAAAAACTAACGAATACCATCTGTAAATTGGAGTCTTATTTCAATGAAAACAAATACGTATACTTAACTGACAAAGCTTAGTATGCACGATTTATGGCGGATCTTAACAGCCTACCTCCACCCTTCGCTACTCCAGTGTCATATATTATGACCGCAAATACTGAGACCTAATTCGAGCAATTGACATTAAAAATGATCTCTTTAGATCCTTATTTTATTTGACGATAATCTTAGTTAGATCAATCTACATTCTAGTGTACCTGTTCGAAGAGAGATTCGGCAAAATCGTTTTCGGTCTCGGCGACTTTTGGGTCGTCTGGTCCTAATTCCACTTTGTAGATTTCAAGCGCTCGTCGATATTGGCGGTCCGCTTCGTCATATTTACCCTGAAAGTTGTTTAAAACATTTTTATTATGTTAATTGCAGCATTTATTGAATACATTAAATGACAAAGAATGAACCAAACAATATTAAGTATATTAAACATCATAAAATAGACATATTATGGAAAATATAGAATAATAATCTATTTTTTTTTATTATTATTCAACGAATAGTTCACAAAAAATGAGAATGTACACACGGTAAAAATAAAATATCTCCTACTTACTAAATTTGTTAAATAACACAATACAATTAAAAGTGTAAGTGCTCAGCCGTAGTGGTTTGGCGGGCGCGGCGTCTTACGAAACTCAAACGTATAACCGTGTGTGAAATGTTCATAGACAGTGTATTTTTGGGGCATAATACACACGGTTATACGTTTGAGTTTCGCAAGACGCCGCCGCGCCGCGCCCGCCAAATCACTACGGCCGAGCACCAAGTATACATAATATTGACGGTACTTTAGTGAAACGGCAAATAATTTTCAACCATAGGTGCGACGAAATTTTGGACTCGCTGGCAATCGGAGAGCGAACGTAGAGCTGTGAACACGTCAATTTGTTTCGTGATGGCGACGTGGGTGTTAATTCTTAATTCGTGTAAAGATGACTAAAAACATTACCCATTTACTTGAAAAAGAAAACATGTCAATGAATATATTATTAGTGTTACTAATAGAACAATAAACAGAACATTTAATGGACGCATGTTGGATTTATATGACATATTATATTTCGTTCGACACGCGTCATTTGTACAATCCGCTCATCGCTTTTTAGACCCTGCCTCAACTGAGGTATAGCCTTAAGAATTATGATTTACTTACCTCGAATCATTTTCCTTCGGAGTTGTTCATTGCGAAAATAAAGTACCAAGTAAGTACCTACGACATTTTATGTAATAAGTAAAAAATATATAGGTACATTAAAATATGTGACACTTTTTATTATTAGGCAATTATTATGAATAGAAAGGTGAAACTCGCGTCGCAATATTAATTAATACACTATGAAACACTTCAGTAGCATAAAAAGATAATTTTGCCGTAATTAGGTAGGCCGCAAGTAGCTACATTGTTAAAGCATATTAAACGGAATCCAACGGTTGCATGTTTTCCATATTTTCTTATAAAAGGTATATTTTTCAGACGTTTCAAAGTGTTATTATTTGGGTAGATCAAAAATATTTAAACAAGCAAAATATTTTTTTAAATTTTGATGGCTTAAACCGGTTGACCGGTTTGTAATTAGTAAAACAAACGCTAACCCTGTGGTTTTTTAGTCCAGGTTAATTACTGAAGCCCTAGATATATATTCTTCGGACAAGTCAGTCCTTTAGCTGGAGCATATGGACACCACACTGAACTTCCAAGAATCCCTGTTGCACGCCAGTCTTCTTGCGTCATACATTTACTTATAAGGTGCGCACGCAGAAAAAATAGATTAGGCGGTTCATTCTTGAGTTAAATGGCTAGCTAGCCCCTAATTTATTCATAAACCAAATCTGTTGCGAAAATTTTGGGCTATGGCGATCGGATTTCACATGTATAAAAGTACTATACTATTAATAATTTAATGGTGGTCTTTTCTCAATTCTGAGTTTCCTGGTCTTTTTGATTTTACCTTCGACCAAAATATATTATTGAACAGTGGCCAAAACGTCGAACGTTAAAACTTAGGTGAAACTTTGGCACATACATAAGAAGTGGTTTTAAAATTTATGGTGAAATAATCACAACAATACTGGAAAGACAGTGATATTCATATATGACCAATGTTTCCTCTAAGGTGTGCGCGCGCACACCTTAGAGGGAACCGCACCGCACACATATTATTTTCATCCCTCGCACAGTCCTCACACAAAAATATTGTAAAATAAAGTTTCCTTTGCCAGATTTACGTTTTACTCAAGGCCTGAACAAAAACGAACCATAAGTTTGAGTGAGTAAGCATTCGGCAAGCTTTTATCTCCGCTCTATGCTTTAGCGTGGGATAGAATTTCTACGGGTGAATTAAAAAAAAATGAAAACGTTGCCGGAAAAAATTGATTTGGCTGATACCTATGTGCATTTAAAACCACGGGCACGTGTTGCTGAAGTTTATTGTTTTTGTGTTAAATATAAAGTTAGTGGTAATTATTTTTAGTTATTTTTATAGAACATAATAAAATGGTTAATTATGTTGTGTTTAAATTTGGCAGTCATATTGAGAAGCAACACCACAGTATGACGTTTTTTAGATAAGTTGATAATAATAACGTTGTTCTACTGTGTGTTATACGCTAGTAACACGACTTCATTTTGCCAAAAAATAGGCCCTCTCTATATACTCGTATCATTACTCTGAGGTTTTGCTCGAATGCACGATACCATTACATGTTCGGAGAAAGAATTTTTTTAAGTAGTTGAAAAATGAATAAGAAAAATATTTGTTACATGGGTTAGGGTGAAAAGAAACACATTTTTATAAATGTTTATTTTGCATAAAAGTGATTGAACAAAAACAACCCAACATACAAATATGTATAAGTATAAATTTTTAAAAAATTAATATAGTTCTGCAAGCTTAGTAGGTATTTAATATATTTTATCAACTTATCTACGAATACCTACTTATTTTCTTTATTTCCTATTTTTTATTTACTTCAAAAATTATCGTTGTCAGTGTTATTATTATATAAAATCACTGAAATTAATAAATACCTTAAAAATATAAGTTTTAATGAAAAATTGGGGGGGGGGTGTAAATTTACCGCACCGGGTGACACCAATCCTGCTAGATGCGTTGATGATCCCCACACACAATAGAACAATTAGAGGGAACGTTGTATATGATCGCAAATACTTAGACCTGAATCACATAATTGAGATCAAAAAAGATGCCTTAATATCCTTATTTTATTTAACGACAGTCAAAAGATCAATATACATTATTTTGATTGTACCTGTCGGCGGCAAGTTGTGGCCAAATTGTTTTTGATATCGGCGACAATTGTATCGTCTCTTCTCAATTTCACTTCGTAGATCTCAAGGGCTAGACGATAGTGGCTTTCCGCTTCTTCGTATATACCCTGAAAGTTGTTTAGGACATTTATTTTTATTAATAATTAATAATGTTGAATTTTTGAATACATCAAATGAGAAAGAATGGACTTTGACACAATAATATATTAAACTATCATAAAGTACATATTATTATATCCTGGCATATTATATAGAATAATAAACTAATTTTTATTTGTTATTCAACTAATAATAATTATTCACAAAAATTGAGAATTCTGTCACAATGAATACATTTTGAAAACACCTCAGACATATATTTTCCGGCCATGTCCGGCCCTTAGCTGGAGCATTATATGGACACCACACGGCACCTCCAAGAATCCCTGTACCTCGCCAGTTGTCTTGCGTCATTTATATATGTATCAGTTGCGCACACAGGGAAATGGTTTGTGGGAGATTTATTTTGAAAAATAATTATCCGTAATGTCTTGTGGTCAAATACTTTGCGTGTCGTAGAATACCGAGAGGAATTGAGAAGTCTGTTTGATAGTCAAATCATCCGGGTCACAGTGGTCGTGACGAAGAACAAGAACAACTAATATGCCATTTCCCATGAAGTAATTTGTATTATTGTCCGTTTTAGAGGGGGGAGGGAGTCCGGACCCGAAATCCCCCTCCCCCTATTGTGTATGCTACTGATATATAATTTGCTCTTAAGTTTGTCACGTAAACGATACGCGTATTCAATATTAGTAATATTTGAAGATATTCAGGGCCCTTGTATTTCATGAGTTAAATGGCTTGCCTCATTAAGTTATAAACCAAAACGGCTGTGAAAATAATTTTAATCTATTACGACTGGGTCTCACATTTAGTAATATTATTAATCTGTTAAGTGGTATCAGCTGCGATTTTCTTTATTGCAGATGATGCAATTGAATTGACATAAAATTTAAAGCGGGCTTCGAAACAGCCAACACTTAAAATCAGCGGCTCTCGTGGTGCAGTGCGTAAGGCGCTGGCCTTCCATCGCGGAGTTTTGGGTTCGATTCCCGGTGACGTCAAAATATATTTACATAATCTAAAATGAAAATTTTTCAAGGCTGGGAGTTTTAACACTATTATTGGGCTTCACGGCCTGTTGTGGTGTTTAATAAAGAAACAAATAAAAAATAAATAATACCAAAATCTAAAAAAACGCAAATTCAGTAACTATAAATTATCACCCAATGAATAACAAAATCCATGTAATTAATATCGAAAGAGCATATTATTATAAGATAACCACTCAAACAGGCAAGTAGGTATATGTCATATTCAATAATATGACAAGGTACCAACGTTCATATTTGAGATTTATAATTTTTATTTTATTTTTATAGTGAGGTGCCTTTAAATCAGTCAGTGCCTTCGGCCGCCACTTTCTTGAATCTGTCACTGATTGGTATTAATATTATAGTTTACACATCTACTCGTAAAAATATTTTTTACAAATTATTTTAGTAAATAAGAGAATAATTAATAAACTAAATTTAATTGATAAACGTACCATAAAACAATATTACGAAATAAATAGGATTGAACCTTTAACGAATTCACATGATGTAACATACGTCTTTGACTTAAAAAAAAGAATTTTCCTAATGTTTTTACATAGGTCCCTGCATATCGATTAATTAAAACACTGTAATATTCTCAACCTGCAAGCATCGTACTTTTCCGCTAAGGCTAGGTGTTGACCTCAACTGATATTCTGAGCACGACAGACGACAGAATAACAAAACATCAAAAATAATTTGTTTCTGTGTTTTTAATAACCAATGCTATGTCATTTAAAACATGTACTTATATGTTTTACCGCTCGCCGTGACATAGGAATTAAAATTAATTCTGTGCACAAAATTAAAGTGTAACGCAGAATGTTACCAACCACGCGGCCGAAGGTTCTCGTCCGATCACCGAAGTTAAGCGACATTTCGTGCGGATAGTACTTAGATAGATAGATAGGGTGACCGCTTTTGTAATAATATATGCAAAATAACATTTTGACATTTTATTATTAATATGTTAATGATATAATTCATCAAGACCTGCTTAGACTAAACAATAATTGACAATAAAAAATATTCTTTTATCTATAAAATATCTAAAATTGCTTATGGTTTATTTACGGCATAATTTGAGATATTTTTTTCTCATGAAAAAATAGCGCGCTAGAGTGGGTTCGAACCACCAACCTTTCGGTTAGCAAGCTGAACGCTCTGCCTTTTCACCAACGGTCGTCGCGGCAACAGCGACAATTTTACGATATAAATATTAACTGCGAACGTTCGAATTTTTTCGAGAGCCGCCCGGCTTTAGGAGAAACAATCGCTCTCAGACATATACATGATCCAACGTACTTCCGTGTAGCGGAGGTCCTCAGCATCAGGCTATTGATGCATTTATTTATAATTGAATATTTTCATAGGTATTGTGTTCTCTTTTCAAAATAAACATTCGCGTACCATAGGTTCGCCACCACTGGTATATAATTTATAGTGAGCATATACCACTGATGGACAGAATTCAGTGTTGCCATCTTTTTGTCACCAAATTAAAGTAGAAATTACAGTATTTCTACAAAAAATTTAGTATCATTATACATAACAAATAACGGAAAATTTGAGAAATTCCGAGTATCTTTTTTATTTAAGTGCTTCTTCCGAAGAAATTCTATTTTAAATCAAAGTCAAAGGCTTTTTTCACCTCTCCCATGCAACTATTTTTCTCGACTCGCCAAATTTTCTTCTATTACGAAATTATACATAGTAATTTTGGCGTTTGTTAACAGCACAAGGAGCACTGGCTCCAAGTTTGAGTTCTAAAGAATACCAGAAAATGTTTTGAATAAATGTATGTGACTGGTAGAGGCCATACGGTACGTATTGTTGACAATGCCTAAAATAACTCCCGAATAACTTCAGAAATCGATCCGACAATCTAATAAGTTGGAGTTTTCCCATCAGGATAATATCATGATCGACGTTGTCAACTGCATGTCGTTGTAAAAACAGTCAACCTATCGCGGGTCGCGCGAATACCCGGGCGGTTGATTTGCGCTCTGTGCATTCCTAGTGCGGCATACAAAACTCTGCATTTTAGATGATTTCACTTGCATACTTGTTGGATTAACTAAAACCAAACATGTAACGCGGAAATTGGAATGAATACTTCGAGTTAAAGAGCGGCCGAAACTTCGAGTTACGCTCGAAGGTGAAACTCTCAAGAAGTGGTCAGGACTAGGGAATCCAATCCCGAGCCAAAATTCTGATCCCGGGATTTCGGGATTACAATTTGACAATCCCGGGATCCCGGGACTGGTCCCGGGATTGGCATTTTTTTCCATTTTTTGTATAAAATTTTTATATTTACAAATAACATTGATAAAATCGATCAAAAATAAATCTAGTATAATTCATTCTATTTAAAACATTTACTGTTAATATTGTATACGTTCAATCTTGGAAATACACAAGTTTAATGGAGTATTTGGAGACATTTTTAATAATTTATGTGAAAAAATAAAATGAATCGGCTACCTACACATGGGTATAAATCAAACTTCATTCAAACTCAGTTTATTTCTAATGTAGTTATTTTTTATTAAAAGTATTTTTTCTGTTATATTTTTGCTTTTATTTTATTTTCCATACAAAATTGATAATCCCGAAATCCCGGGATTATGTTTATCAATCCCGGGATTCATATCTATCGAAAATAGCTCGGGATCCCGGGATTGGAATCCCTAGTCAGGACATAAAGTTATTTGAGAAATCACAACAATAAAGGACAGACAGTGTCATATGACAACAAATGCAACCTAATTTGATCAATTTTATTAAGATAAAAAAGATTTCTATAAGTAAATGCATCCTTATTTTATTTTACGACAATCAAAGATCAAATCAATGTGCATTTATTTATACCTGTTCTAAGAAAGATTCGGCTAAATTGTTTTCCGTTTCGGCGACTTTTGGATGGTCTGGTCCTAATTTCACTTTGTAGATCTCTAGTGCTCGGCGATAAAGAAGTTCCGCGTCTTCATATTTACCCTGAAAGTTATTTAAAATATTTTATTATATTAATTGTAGTATTTTTGGAGTACAATAAATGAGAAAGAATGGACTTTGAGACAATATTATATTAATTATTAAACCATTATAAAATACACATATCATGCAAAATAAGATTCAATAATAAACTATTTTTTTATTATTCAACGAATAATTTGCAAAAATCGAGAATGAAACATTCACCTCACAAACACCTCAGGGATATTTTATAAAGTTTGTGGGGAAATCACAAACATTAAGGAAAGGAGTCAGATTATATATTATATGGGGGCAAATACCTAATTCGAGTAATTGAGATCATAAAAGATTTCTTCGTATGCTTATTCTATTTTACGACAATCTAAGATCAATGTGCATTTGTTTGTACTTACTTGTTTAAGGTAACATAAGGCCACATAGTTTTTGGTCATGGCGACGTCTGGATCGTCTTGCCCCAATTTCACTTTGTAAATTTCTAGCGCTCGTCGATGGTGGCGTTCCGCATCTTCATATTTACCCTGAAAGTTGTTTAAAATATTTTTGAACACAATAAATGAATTTGAATGAACTTTAAGACAATAATAATTATATTAAACCATTAATAATTATGAAGTAATTTGTATTTTGGCGTTTTTTGGGGGTTTGGTATGACGTATAATGTTACGCATTATAGTTTGTCACATAAGTGATCCACGTATTCAATATTGGTAATATTTGAAGATATTTAAGGGCAATGTATTTCTTGAGTTCAATGGCTTGTCCCTCAATAAGGCGTAAACCAAAACTGCGGTGAAAATTTTGGTCTCTTTATATATTAATAATCTGTTAAGTGGTAACAGCGGCAATTTTCTTTAACATAGATGATAAAAGGGGGCCTCAAAACAGCTGAAACCAGTCATAGAATTGATATGTGATGGTCTTTTCGATTTTACCTTCGACGACAATAATATATTGAACAGTGTCCAAAACATTGACCATTTGGTGAAACTCTTGCACAGAAATGAAAAGTGGATATAAAGTATGTGAGGAAATCTTAACAACATACAGGAAAGACAGTGTCATTATTATGACAGCAAATAATTCGAGCATTAGAGATCATAAATGATTTATTTACATCCTTATTTTATTTTACGACAATCTAAGGTCAATGTAAATTGCTTATTTTGTTCGTACCTGTTCGAAGAAAGATTCGGCCAAATTGTTTTCAGTCTCGGCGTCTTTTGAATCGTCTGATTTCAATTTCTTTTTGTAAATCACTAGCGCTTGTCGATAATGACGTTCAGCTTCTTCATATTTACCCTGGAAGTTGTTTAAAATATGTTTATTATATTAATAGCAGCATTTCATGACAAAGAATGGACTGAGACAATTATATTACATTAAACCATCATAAAATACACAATATGTCGTGGAAAGTATAGAGTAATCAACTATTTTTTTTATTATTCAACGAATAGTTCACAATAATTGAAATTGTATCATTCTGACATAATGAACATATTTATTGGAGATACCTCAGATATATCTAGACTCTAGTGCATGTATGGCGAACCTATGGCACATGAAGATGATTTTGCATGGCACGCGAATGTTTCATTTTGAAGAGAAAAGAAATTACTATTTTATATATGTATAGAAAGTATTTTTTTATATATAATATTAAAAAATATTGATGACATAGCAACGCGTAGTTTAATCGGTTTTTCATATTATGTTTACCAATCTATGCGTAAACGGAAACGATGAAGTTTATGCATAAATGACAAATCGCATTGTATAAAAAATAGCAGGCAAATCTTTTTCAATAATAATCATTACGTTTAATGTGAATATACAATTTCATGGGTCGGTCCTTAGGACCGGGCAATTAAAAATGATAATATTCAACCAACAAATCTCATGAAATTAATTATCGGCAGTCATTCAAATATAATAATATTGCTCGTTATTTTGCCACAAACATAATCTCTAAAAATGGAAAACCGTTTAGTGATGGAGAATATAATAAGAAAGAAGAGTTGTTTAAATGCTTCCACGATCTTTTTGAAGAATTCAAAACAAGAAAAAAATATTCAAAGAATAAAAGATATGCCTTCGGCTGGAAATACTGTGAAAGATAGATTTTTTTAAAAACTTTTAAAAACTTTTTTTTTCACCATGAAAAACTGCTTGACACGTCACAGTCGAAAAATATTATTTGGGAAATTTGGCACGCGAACGTAAAAGAGTTCGCCATCCCTGCTCTAGTGCTTACAATCCGACTTAAACCGAACCGGGCCAACCGGGTTTTTCTGAACTAAGCAAAAACCGGGTAATTTCTCGTAGTTTACCGGCGGAATTCTTAGTAGGTAGCATTTTGTACGAACAAACAATAAATTTATATATATAAAAAAAACATTATAATCTCTGCGCCAGGCGGCATGGGAAAATAAAATATTTCCTACCTACTAAATTTGTTTTTTATCCGACCATGTCCGATCCTAATAGGATCATATGGATCTCCACAGAGTCGAGGTTTGTATTGACATATTTTGTTTTTACGAGAAATGGATGTCAACCACTTGCCCAACCTATTAGGTCCATACTCTGATTCTTACGCAAATTTGTTTACTACTTTACAATTAATAGATTATTTTTGCTGAAAAGTAGTATTTTTTGGAAATACACATGGATTTTCCCGAAATCCCACATACTTAGCTTGGTTAAAATATGAACTTTTATGTAATAAGAAATTAATAATAGGTATATACCTACACTAAAATATGTGGACAGAAAGGTGAAACCTGGGTTGTAAAAAACGACTCAAGCTGAATAAAACAATACTTAAATCAATTAGAAGTACCCTCTGTCGATAGTATTAATTTGTAATTACATAGTTTCAGATGCTTTATTTTCACTGCATAATGTGGTTATGAGCTTTATAAAAAATATATAAGTAAGTACTAATATTTTATTTTATAATGGATGTAGGCAATGACATTTGGTCTGTTATTTCTATTTTGTACATAATATAGATATTATAGCTATATGGTCATACATTATCTTTTATTATTTTTTCATCATGACGTTTATCATTATTTACCCATCATTCGTTATAATAATTAATTTTAATAATATTCAAAGTTAACTAAGTAGGTAATAAATGTTATTATATTTATTATTTAATAGTAAAATCATATTTTTATACAATGTTTTTTGATGATTATTATTTATCATTGAATAAAAAAAAGTGTTAAATAAATTGTTACATTAAGTGTCAAATTACGTGTAAGTACCAACGTTAAAATTGAAATTTGGAAAGAACCGTGACGCCGGTTATGAATCATGGTACATAAGTAAGTACGTAGGTACATAATATTATAAATACCATGATTCAAATCGAAAAGCCGTTAGCCAATGTTATCGAGATTTGAGAAACACTTCAGTTACTTGCGTGACAAGTTAATTTTGTCTTAAATAGGTACTTAGGCCGCAGTAGCTAAAATCGTAAAGCACATTGAACAAAATTGGTTGCAGGTTTACGTACTGTCCGGACCCATATTTTCTTATAAAAGGTATATTTTTGAGATGTTTCTAAATGTTATTATTTAGGTAGATCAACAATATTTAAACATGCAAAATATTTTTTAAATCTTGTTGGCTTAAACCGGTTAACCGGTTAGTTATTTGAAAGAAAAAACCGCTAACCGGGTGGTATTTACCCCCCGCGGTTAATTGAAAGCCCTAGATATATTAACTTCTTTGGACATGTCAGTCCCTTCGCTGGAGCATAATATGGACACCACACTGAACTTACAAGAATCCCTGTTGCACGGAGTCTTGCTTGGTGGCTACGTTCTAGGTAACATACTATCCTAGTGAACAAACGCACACTATCAATCGCAATGGCCACACTGCACGACTCGCTACGTGATTATGAGTCGCCTCGTGAGTCTACCGGCGAACAAACGGGTTATTTTTATTGTGTCACCTAGTGATTTTGCCATTGTCTATGGATTTTGCAATCAGTGCTTCAGTATGACAATCGTCAAACACCGTATATTTTGAGGTTATAAATAATGACGCATGGGATAAATAATTGACAGTACGCACGCAACAAGTTCGAAATTGAAACTTTCAAAATTTTAAACTTAAATTCTCTGTGAGAAGTAGCTTTCTGGTTAGTTTTGAGAGTGACATATCGTTGTTGACTTGAGCGCTCCCAAATGTCAAATGAATTTGCACGTAGCGTGCAGTGCCGCAGTAATATTTTTAGTAGACAAGCATAGCATCTAGCTCAGGACTAGTGAAGCACCTGCCTATGTGGCCGAAGCCTTAGACAATATGAAAAGTGGATTTAAAATGTGTGGTGAAATAATCATATCAATACTGGAAATACAGTGTCATATATCAGTATGACAGCAAATACTGATAGCTGAATCAAGTAATTGAAAAAAAAGATTTCTTTATATCCTTATTTTATTTTACGGCAATCTAAGATCAATATACATTATTTTGTTTGTACCTGTCGGCGGCAAGTTGAGGCCAAATTGTTTTTGATATGGGCGACATTTGTATCGTCTCTTCTCAATTTCACTTCGTAAATCTCTAGAGCTTGTTGATAATGGAGTTCCGCCTCTTGATATTTACCCTGAGAGTTGTTTAAAACATTTTTATTATATTAATTGTAGCATTTTTTGAATACAATAAATAAGAAAGTATGGGCTTTGAGACAATACTATATTAAATCATCATAAAATACATAATATATCATGGCAAATATTATAGAATAGTGAATATTTTTTTTATTATTTAACGAAAAATTCACCAAAATTCAAAATGTAACATTATTTTAATTCAAATTCAAATTTCTTTATTTTACATATAATGAATAACAAATTATAA
Source organism: Rhyacophila brunnea (assembly GCF_057557595.1). NCBI lineage: Eukaryota > Metazoa > Arthropoda > Insecta > Trichoptera > Rhyacophilidae > Rhyacophila > Rhyacophila brunnea. Next base: position 5,197,804 of record NW_028233350.1, read on the forward strand.
ATTCAAAGCGCTCACGACATGACATAAAATAAGTGTTTTTTGTTATTATTTTAGTTTTTTGTTTTATGTTAAACATTTTTTAAAATAAAAATACAGGTAAATGTGAGTTATAATACAATAAGTAATAAAATAAGAAATAAAATAAGAAAATAAATAAAATAAAATAACAAAAATAAAAGTAAAAGTAGATGGAAGCACACATAGTGAACTTTGATAGACCCTATGTTAAAAACTTATAAAACAACGTCCACCTAAATTCACCGTCACCTAAGTGGAATATATCAATATTCAAAGCGATTTCATTAAACGAGTTTATTGCTCTCCCAATTGGCATCACTAATGGCAGGTTAGTTCTGCACCTTGGGAGAACAAACAACGGATGCCCTCGATTCCTACGGTAATTATCAGAGACACAGAGGCCAACACCACCAAGAATGGCAGAGTTCATATTTACACCGCGAATAAGTCGGAAAAAATATGTAGCTAAATAAAGATCCCTTCTAAATTTTAAGCTACATTATGATGGTACACCTAAGAAAAGTCAGTCGGAAAGAGCCACGGATAATATCCATACAGCCGAAAGTAAAGGAGTCTCAAAAATTTCTTTCCGACTTTCTCCACCATAAGACCGTACTTCAACCGATGCGGGGCCCAAACGATAGACCCACTCTCAAGTCTGCTTCTAACTAAGGAATTATAGACATTTTTTAGTACCGTAACATCCGAAAAGACCCAGGAAGTACGCAAGACAAGGCCCAACATTTTTAGCACCTTTTTACAAATGGTATCTATATGACTATTAAACGTCAGTTTACTGTCAAACGTAATGCCAAGATCCCTTACAGATGATATTCGCGAGAGAACTTTTTCATGCATCGAATACTGGAAAAACAATACTCGTAAGGCTTTAGTAAACGATAAAACATTGCATTTATCAATATTGAAGTCCAGTTTGTTACGCCTGCCCCAATCTAATATATTATCTGTATCAAGTTGGAATTGACGACAATCGTCCAAGGTGACAACTTCCAAGAAGAGTTTCAAGTCATCAGCAAACAACAAAAACCTAGCATTTTTAATTACCGATGCCATGTCATTTATAAAAATATGTAAAATATGACACAATTAACATAATTTGAAGAGACATAAATATATATATTCTTTGCCTATGTCTGTCCCTTAGCTGGAGCATATGGATACCACACGGCACCTTCAATAATCCTTGTCGTCCGCCATTCTTGCGCGCACACACAAAACTCGATGCAATCTCAGATGCGCCGCCTCCTAAATATGGATGCCTATCTTAGGGACTAACACTTCTAACTATGGTTGTTCATGGCATTCCAAACAATAACTTTGTATTGACTTTTGTTTCACCTCAAATAATGTTTATGAATTCGAGTGTCTTTTTTTTGAGAATCGTAAATAATTCGAGTTTACATCCAATTGAATAAGTTACACCAATCGATTATTAATACTTTTGTCCTCAAAAAATACTCAAAAAAGTGCTGGTTAATATTCCTTCACTATTTTATAGGTTTACTAATATTAGTAGCAAAGTTACCAGTATTATCTTTTTCAGTTTGTGCAGCAGGGCTATAATTCTATTATATCACTTAACTCAAAAAAAAGTTGATAAATATGCTGTGTAACGTATTCAGTCAGTCAATTTACTCGGATGTAAACTGTAGAGCGTTCCTTTAGGAATCAAATACGCGACACTGCAGTATGCATGCGTCGACGCAGGTCTTACTTGATTCCAAATGCATACAATTAAATTCTCCAATTGAACAAACAAAATCAATTGCAGATTCAAGATAATAGAGAATCTACTCCGAAATATTATATTAGTAGAATTCCTCCCTTAATTTTATACTTTTTTAATTTTGTCAAATTTGCCACTCCGAAACGCATACGAAACTTCCTCTTATTATTAATTATTAGGTACGAACCTAACTATCAATTTAATAAAATGATTTATTACTACTGACACCCCGGGAAAGGGCAGATAAAGTGGCAGACACGTCGGTCAGGACGCAGCAGTCGCCACGCTTGCTCTTTACCACGACCTAATGTTGAGACACTGATGGTACGCGTATCTGCGGTCGTACCGTGCAAAATACACGGCCCCTTCAACTCTTCGGTCTAGCTCAGTGGGTGTAGGTTTTTAATAGTGGGTCATTTGAAGGGGTTAAGTTGGTAGAGCACGTCAGTCTGCAGTCACTGTTGACAATTGAGTCCATTTAATATGTGTGATGGTGACAGTTGGTAAGTGCGTTAACACGGAAAAATCAGGATGTCGGTTGATGATAAAATGATGAACACACCAATTAATAGACGCAATGGTCAAAAGATTATTTAATGGTTATTGTTCACATTACAATTACAATTTACAATACAAAAGAACACAATTAAGTTTTATAGTTTATAACTACATACACATTCGAGATTAAAGGTTGGCCACTAAACGATTATAAAATTATTTATTTATTAAATTAATTAATAAACACAGTGAACGCTTGGTAGGTATTTGAACAAAAGTTTGTGGAACATTAATTAAGTTTATACACAAGTTTATTTATTTTTATCTGCAGGAGTTTCCCATGGCTACATTTGTTTATTTATATTGAGTCAGTCTAGTACACAACCCGCAGATAGCGTTTTGAAATTATTTAGTCAATTAGTTTGGGCGCCTTGTCTAACCGTAAAAAAAATACCTAGTCCGATGATTCGCGTCACTTAACCGTAAAAAGTTTTATATGTAGATGAACACACACAGATGCTACGGCGTAGAAGTTTTATAGATTCCTACGCGTGGAAGATCTGACTGATCGAGTCAATTCCTATCGATACAATTTTTTTTTTTTGAAAAGTAGGTAAAATAACAAAATTATAATTCGCGGAGTCGGTACACAGTGAGACTCCTGTTCACCTCTGCCAACCAAGGACCCCGTCTTACTGACCTGCCCGATATCGAACATCTACCTCGTGTCGTAATTATGGCCTTTTTCAGGTTTTATAGCTGTCTCTCTCTGTCATTCTCGCCGGCAGCGGGACCCTCGGCCCGTACCTACTAAGGGTCGCTCGGCTCACATTCTAGCCAGATAGTTGTGAGCTACAGTAATTCTGAGAATCTTGTTCGAAAGAAACAATATTAGGCATCTGCAGGGCAGTAGGTATTGTTTTGAAATATCCAAACCTAACTAAACGCAACAGATATTCTTACAAACAAATTTTATGTTTACATTTGGTTTTAATATATTTTGCAACTAACTGATAATTTAATGATTATTATAGATAATATTCTATCCGTGAATTTCCGTTGTTGATTACCAATATTAATTTTAATAACTTCCAATCGAAGCCGATGGCTCTTATGTATTCAATTATAGTAATAATAACTATTCTTGTAGGTATTCCAATATTAGTAACACTGTTGATGAAAAGTGAAATTGAACACGATGACCTTCGTGAATTAAGTCTATTCCCAATCGTAAATTCTGTCAACTTGTTCGCCGGAGAATAGTATCTGTGGTAGATTCTATAGCAGATGGTATTTTTTTTCTTCTCAAACGTGTTACTCAATATTGGCATGTGAAAGTATAATTAAATGTATGTGTCTATGGTGCTTAAGGCTGATAAGTATCTCATATTATTTATCACGGAATTTCCTTACGAAAGTGTTTTTCTGATAAATATTTTTACATGTGATACCTAGGTATTAATTTATTTTGTTTGTGATCCGCTGTATATAAAATTTCGTAAAAGGAAGTGTATTCACGAAGTCTTCGTGCACTAAGGAAAACCCAGCATTTTATACCCCTGCCGAACGCAAAGCAGATATAGCCGCCATCCCCTAGACGTACTTGTATGGGTGAGTTTGGGGACAGAATTTCTGAGAAATGCCTTCGTGACCACGCGACGCGCTCAGAGTAATCTTATTATTGTAGAAAAATAGTATTTCTAAAAATAGACTTTCGCGCTATTACTTTTAATCGAATTAGTAAAGTAATGACGTGTCCAGTATGTTAATTTTTTTTAAATCGAATGACGTAAGTCCCACTTCGGGGGCATACCCACAACTAGTCTAAAATTGATGGACAATGTTTCTTTGCCTGATCTGATTAACCAATCAGGGAGGTGGGACAGCTCGCGCCTAAACCATCAGGATACAAGGGGTCGACAAAGAGAGAAGGAAGTTAGTAAGACGAGAGAAAAATCTTTTGACCATTGCGTCTATTAATTGGTGCGTTCGTCATTTTATCATCCTGTCATCCTGATTTTTCGTGTCAACACACTTACCAACAGTCACCATCACACATATTATATGGACTCAACTGTCAACCTTTACCGCACACTGACGTGCTCTACCAACTTCATCCCTTCAAAAGACCCACTCTTGAAAACCTACACTTACTGAGCTATACCGAAGAATTGAATGGGGCTGTGTATTTTGCACGGTACGACTGCCGAAACGCGTACAATCAGTGTCTCAACATTAGCTCATGGTAAAGCGCAAGCGTGGTAACTGCTGCGTCCTGACCGACGTGTCTGTCACTTTACCGGCTCTTTCCCGGGGTGGCAATATAATATATTGAAGTTTTAATTTCGGTGAACCTACATTATCCATGTCAAAATATAACGCTTTAAAGTACCTACGTAGAAATAAAACCATCGTAATACAAGAGATACACAAAAGAAAATAGGCAGGTAAGAAGATTATAAATACAATCATATAATTATATTTATATAGTTTAACCCTTAGACTGCTACGCAACGATATATCGTTGTTTTTGATATTGGCCACAACGATCGTCGTTTTGCATTTGATGCCTGAAATGTTAAGTTAATTTTGGAACATACTACTGCTTCAGCGGTATGAAACATTTTTGATATATTTAGTTTTATTGTTGTGTAATATAACTTGATTTATATATGTTTTGAGACTGGGTAGGGTTAGAACTTATAACAATTCTATTTTTTTTCATCGCATCAGCATTTTTATAATAAAAGCATTAATTTCAAATACAAATTTCACTTTACAATATAAACAAATTTCGTTTTTTATTTGTTTACAGTCAAATTCTGGGTGGAATGACAATTTTTTATTTCATATTATACATTTGAAACAGTGGGAAAAGTATTTTAGAACAGTGTTTCCCTAAAAATACTAAAGATTATACTAACTTAATTAATACTAACTTACTTATTTCTAATTTACTAAAGTAAAATACACGGATCGTGACTCCCTGAAGGGACCGTAGGTTTTCTATTAAATTAAAGTGGATTTATACTATATAAAAACAATTTCATTTATAAAAAAAATAATGAAATAAAAATCATTTGCAATATTTTAAATGTTCCGATAAGCAAACACCATGAAGACCTTTTTCACAACCAATTGTTTTCAATAGCTGTTAAAAATAAAAACTCGATAGTTCGTTTCGCTCGCACACGTGGTCGTCAGTATGATAAAGCGAGAAAGAGAATTTCAATTAATTTTAAAGGCAGACGAAGCGGGGAATATCTAATAGCCTCATTATCTATTCAAAACGATAAACTAATTACAAAACGTGTTTTCATAATATTCCGATTTCGCAGAATCAATAAGAGTGGTAAGGTGTCTAAAAATAATACAATACTTTAATTTATCGACAATTATTGGTAGCAATCTTCGACCGGATTTTGCACAACATCGTAGCAGCCAAAGGGTTAAACATTAAATCATTTAAAACCAATAAAGACATCTCATAAAATCTAATTGGAATATTACTATTTGCAAACTATCGCCGCGTTTTGTAACATACGTACAATTAATATACTCCACGGTGAAATGTTTAACGAACAACTTTATTCCTCATTTGATTAAAATAATACGTTATACGAACGCATGTTTCAAGTATAGGGAAGACGTTTTACAGAGTCATTGTTGTACGGCAAAAGTGCTTCGCATTTGTATTGATATTGTTTCAGTGTTTGCATTGACGCTTGTAATAAAACCCTAGTTAGCACAGCTTGCAATAATTATTACCAATCACCAAGACATGCAGTGGGGGGCGTAAAGGGCGGATTTTCTATTGTTATTGAGATTTAAGATTCGATGGTAGAAATTCGCAGAAACATTTCATAGTCTACACTCTCTACAGCAGCGATTTCCAAACTGGGGCGCGCGAAGTGTTGCAAGGGGAGACACGAACAGTTTAACACAATTAATGTAGCCACAGGTTCGCAGCTTGAAAATTCATAGTTTATAAAATGGCCACTAGTTATAAACTACATAAAAAACAGTCCTATAGAAAGTTGTTTGGAAACCTGTCTGAAAATATGAAGAATAATTTTATAAAACCTCACTTCTATACCTACTATTGTGAATCTCGTGAAAAAATGAAATAAAAGGGTCAAACCATAATGTTGAAATTTGAAGCAAATATTTTTAGGAACGATAATTTTATTCTAGTTCTTAAAATTGGAGCTTTTGTAATAAAAATTAAAAATTCGTCTTGTTTCGACTTTTACATGATTTCTACGTCAGATATTATATTGAAGCAAACGAAAATCTATTTACTGAGTTCTTGGTTAGTTTGCTAATCACATTATTTTATTAAAAGTAAAAAAATTAAAGCGCTGCTTTGTTCAGGGCTATTAAATATTATAAATATGTGGTTGTGCGTTGCAATTTGACGTGATACCTATATGATGATTGATATACTTAAATGATAACTCCCGTGTATAATTTAGGAAACACTACATTTGATCATTTGAGCACCACACTGCCTTTAACCTCAGCGATAGGTAGGTGAGTCCGCCAAAGATCCTGGACTGGGGGCCCGCTTCAGGATGTAGAGCCCATGATAGAATCCATTTGTCAATGAACGATGATGAATTTGAAATTGATTGTGCTAATAAACAAGCACATTCATCGCATGGAAAACAAATTACTATAATATAAGTAGTAAAACTTTGTTTATTTAAAAAAAAAACATTATTGTATTAGTACATTGTTGAATATTTAAAAAGGTGTCTGTATTATTTAATGAAATAAAGGATAGGGGAGGCGCCAAGATTAGATTTTTTTAAAGGGAGGCCTAGTGACATATAGTTTGGAAACCACTGATATATTATACATATATAAAAAATAAAAACGAAATGTGTAGTGAACGTAGTGTTGTGATAGAAGTTCGGATGCATCAGGAGTTGGTTTGAAAACTGTTTGGCGCGTATTAAGAGAAAAATAAATTTCTGGGATTTTTTAGTCTTAAAAAGAAGGTAGGTAGTGTCACCAGACGAAAAAACCCCTGGCCCGCAGTTTCAAATCACAAATCCACCACCTAATCAAACGCCTTCGAATTAGGGTTCACTACCCCTGATTTACGAAATAATATCATCATGGCACATTTCAACAGCGGCGAAAAGGGCGAGTACCTAAGCCCAGCTACTAGGAAATGGTAACTTGCCGAGAGACAAACAAAAATTTACCGTAATTTTGTTTCATCCCTTTGCCCCTCCCTCTTGTCTCATCACCCATAGATCCGTCGTAGATAATTGCCGGCAGTACAAATTCTCCCGGGAGAGTGGTAGGTGTCTAGGATCACGCGCTCGGCGTGGCCTGGCCACGCTTGTCTCAATATGATAAGTTAGTGAATCTCTTTCCCCGTTATTGTGTTAATAATAATCCCTATAACCACCGCACACGCCCACGCGTCGCGTCCTCGACAAAACGTTTTCGCGCCCGTTTGGCCAATGTGTTCAAACACGTGCTCCCACATAGTGACTGCGCGATAGCTAAATCTAAGACTCCTTTAAGTGTAATTAATAATGTAACCCAACCAATGTCTGGAAAGTTAATGTAATTAAACGTCCCTGCGCAGGGAAATTGTCAAATGAAAGACGTGTTTTATCTTGAATTATATGTCCTGATGTCCACACAACCCTCAATCAAGGTGATACTCGTGAAGAACGCTGCCAGCATACATGTGAGTTCTCCACCCATTCTTCTCTGTATCAGTAGTTAAAAATAAAAAATAAATATTCATGATTTTGATAAATCTGTAATTCGACGGTGTATTCAATACTTTCATAAAAACTGTTGCAACAGTGAAAAACATTCATGCAGTATTGAAAAAAATAATTTAAAGGTAGAATTACGTGAAGCGAATGCGACGAAGTCCTAATTATATGTACGAGTATAATGAAATGACATTGCCAACGAAATTATGTTTTCCTGGTATTATAATTGTCTTTAATTTTGTAGTTCTCTATAAATTTATAACCAATCTGTTAAATAACGATAATGAGATCGTTAAGGCTAATTCATAAATTCTGAAACATTGTTTATTCTCAATCTCAACTAAATAAAATATTAATACACGACGTTTTCATTGAATTGTAACTATCAGTATAAGTAAATAATAAATACCTACCTATGTTCTAATGTACACAATTTTATTCCATAATTTATTAAAACAATAAGTGATAAAAATAATATGTCTTATTTACCGTAATATAGGTCATGCACACCCTGTTTCAATACTACCAAAGAACACCAACACAACTGCAAATCGATTTTAGCGCACGACAGTGACTTTTTGAAACGACTGGACTATGTATACCTCACGGCTCACTAAGAGGTGTAAATAGTGAACTGCATAATATTATGTATAACTTACACATTGTAACCCTTATATTCTATGCTACGTTGATATCTATATTCTGTCCATTTCGAGCGCAAAAAACAGAAATCCGCACTTTACTGGCTTAATCTGCAAACGTGTTGGATAAAAAAAAACCAAAATTATAATCACGATGTTGAAATACTTCGAGGATCACATAACTTTTAACTACTTATAGCTCGAAAGAAGACGCGATATATGTGGTGGTCTTTTTGATTTTACCTTCAAAGGCAATAAAATTATATTGAACAGCGGCCACAACGTCGACCTTAAAAGTTTGGGTGAAACTGTCGAGAAGTAGATATCAATATTGGTGGAAAATCACAACAATAAAGGAAAGACAGTATCATATATTACGACAGTAAATACTGAGACCTAATTCGGGTAATTGAGATCAAAAAATATGTCTTTACATCCTTATTTTATTTTAAGACAATCTAAGATCAATTTACTTGTTTGTACCTGTTCGAAGAAAGATTTGGCCAAATTGTTTTCGGTCTCGGCGACTTTTGGATGGTCTGGTCCCAATTTCACTTTGTAGATCTCTAGCGCTCCCTGATAGAGACGTTCCGCATCTTCATATTTACCCTGAAAGTTGTTTAAAACATTTTTGTCAATAAGAATATTATTAATTGAAGCATTTTTGAGTACATTAAATGAGAAAAAATGGAGTTTGAGATAATAACATATTTAACCATCATAAAATACACATATCATGTAAAATAATATACAATGATAAACTATTTTTCTTACTATTCAACGAATAATTCACGATAATTAATCGAGAATGTAACATTTTTACACATGGAACATAATTTGAAGATACCTCAGATATATTTTATAAAGTTTGTGGGCAAATCACAAAAATTAAGGAAAGGAGTCATATTATATATATGGGCGAAAATACTTAGACCTAATTCGAGTAATTGAGAGCATAGAAGATTTCTTTATAATATGCTTATTTTATTTTATGATAATCTTAGTTCAATGTGCATTTGTTTGTACTTACTTGTTTAATGTAACATAAGGCCAAATAGTTTTTGGTCATGGCGACGTCTGGATCGTCTTGTCCCAATTTCTCTTTGTAAATTTCTAGCGCTCGTCGATGGTGGCGTTCCGCATCTTCGTATTTACCCTGAAATTGTTTAAAATATTTTTGAACACATTAAATGAATTTGAATGAACTTTGAGACAATAATATTAATTAAACCATTAACTATGAAGTAATTTGTATTTTGGCGTTTTTCAGGGATTGATGAACGTAAACGACACGCGTATTCAATATTAGCAATATTTTAAGATATTGAAGGATTTTAAATTTCCTGATTTAAATGGGTTGCCCCTCATTAAGGCATTATCCAAAACTGCTGTGAAAATGTTGGTCTATTTGTATATTGTTAATCTGTCAAGTGGTAACAGCGGCGATTTTCTTCGACACCAATGAAGTGATGGATTTGACATAAAACCTAAAAAGGGCCTCGAAACAGTTAAAAACATTCATACCATTGACACATGATGGGTTTTTCGATTTTATCTACAACGACAATAATATATATTTTTTTTAGAATTTTTAATAACCGTGTCCTTGCTTTTTCGTACAAGGTGGTAGTTAGTAATTTTGAACAGTCACAAACACCCGGGCTTTGAGAAAAACACATAAATGTTTTTGTCATGAACGGGAATTGAACCCAGAACTCTCGGGAGGAAGGCCAGCGCCTTACCTACTGCACCACGAGAGCCGCGGTAATAATACATTGAACAGTGGTCAAACCGTCAACCGTAACAGTTTTGGCGAAACTCTCGCACAGAAATGAGAAGTGGATATAAAGTTTGTGGGGAAATCACAATACTGGAAAGACATTGTCACATGTGACCGCAAATACTGAGACCCAATTCGAGCAACTGAGATCAAAAAAGATTTCTTTACATCCTTATTTTATTTTACGACAATCTAAGATCAATGTACATTATTTATTGTGTTTGTACCTGTTCGAAGAAAGATTCAGCGAAATTGTTTTCAGTTTCGGCGTCTTTTGGATCATCTGAACTCAATTTCACTTCGTAGATTTCTAGTGCTCGTCGATAATGTCGTTCCGCTTCGTCATATTTACCCTGAAAGTTGTTTACAACATTTTTATTATATTATTGATTGTACGAGTAACATATTTTGAAAAAAACTGTGAAAGAAAGGACTTTAAGACAATTAAACATATATGATGTGAAAACACTTCTGAGAAATATATAAGCAATAGAAAAAATCTTTTATGAAAAAAATACGACCCCCAGCAAGATCGAACCTGCGTCTCTCGGGATTCGCGCCCACGTAATTTGACCACAATGGTTTAGGCATCTTATCTAATTTTGACGAATTTTGACTAAGGGCTCTTACAATACTTTCTAAAGAGCTTTTTAAATCGAGTTACTATTGGCAATCGGCTTTTGCATTTAAAATCAAAGTAGGTATTTTATTATCCAAGTTTTTTTGTTGTTGTAACTTACTTGAACTTTCTAATACTTTCTTTCTAATATATTATGACACCCAGCAGTAACATAACCAAATTAAGGGGGGACATGCTCGTCGAAGGTCAAAATTGAGTTTTTATTGTATTTTCAAACCATGATCCTGGACACTCCTTAAACGTTGTAGATAATCTATTTATATAATTTTGAAGCCTTATTATCCTTTATAGTTATTTTAAACATTTGATGACTGCATAAACTATTTTTGTTACATAAAATAGTATTCTTTTAAACCTCTCGCTCTAATGTTTTAGAATATAGTCATATTTCGGTACATAACTGTGCAGTGGTGTTAAGATTTTTTACATTTATTAATTTTTAAACGCATCTATAAAACCATTAGTATAATTTATTACGAGATAATTTTTGTAAAATATTCACGATAAAAAATTATATTGATAATCTCTGTGATCCCAAATTTGACAAGAATTAGGCATTTTATTATTCAAAAAACGGCAAGATTAACACATTTGAAGATGATTCTAAAGATATTTATTAAAAGCTATGTCTTTGACCATTCAAGTGTGATAAGCATTTTATGAATAATGATTGCTTTATAATAATTATTGACCTAAGAATAAGGTAGTGTTTTTTTGAAATACGCCATTTCTTTTGTCATTCCCTAGTGGTTAAGATACAACATACGGCCGTAGCCATAAATTGAAAAACTATAATTAAAGTTGGGAGTAAAATTATGTTAACGCGCGTGTTTGAACATGTACCTAACCGAATTTTTTTTATTTTTTTTTAAACGGTACATGTTCAAACACGCGCGTTAATATCATTTTACTCCCTACTTCAATTATAGTTTGTCAATTTATGGCTACGGCCGTATGTTGTAGCTTAACCACTGGGGAATGACAAAAGAATTGGCGTATTTCAAAAAAACACTACCTTATTCTTTGGTCAATAATTATTATAAAGCAATCATTATTCATAAAATGTTTATCACCCTTGAATGATCAAAGACATAGCTTATAATAAGTATCTTTAGAATTATCTTCAAATGTGTTAATCTTGCCGATTTTTTGAATAATAAAATGCCTAATTCTTGTCAAATTTGGGATCACAGAGATTATCAATATATTTTTTTATCGTGAATATTTTACAAAAATTATCTCGTAATAAATTATACTAATGGTTTTATAAATGCGTTTAAAAATTAATAAATGTAAAAAATCTTAACACCACTGCACAGTTATGTACCGAAATATGACTATATTCTAAAACATTATAGCGAGAGGTTTAAAAGAATACTATTTTATGTAACAAAAATACTTTATGCAGTCACCAAATGTTTAAAATAACTATAAAAGATAATAAGGCTTCAAAATTATATAAATATATTATCTAGAACGTTTAAGGAGTGTCCAGGATTATGGTTTGAAAATACAATAAAAACTCAATTTTGACCTACGACGAGCACGTGGGCCGTTAAGTAATTCGTTGAATAAAATAAAAAATGCTAATTAATATTCCGTGCAAGCAGAAGTGGTATATATCATCAAAAATCCGAAAATGAGTTAAGTATGCAGATGTCTAAAACGTCAATCGTTCTATGCAGAAGAATAATCACAAGTCATGAAAAAAAATTGCACATACCCGTTTTCGTTATTTAAATAATAATATGGTATATGTACAGAAATATACAGAAAGCTGTTAAGAAAATAGTGTTATGTGACTTATAACTCTACTCCCAATTCGCTGCGGCGTGAATTAATACTGCAGTGCAGTTTGAATCAGCGACATATACCCAAATGGGTTGGACAGTGCCTATAGAGAAAGCATAAAAATGCCAGTCTGATGCACTTTTGTCAAACAATTTCCATTACAATGAAATTATATACACTTGGACCTATTCTCTTTCTTTGTGACGTCAGTGTTTTTTTTCCGGTAAAATCATAAGTTATGACTGTTATGAGTGATATTTCAACACATAAAACGTATCATAATAAACGTAAATTCTACTTTACGTTGACATATTATTGACGTTTTTGTAATAGTAAGTTATTGCAATGATTATTATACAAAAAGGTAAAAATAAATATCTTCATTTTTTAGCAGAATTAAAAAATATCATAAATCCGCTCAAGTTGCTTATGATACAAAAAAGTTAGGTAAAGAGGAAGCCAACTTGGATCCAACCAAAAGGGGTTTTTCATTAGATCTCCGGCTGTGCCTACCAAACATGATGTTAACATTTAATGTTGCCTTCTATAAATGCCTACTTTGTACATTCAAATTAACCATCTACTACTAACTGTTATGATAGGCATTCATGGAGTTACATAGTGGGTAAATTGCACCTGTTTGTTTCATTTTTCAAACAGTATTATACCTGTATATTAAATTTGTATTTACTGATATTTTTTCTGACACTTCCGGGGGACAAAACAGGAATAGCCATGTGACTTCCATGTTTTTTGTTTTTATATATTATATCTCAATAACCAACAGTCAAATCAATTGACCACAGATTTTTGATAGGTACCTGGGAACAGTCACATGGAGTGTAACAATGTCCACTCAATAATAGAGAGAAAAAAAGAAATGAACGTAACAACAAAGAAGGCATACTGATATAACACCCACGAGAATGGTGTCAACTAGTAAGATCAGCGGGGAAAAATATCCATCTTTATGTTATAGATCACGATTAATTTTATGAATTTTCTTGTTTATTGAGGGTACCTTTCCAAAACCGCAAAGTTGATACGGAAGGACAGAAATATTCATGGTTTGAAATAAAATCGTCAGCTGAATGCAGAACTATTATAACTCACATTTGAAATAATTTAGAAGGGAGCTCTTTGAAACAACCTACTTACTTACTTATCACTTGTATAGAAATGTACCTATACATCATATTTTAGTAGGACTGTTTATGAAAATAATGATATATAAATGTGTCTATGTAAACAATAAATAACATAAATAGGATGTTTCAAAAACTACTCCTGTAAAATATTTCAAATGTGAGATAAAATAGATCCAATTCAGCTACCGAAATGGTTTCAATACCTTCAGAAAAGAATTTGGAATGATTTATTTCAAGACAAATAATAATACAGAAACTGTATTTAGAAAAATTAGTTATATTCGATCCAGATTTTGAAAAGAAGCCATTAGATTAATAAGATTAAAATTTTACGTTAAAACGGATGGATATTATGTAGTGGATATGTAGGTACTTTAAAGTGTTAAATTTTATATTTCTTCTGAATATTTCAAATGTGTAAAACAGTAAAATATAAAATATCATTTCAAGTTTCATTATTTTTAGTCATATAAAAACTGTAACTGTAAGATGTAATAATCTTATTTGTTTGTTTCACTTAAAATATTGCATTGTTACTTCGCGAATAAATTAAAACTTTAATGACACATAAATACCTTCTTATAAACTATCTATTCCACATTTATTAAGTCCTAGTCCATACCAAATTATGCAAAAAACTTGATAATAATAGTATTATGTCAGCTAAGTGCTCGAATTTCATTCAGGAGAATAGGTATATGCCAATTTTTAGACAAATTACCTACTAATAAAAATGCAAAAAATAATAAATGCAGATTACAATATTTTTTTATATGTATAAAACAAAAATTCCATTAAAAATATATATGTAATAAAATAAAATAAAATTACACTTTTGTGACATATACAACTTCTCCTTTTGACCACGGAATTAAACAATCATAAAATACACATTATCATGCAAAATATAGAATAATAAAAAAAATATTATTATTATTCAACGAATAGTTCACAAAATTTGAGAATGTAACATTCTGATAATAATATAATGAACACAATTAATTATTAAAAACAACTCTGATATTATAATATAGCTTCCAATCCGTTTTAAGCCGAATCGGGTCAACCAAGTAACCGCACATTTCTAATCTAACCGAAAACCGGCTAATTTTACGCAGTGAATCGGCTGAGCGCATAATAGGTTTATTTACGAACAAACAATATAGTTATAGATAAATACATAATCACTGCGCCAGGTGGCATGGGAAAAATAAAATAATCCCTACCTATTAAATTAATTGTTTACTACCCTACAATAATTAACAGATACTTAATCGTTAATATCTTTGCTGAAAGGTAGACTATCAGACCATGAATAAACCTTTTTGGAATGCAAATGGAATTTTCCGAAATCCAACCTACTTACGTGGTCCATAATATCCCACGTGCACTTACTCAAAAAATAAGGCTATTTGCTTATTTTGAGTAAGCAGATGCTTTTTTATAGATATCATGTCGGTAGCAACGTTCCCTCTAATTTAACTATTGTGTGTGCGGATCATCAACGCACCTGAGCAGTGGCGTGCGTACCCGGTGCGGTAAATTTACCCCCCCCCCCCCATAAACACACACATGCAATTTTTCAATAAAACTTATATTTGAATGTATTTATTAATTTCAGTGATTTTATATAATAGCACAAACGATAATTTTTGAAGTAAGTAAATAAAAAAATATGAAACAAAGAAAAAAATTCGATGTATTCGTTGATAAAATATATTAAATACTAAACTTGCAGAATTCCGTAATTCGTCAAAAAAAATCTTTTACTGCATAATACATTCGACAAATTCGAAAGCAGAATTTTTACTTCGCCAGTTTTCGGGAATATATTATGTGTATTTATATACAATATGATTATGAATATCTTGTACAGAAAGCATAGAATCATTTATTTTTATAGCCAATAGTACATTATCAATTAACACTTTGACTAGATCGCAACCAGATTTTTTGTGCTGAGCGATCCTCAATCCTATTCTTTCGCTCTTCGGGTGTTTCCGTCATTATTTTGATCCACTTCTTTCCAGACGTGAATTATTATTCTTCTTGCATGATTGCTGCAAAGCATATGATGCATTTGACAATCATATCATTTCCGAATAAACAAATATAATATTACCAATTCTTACTTTTTGCGAATGCATTGAAGATGGCATTTCTGTTTTGACGATTCCAGATAGCCATTCCAATTAAAATTTATCGCAGGATTTCTTCTTAATGATCGCATTTGAAATATCACATCCACTCCTTTTTGACATTTTTAGGGGATAAGTTTTCTATACCTAATTAATAAGTATAATTGTACTATAATATACATATTATGTAACTGTGCAAGCAATCGTATTGTTCACTTGATTTGTTGCTTTCTTTTAGAATATTTTTGTATGAGGACTGTGCGGGGGATGAAAACATGTGTGGACACATTTAGAGAGGTGTGCGCGTGTGCGCGCGCACACCTTAGACCTTAGAGGGAACATTGGTCGGTAGGCAGATATATAGAATGATATTAGTAAAGTTTAACATTTAACTGATATTATTATGTAACACAATAAAATTGAACACATCATTTTTAATTATGATATACATACACTGAATCATTTTCCTTCGAAGTTTTTCATTGCGAAAATATGGTACCTAAGTACGAGTACGTACGGTCATTAAAATAATAATATTTTTTAAATATGGTCTATTATGGAATAAGTAAATAATATATACATTAAAATATATTGTGGGCAATTATAATTAGGCATTTATTATGATTAGACAGGTGAAACCTGCGTCGCAAAAATGACCCAAACAGAATTGTAATTCGAATTTCAAGTACCCTCGGTTGATAGTATTAATTTGTAATTAGTTTAAGATGTACTGAGAAAATCGTAGTATTTTATATGGCTTCGCCCGGGGCCACTGCCTTTTTCTGTAAATTCGCTAGGTACGTACTCTGTAGGACGAACACTATTTGTATGAATACAGTCTGTAGGCGACACAATCTCAGGTGTCACCGCCTTCTAAATTTAATATAGATGCCTATCTAAGGGTCTTACCCAGCTAAGTATGGTTCTGCATGGTGCTCTATGATATTACAAATAATGACTTTGTTTTAACTTTTGTTTCACCTCAAAAAACGTGAAAATTCGAGTTCACACCCAAGTGAACAAGTTACACTAATGTATTGTATTCTATTGTCCATTAGGCAGGTACTGAATAAGAGGTAAACGAAATACTCCAGACTTGGTCGAATTACTTCTTTATTTTTTTTTTAATTTTGTGAAATGTTCCATTCCGAAACAATGCATGCGAATCTTACTCTTATTATTAATTATTACGTACTTAAGTAACTATCAATTTTATAAAAATATATTACATTAAAAAAGTATTCCATTTATTGCCTATACTTCGGATACATGATATATTATAATATTACCATACTTCCACATTGTCAAAAACTAATGGTTTAACAAAAAACAAGAAGCACGTCAAGATGTAGGTAACGACTATAAAAACTTACAAAATTACGAAAGATAACGTTACCATGAAAATATTACAATTTTTATTAGATAATAATAACAGCTGACATCACATTTTTATTTCTGCATTCCTTGTTACTACAAAAATATTCCTCACTAGTAAAATATTCGTTCTTTCAGTATTAACTATGACGCTATATCTAACCTAATCACTGTAGTCCAAATACTGCAGTGTTTCACGTTAAACTCTGTAAGAACCCAAAAACCAAAAAGGTTAAAAGTTGTCCCTTTTTCGCAAGATATTACGAATTTTTGCGGAGTCCTAAGGTTCCGTGGATCAGTTGGGAATCACTGGCTCTTTGCTACGTTGATATCTATGCACTGGTAATTTTGAGCGTTCCATACAGGACTCCGATTTTTAGGGAATTTTATGTGCATATGTGTTGGATTAACTAAAATCATGATTAAAATGAGAATGTTGAAATACTTCGAGGATCACACAAATTACAAGTAGAGATCTAAAAAAAACGCAATAGGTACATGTGACGGTCTTTTCGGTTTTACTTTCGACTACAATATATTAAAGAGTGGCCAAAACGTCGACCGTAACAGTTTAGGTGAAACATGAGTTTGGAAATATACATGAGAAGTGGATATAAAGTTTGTGGAGAAATCACAATACTGGAAATACAGTGTCTTATAGGACCGCAAATACTGAGACCTAATTCAAGCAATTGAGATCACAAAAGATGTATTTTTATCCATATTATATTTTACGACAATCTAAGATCAAAAATTCACATACCTGTCGACGGCATGCTGATGCCAAATTGTTTTTTATATCGGCGACATGTGTGTCGTCTGTCCTCAATTTCACTTCGTAGATCTTAAGCGCTAGTCTATAGTGGCGTTCCGCTTCTTCATATTTACCCTGAAAGTTGTTTAAAACATTTTTGTTGTATTACGTGTGGAATTTTTATTAATTAAAAAAAGAATGGACTATGAAACAATAATATTATATTAAACCATCACAAAATACATATAATATCCTGGCAAATAAAGAATAATATACTATTTTTCTTTGTTATTCAACTAATAATTCACAAAAGTTGAGAATTCCGAGACAATGAACAAATTTTGAAGACACCTCAGACATATATTTTTGGCCATGTCCGTCCCTTAGCTGAAGCATATGGACTATGGCATCTCTAATGCCGGGTCCACATTGGCAACATGTCGCGCGACAACCTCGTTAAATTTTACGATAATTATGATAATTATCATAAAATTTCTTAAGCAATTATGATAATTATCGTAAAATTTAACGAGGCTGTCGCGCGACATGTTGCCAATGTGGACCCGGCATAAGAATCCCAGTCGCTCACTAGTCTTCTTGCGTTATATATTATAATGTATCAGTCGCGCACACAAAAATGGTATGGTAATGGTATTGAAGCAGAGATGGCATATAAATAAAATTAGATTTCGTTAGTAATGTAACCATACAAGACTTTTCTTAAATATTGGAATCACATGATAGGATGATAAAAAATACTGTAAAAAATGGGGCGGCATTTTGTCTAGGGACGTCACTGCTGTAAGTGGTCACAGACTTTGTGTGTTGTAGAATGCCAAAAGTAATTAGGCTAACTCGTTGAGAAGTCTGTTTGAGAGTAAAATCATCCGAGTCAAGATCCTCAATCATGAGGTCGTCCTGACGAAGAAAAACAACTAATATGCCATTTACCATGAAGTAATTTGTTTTTTTTTGTCCATTTTTGGGCGGAAGGGGTCGGACCCAAAATCCCTCTCACACCTTTTTGTGTGCGCTCCTGATAGGTATCATAATAATTGCATTCAAGTTTACCACGTGAACGACACGCGTAGTCACAAACCAAAACTGCTTTGAAAATGTTGGTATATGGCCAATGGGTTTGACATTTATCTACTATTATCTGTTCAGTGATATCAGTGGCTATTTTCTTTTACAGATGACGTAGGTTTGACATAAAAATTAGTAGGGCCTCGGAACCGCTGAAATCATTCATCCTATTATTAAATTATAGCAAAATCCTAAAAATATGCGTGTTTAACACAAATTGAGTACGTACCTATAAGTAATAAAATTTTACTCAGTGACCAAGTGAGAAAAATTTGATATAAAGTTTGTTGGGAAATCACATCAATACTGGAATGACAGTGTCATAATATATGACAGCAAATACTGAGACCTAATAATTCGAGCAATAGAGATCAAAAAACATTTTTTAACATCCTTATTTTATTTTTCGACAATCTAAGATCGGTTTACATTTTATTTGTACCTGATCGAAGAAAGATTCTGCCAATTTTTTTTCAGTCTCGGCGACTTTTGGATCGTCTGGTCCCAATTTCACTTTGTAAATCTCAAGCGCTCGTCGATAGTGACGTTCCGCTTTTACATATTTAGCCTGAAAGTTATTTAAAACATGTTTGTTATATTTATTGTAGCATAATATTTTGAGTAAATTAAATTAGAAAGAATGGACTTTGAGATATTACTATATTTAACCATTATAAAATACAGATATCATGTAAAATACGAGTAATATACAAAAATAAACTGTTTTTTTTATTATTCAACGAATAATTCACGAAAATTGATAATTAAACATTATGAAACAATGGACATAGTTCGAAGACACCTCAGATATATTATATTATAAAGTTTCTCTAGGAAATCACAACAATACTGGAAAGAGAATGTCATATATGGGCGCAAATACTGAGACCTAATTCGAGTACCTAATTGAGATCATATTTTTTTTTATATTCTTATTTTATTTTACGACAATCTAAGATCAATGTGCATCAATAATAATTGTTTGTACTTGTTTATGGTAACATAAGGCCAAATGGTTTTTGGTTATAGCGGCTTCTGGATCGTCTGGTCCCAATCTCACTTTGTAAATGTCTAGCGCTCGTAGATAGTGGCGTTCCGCATCTTCATATTTACCCTGAAAGTTGTTTAAGTACACATTTAATGAATGATTGAACTTTGAGACAATAATATTATATTAAACCATTAACTATGAAGTAATATGTATTTTGGCGTTTTTTTTGAGGGATTGATATGACGTATCATAATATGCATTAAAGTTAAAGTACGTAAGCGACACGCGTATTCAATATTAGTGATATTTGAAGACATTCAAGGGCTTTATACTTCTTGAGTTAAATGGGTTGCTACTCATTGAGGTTTGATCAAAACTCCTGTGACCTTGGTCTACTTATACATTATTAACATGTTTAGTGATAGCAGCGGTGATTTTCTTTAACACATATGTCGCAATCGATTAGACGCAAATCTAAAAGGGGCCTCGAAACAGCTAAAATCAGTCATAGAATTGATGCGTGGTGATCTTTCGATTTTATCTTCGACAACAATACATTGAATAGTGGCCAATACGTCGACCGTAACAGTTTTGGTAAAACTCTCCTACAGATAATTATGAGAAGTGGTTACGTATAAAGTTTGTGGGGAAATCACTACAATACTGTAAAGACAGTGTCATAATCATATACGCAAATACTGAGACCTACTTCGAGCAACTGAGATCAAAAAAGATTACTAAAATATTCTTATTTAATTTTACGGCAATCTAAGATTAATGTAAATTTGGTTAGTACCTGTTCGAAGAAAGATTCGGCCAGATTGCTTTCAGTCTCGGCGATTTTTGGATCGTCTGGTCTCAATTTCACATTGTAGATGTCTAGTGCTCGTAGATAGTGACGTTCCGTTTCTTCATATTTACCCTTAAAGTTAATTAAAACATTTTTATTATATTATCAATTGCATAAATTTTTGGATAAGTACATTAAATGAGAAAAAAATACCTTGAGACAATAATATATAATATCACCATAAAATACTCGTACAAATCATGGAAAGTATAGAATAATAATCAACTATTTTTTTATTATTCAACGAATAGTTAAAAATTTTTTTTTAATATAACATTCTGACATAATGAACATATTTATTGGAGACACCTCAGATATTATATCTAGGGCAGGGGTTCACAAAGTGTGTCCCGCAAGAAAAAGAATTTCAATTTATACACATTTTTATGAAATTCGATGTTTTTTAAAATAAATATAAAAATATTAAAACTATGAATTAGTCACAAATCTCTTTAGAATAGCAATTAGAATAGAAAACGTAATAAACTAAATTTTAATAATAAATATGACTGTAAAATATATGTGATAATAAGATGGGGTCCTTTGAAAAATTCACATTTCATAACATATTTTTACAATTATTGTAAGTTCATCTTTGACATAAAACTAAATATATTTTTCTTTTTAATGTTTTCAGATTACATATTTATTAATCAACACAGTTGAAATTATCAAAAAAATGTCTCAAATTGCAAGCTTCATATTTTTCCGCTTGGTGCCTCTGGTAGGTAAAGACATCACCTTAAACCTGATTATATCTGTAGAGGTTTACTCATCCTACAACAGACGCATTATTATCTATGCTCATATTTTATATAGCATAGATCAGGGTTTCTCAAACTATGTTCCGCCGAACCTGAATAGGTGTTCCGCGACAATTTGGAAAGGTTTTATAAACTTTTGCAATATTTTCTGAAAACTAGTAAGGACGATTCCTGGGTTTGGAATCTTATATTCCGTGACAGCTAAACCAGTAGGCTTAAGCGCAAGTGACTATGAAAATCTTATTGATTTAATTAGTGACTCTGATTTGAAAATCAGCCTTTAAATGATTTCTGGGCGAGTTTGTCAGAGAGTACCCCAATTTTTTAAAACAAGCTATTACTGTTTTCATAGGGAGCTGACAGGGCTTTAGCCTAGGGGCACGTGGCGGGTTGATCAGATAAGTAAGATAAACACACATCACAAATTTGCTTTAATAGTTTAAAAAAGTCGCTTGCGGCGCTATTATAGGTCCTTCATAGCTATTAACATTTGTTAATTTTAAATTATATAATTGAACGATGTAATTTTTGATTATTGCATATTGATACTCGACAACTCCATAATGAAATTATACGTAAGTATTAAAAATAGAAAAATAGTTAATAATACACTGAATAAGTGCCCTTAATTTGAGCTAACAAAATTTGAAAAATGTTAATGTGATGTGTCACACTGCCTTTAACATTAGAGATGGGTAGGGGGCCCGCCAAAGATCCTAGCCTGAGGGCCCGCTTCAGGATGTGGGGGCCATGATTGTTTTACTTCCGTTTTCTACTACCTATTTATCCGAAGCGGGATTTTCTTTTTATGCTGCAACGAAGTCAAAGTGCAGGAACAGACTCGACGCCACACCAGATATTAGAATGCAACTTACCAATATTGTGCCTGAGATCAAGAAGATATGCAATTCAAGGACTCAAAATTATCAATCATTAATTTTTTTTAAATTTTCACTAGTAGGAATCAATCTAAAAAATAAGTTAAGTGTTCCATTAAAATTTCCGGGTTTGCGAAGTGTTCCATTGCAGAAAAAGTTTGGGAAACCCTGGCATAGATAATAATACGAACAAGAAATGACAGTCAATCAAATCGTTTGAATTGTCGATCTTCAACAATACAGTCACATTCAGGGCTCGAAATGACCGGAGCGCACTGGCGCCATCACCAAAACTATTGCTGTCTCGTGGAAAAATTCTTTTGACCGTGAGAGCAAGATAGGCCATATAACAAAAAAAATGAATACACGTATTTAAAAAAAAACTTACATATATTCTGATAAGTAACTATGTTAATATTTTTAGAAAATTATCAATCGTTCCTGTTCATAAAATTTTCCATTTCGAGCGCTGGTCACATTATGCGCGCAGCTCCACATAACGTTCAATCTCAAACCTAATTCACAATGTAAACCTTTAAACTTCAACTTAAAAACGAATGTTATAGTCCTGTATCAGTGCCGTGTACATCCAAACTTGTTATCTATAATACACAACCAATAATATCAACACTGTGTATTCTGTGTCCCGAATAAATCATGTCACGCATTACACAATCAACGAAACCTTCTACAACAGTGGTTATCTCATGGAATTTAACTGTGGCCGCATAATTGACAATAACAGTTAAGTATATGGAGACGTCTAGTGGCCGCACCAAATTTCACTTTAATTTTGATTGAAAAAATTAAAGCTAAATTTTATTTTCTAAAAAAATGGATCAATTTATTTATAGACAAGTCCATTTAATAAAAGACATTTGAACATTTTAGTACATATCTATTTATTTTTAAATAATGCAAATGTAAATTCCTCAATACTCATGTTTTCCAATGCGAGCCGCATGGTTGCTTTTGAGTTTACATCTCTCAACTGGCTTCGATATAATATGTTTTTATTATTAAGTGCATTACACTGAATCTTTCACAGTAAACAGTAGCAGGAAAAATTGACAAAATTAATAAAGCAACTGTTGTCAATTCTTTGAATTGACTTCATTCTTGGTCAACGTATAACTTCGACCAAAATTTTTCAACCGTGGTATTATTAAAACGGTTTTTTTATTTTTATTATTTGGACTATTTCACACATGATCTCATCACAAGAACACGTTATGGATCATTTGAGCGTGGAAATAAATTTAAGACAAGTCACGTGTATTCAACAAATTTCAATAAATTTTTGAAATAGTATTCTGTAAAGCGCTGGTGGCCGCACATGAGAACCACTGTTCTAGAACATTATTAATAATATCTGGGATAAGAACGGCACATACGATACATAGAATTATTTGTTTTTCTTTTTTTTATGTTCTCTCTGTATTCAAGCCTCTTGTAATCTAATTATAATAAATACAAATAATAATATTAAACAAATTGGGAAAAAGCTACGTTTCGTGTCACACGAATCAGACGACCTTTTAATACTAGAATTATTATCCCGCTAGTTTTTTTTTTTAAATGACGTGAATTAACTTAAGAGAATACAGTTCTCGGCTTATCTCAGGTTGGCGTAAGAACCGATACGATTAACCAGACACGGCTCGAGTCCTCTACGACTTTCCGACATTCGTCTAAAAATTAATAGAATTCTGGCAGAAATCACTACTTAACTGCCATATTATTCTGTCTAACGCTTAGATAAGGCAACTTGCCCATATAAACTTCCCTTGCAGAATACCATAAGGCTTCACCCCCCCCCCCCTTCGACAGAGTCAGTTCGAGTGTTGGAAGGTGGTTTTGGGAAGTCGAAACCCTAAGGCATGGCCCCCACATTCTGAAGCGGGCCCCTAGGCCAGGATGTTTGGCAGACTACCCTACCTATTTCTAAGGTTAAGGGCAGTGTAATGTTCTACAATAGTGTTCCCCAAATGGTATTCCGCGGAACCCCGCGCTTCCATGAAGTAAAATGAAGGTATTTTTAGTGTTTTTTTGGATTTTTAAATAAATTCACTGGCATTATTAAGTGGTTGGAAACAAAACGTATTAATTGACATAAAAGGTTTAACATGACTGTATTTTTGTCGGGCTTGCGATGTCTAGTTTACTTCCGTCCTTGGTGACCAGCTCGAGCACGGATGATAAAAAATATTTTATAAAAAAAATGGGGCGGAATTTTGTCTAGGGACATCACTACTCAGGAAAAACATTAAAAACAATTATAACATACAATACTACCCGTGAATATCAACCATCACATCATAGCAAGTTGCACCGTACGGCAGCATATTTAAAAATGTAAATATTTTGAAGAAAAAAAATAGCACCACAGGTGACTTTTTTTACTACTGTAACTGTATTGACTGGTCGGCCTGCCCCCAGACGAGAGCCCTGCCAGCCCCTTTTTGTGGGTGCATGATGTAGGTACTTCAAAGTTATGCCTAGAATGATTCAGGAACAATTTAAGTTAATAATTTAACTAAAGAAGTTCATCCCTTTCAAATGTCATGTATTTGGATGTGATCAGTAGCGTGCATTCACCACAAGAAATGCTCGACCTTCAACGCCGGGACCCCCCCTAAGCACGGGCCCCCAGGCTAAAGCGCTGTCAGCGCCCCTCTTGTAGGGGGCATGCCCTAAGGTTCCAATCAGTGGTTGTCAACACCGGCGAATACGTTAAATTATACTAAGTAAATATAAGGTAAGGTTTACGTAAAAAGAACCTTATATACCAGCACACTGTACCATTTATATTAAACCTTTCCATCATTGGAACCTCTGTACCTATTTCTGTCTAATAATAAACGCATATTGTGACCAAAACAAATCCGGCGTTGATTTCCTTTATTCTCAGTAGATACTGAATAAAAGGTAAACCAAAAACTCAGGAATTAAAATTACACCTTATAACACGTCAGCGCTCAATTGAACATTGGTCATAATGTCGACAGTAACAGTTTAGGTAAAACTATTGTACAGATATTCTTCTTATTGTGCCATCCCCTAGCGGAGGTCGGCCACCATCAAGGCGATCTTATCTTTGTCGTCTGCTACCCGGAACAGTAAGGTGGAGCTGCACTCGTACCAATCACGGAGATTCTTAAGCCACGAAATGCGGCGCCGTCCTCTGCTACGCTTCCCATTGATCTTTCCTTGAATGACAAGTTGTTGAATGCTGTATTTTTGTCCTCTCATAATGTGGCCGAGGTATTGTAGTTTCCTGGTTTTGATACTACGTAGAACTTCTCGGTCCTTCCCCATTCGATTGAGAACTTCAACATTTGTCACCCGGTCAGTCCAAGGAATTTTGAGGATGCGTCTATACAGCCACATCTCGAAAGCTTCAAGTCTCCGTGACATCTCTTGGTTTAGCGTCCATACTTCCATACCATAGAAAAGAATTAAGAGCACATAACAACGTACCATACGCAGTCTCAGACCTAGGTTAAGATCTCGATTGCTAAGGAGGCGTCTCATTTTGAGAAAGGCGCTCCTTGCGATCTCAATTCTAGTTTTTATTTCCTGAGACTGGTCCCATTTCTCATTGACCCATGTACCTAAATATTTATAATGGGTCACACGTTCGATTGGTTCGCTGTTAATGACAAAATTTGTGTTGGTGTCTGGTGTCGCTGTTTTTGATACTAGTAATAGTTTTGTTTTCTTGAGGTTCATTTTTAAACCATAAGAATTACTGACCTCATTAACCTTTTCTACTAGTTGATGTAAACTCTTTAAACTATCAGGAATCAGCACAGTATCATCGACATATCGTATATTGTTAATATGTTTGCCATTAACCATAATAGCCACCGATTCACCTTGTAAGGCTTCCTTGAAAATAGCTTCCGAGTACATGTTAAATAGCAAAGGTGACAATATACAACCCTGTCTTACACCGCGACAAATTTTTACCTCTCCACTGATTTCGTTTTCAATCTTGATATTCGCTGTTTGATTCCAATATAAGTTAGCTATCAGTTGAATGTTTTTTGCATCGATGCCTTTCTCCTGTAAGAGTTCGAGAAGTTTAGGATGTCTAACAGTATCGAATGCTTTCTTGTAATCGATGAAACACATATAAACATCAACATTAATATCTATGCATCTTTGCACTAGAACATTCAAGCTGAAAAGTGCTTCGCGAGTGCTCAAACCACTTCTGAAGCCAAATTGTGTGTCATCCATGTCTTCTTCGCATTTTCGAAAAATCCTATTATGGATGATTTTTAATAAGACTTTTAACATGTGGCTCATCAAACTTATTGTTCTGAACTCACTGCACTCCTTTGCATTCGCCTTTTTTGGTAGAGTGATGAATGTCGATTTCAACCAATCATCGGAAATTATGCCCGTTTTGTAAATTTTATCAAACAAATCAACGAGAATTTCTAATTGATCTTCTTCTAATAATTTTATCATTTCGTTGTAAATATTATCAGGGCCGACAGCTATACCATTTTTAGAATTTCGTATTGCGTTTATTATTTCTGCCCTATTTATGCATGGGGCTTGTTCACATTCATTAAAAGTATAACCAATAAGTCCCCTATCATCATCAAACAGATTTTCAATATATGTCTTCCAACGAGTCAGCTTCTTTTCTATATCTAATATAATACGCCCATCTTCGTCTTTCAAGATAGTTGATGAGGTTCCTTTCGTAATTCCCAATGTTTCCTTTATCTTCTTGTGCATATTAAAGGAATCGTATTTTCGTTGGAGATTTTCAATTTCTTTGCATTGGTCGGACATCCATTCTTCTTTAGCTGTACGAATTTTACTTTTTATGGTATTATGAATTCTCCTAAATTGAGTTTCATTTTTATTTTTCCATTTTCTTCTTTCGTCCATTAAAGACAGAATCTCATCTGTCATCCATTTTTGCTTCTTAGCTGTTCTTTTATATTCTAATTGATTATTAGATATAGAGGAGAACACATCTTTTATCCTGTCCCACTTGTCTGTTATGTCAGAGGATGTAATGACTGAAGTTTTTATTTGTTCTATTTCTGTGTTCAGTGCACTTTTTACTTGTCGTTTGACTTCGGGATCCTTCAGTTGATTAATGTCAACACGTTGGGTTGCGCGTGGTTCTCTCAGTAATCTTTTTAATCTAATTTTTACTGTAGCTACAACAGGATTGTGGTCAGATGAGATGTCAGTACCTGGATAAGTTTTAGTAGATGTTACGCTATTTCTGTAACAATTGCGAATTAATATATAGTCTATTTGATTTCTTACAATGTTATTGCCATTATCTTGTGGGGATTTCCATGTATACAATCGCCTTGCTGGAAGTTTTAATAATGTGTAACAAACAACCATACTCTCTTCCTGGCAAAATTGTAGTAATCTTTCTCCTCGATCATTTCTTTGTCCTGGACCAAATTCTCCTACTAACTCTCCACTTTTACCTTTACCAATCTTTGCGTTGAAATCTTCTATAATTAAGGTAACTTCATTATCTTTCGTCGATTTTAGAATTTCATTTATCTGTTGATAGAATTCTTCTATAACATCGTCATCTTTGTCGGCAGTTGGAGCGTACACCTGTATTATATTAACATTACCCATCCATGATTTGAGTTGTAATAGCATTATTCTATCAGAGTAGGGAACAAAACTATTGACCGATCTGTTGACAACTCTCGTTGAAAACTATTGACAGATATGAGAAGTAGGTATAAAATTTGCGGGGAAACCACAAAAATACCGCAAAGACAGTGTCATATGACCGGAAATACTAATTCGAGAAATTAAGATCAAAAAAGATTTCTTTAAATTCTTGCTTTATTTTACGACAATCTAAGATTAATGTACGTTTGTTTGTATGTACCTGATTGAAGTAAGTTAAGGCCAAATGGATTTCGACCTGGGCAACATTCAGATCGTCTGTTCCAAATTTCAGTTTGAAGATCTCTAGCACTTGATAGAGAAGTTCCGCCTCTTCATATTTACCCTGAAAGGTGTTTAACACATCTTTGTTAAAAACTGTAGAATAATAACTGTAGTAAAAATGAATTTTGAGACAATAATATATTAAACCATCATAAAGTAAATATATATCGTGGCAAAAATAGGATAATAAACACAGATTACACGAATAAATATAATAAACTTTTTTTTTATTATTTAACGAATAATTTACAACAATAAATTGAGTATGTAACATTCTAGCACAATGAACATAATATTATTCTAAAAACAGATCAGATATAAATTATCTTCTTCGACCAATTTTAATTAATAATACATATTCCTACTGCAAATACCAATAATTCAACGTATGACACTTTGTTCATCTAGATATGACCATACTTTTCCGATATTTCTGTGAAAACAAATTTGCTCGATGCGCTCGAATTTCAGGTTTAATAACTCGTTGCACCCAGGGGACAGTTTTACGGATTTTGCGGTAAAAGGCCGCTGTGTACAGGTCCTTGAAATGCGGAAGTTAATGCTGAGACCCCCATTTTTTATTGAAAATGTCGTTGTAAATTACATGCACATTTAAAAAATATTGGCGCTTATTTCAGCTCGATCGGATGTCAAATGGCAAAGTTAGATGCAAATAATTATGTTATTAGAATTGCTAATCGATAGGGAGCCGGCATGGCGCGGGCGATGCAGTGCTGCCACATTGTCTAATGAATCTAATTTAAAAAGCCTCAGCGAGATTCACACTATGTGCAATTTTCAGCTCTGACAGATTGCATATAGATAATCTGATGATTTGGCGTAAACACTTCCATCGCGTTCCCGTGTTTTTTAAATTCAATCCTTTGCACTCTACGTATTAAATTTAGATTTTTTAATTTTCAAACATTAAACCATTCCACTCCCGGGCATTACCGGTTGATACTGCTAGTACTATGCTATATTTCATTAATCGGGAGGTGGTTAAGATCCACGTATAGTTGTAGAGTCAAAGAGAAAAAATGTTCAAAAATAGTATCGAAAAAACATAAAATTCATTTTAAATACGACGGTTTAAACCAGTTACCCGGTTAGTTCTTCGTAAAATAACCGCTGACCGGGTAATATTTTTTCTCCGGTTAATTAGGAGCCCTAGTCGAACTTTTAGCTTGTCTATGCATACACATCGTCTTTAAATAATGTTTCGCTAATACCTACTTGAAATCGTAATGTGTTAACATTGTCAAACCTCATATCAGTATGCATTATATTTAGGTGTTTTTTTATCAATAGTAACCATTTATACGTGTTTTAAGTCATCAAACCTTCAATTGTATACAGAGTCATGCGGTGGCCATCCTATGATATTAATAGGTCGCGATATACCGGCAAGATATTATATTCTTCTTGGTGTACATCGTAATTAATTTTGAATAGGCTAATTAATAAAAATCGCTGTGCAGCGGCGAGGCGACAGATGTCAAAGGTTCCTCGCCAAAAACCACTTTGACAATTCCTAAATTGTCAAAAATATAGTCAATAGTCTCTAGTAGGTATATAGTAATTTTAGCGTCGAGTAGCAATATGTTTCTTAGTTCAGTACAAATTTCGTATTTGATACGCTTGCGCCGTTCGTTTTCTCTATTGTCAAATGCAGATTTCATTATTGTGAATACCTCATGACTGATATTTTTATCTGGAGGTACATTTGGATATTCAGCTGTCCTTACCTTTTCGCTCGGCTGCGGTTGCAAATCATGCACCGATGACTCTGGATGATGACGATTCGGAAGAGGTTCCTCATCAGGAGATCCCTCCGGAGGATTTAGACTGGTTTGTTGAATATCATAATGGCTTGTTTCACCTTCACCCTCCGTCGCAATATTGTCACCAATACTGCCTGTGCTATGATCCTAAAACAATTACATTTTGATTATAATATATTTTTATTCAAAGCAAAAAATTAGATGTCATAATAAATTCTATACAGAGACTGCAATGTCAAAATTGTCTATAAATTATGTTTTTAGCTAGTGTCACTTGGAGGATATTTAAAATTGGAAGAGTGAATAACAAATTGTATTATTTATGGGTCTAGGACGATTTGACACCGCGAACTGGCCTCCGGCGATTGGCCTCCGGTAATTGGCCGCCGGTACAATCGGACGCCGGCCCAATTAGACGCCGACCCAATTAGACGCCGACCCAATTTGACGCCGACCCAATTTGACGCCGACCCAATTGGCCTCCGGGAGGATTGGACGCCGCACAGTCGAATTAAATCCGCAAAGGAATAGACGTACGTTACGATTTGTTGGAGTAAATAAGCAAGTCAGTTTAATATGCATCTATCTTCTCAGTAGTTGTATCTTATAAATTTTGCGCTTGACACATTTTTAATATAGATTGAGAATAATTATTATGCCTTATGATGTTTATTAAAATAAAATAATTCTTCCCTCGTTAAAACTTAAAGATGTGCATAATCAATTAATTTATTGTCTATACATGGGTACTTATTTATATTTACAACAAATATTAAAAATAATGTTAGATGTAAGAATGAAAATAACATTATATTTCAGCGTTTTATCGACTTAATATTATAATAAAGCTTAAACATGCATGCGTATTTTAAGATAGTATTAAATTACAAACAAAATATTAAGTAAGTTATCTGCTAAGTATAAATGTTTTAGTAGTTTGATTGATAAACTACTTAGGTACTGGGTGCCGGACAAAATCCCGAAGGCCGAAATCCCGAATGCTGAAATCCCGAAAAATAAAAAAATACAAACATCAATAATTGCGCAATTTTTGCAAGAGACACAAAAACCCATTTTTTGTGGAAATATAAAAAAAATGTAAAATACAAACACCAACAATTTCGCAATCGTAAATTGCGCAATTTTTGCAAGAAACGCAAAATCCATTCGTTCTACAAAATGGTCTCTCCTGAAAAAAAAATTCGCAATCGGAAAACCCATTTTCCGCAAAAAATGGGATTTGTCTCTCTTACAAAAATTGCGCAATTATTGATGTTTGTATTTTTTTATTTTTCGGGATTTTGGCCTTCATCTCAATCTATATTAAAAATGTGTCAAGCGCGAAATGTATAAGGTACAACTACTGAGAAGATAGAAGCATATTAAACTGACTTGTTTATTTACTCCAACAAATCGTAACGTACGTCTATTTCTTTGCGCATTTAATTCAACTGTGCGGCGTCCAATCCTCCCGGAGGCCAATTGGGTCGGCGTCGAATTGGGTCGGCGCCCAATTGGGCCGGCGTCCGATTGTACCGGCGGCCAATTACCGGAGGCCAATCGCCGGAGGCCAGTTCGCGGTGTCAAATCGTCCCATTCCCCTCTGTCCGCCTGACTTTGTCGTAGGTATGCTTACATACCGTAGCCTGAAGTTTTGAAGGGTTCTTTATGGCTACATATTTTTCCGACTTATACGCGGCGTAGGTATATGGAAACTCTGCCATTCTTGGTAGCATTGACTTGTATGTTTCTGATAATTATCGTAGAAACCGAAGGCATCCGGTGTTTGTTCTTCCAAGGTGCAGAACTAACCTGACATTGTTTATGCCAATTGGGAGGTCTATAACCATGTTCACATGAGTGACACGGGTTTTTAAGTCGCCACAGATTTTGCATGTCGTAGAATCGCGCCGAGAGGAGTTTGACCGACCCGTTGAAAAGTATTAATTGAAAGGTGAATTAACCATCTTCTTGTGACTCCTGAGCACGGCGAGGATTTCCATCGCCGTATGCTTCCCCTGGTAGTGGTAAAGCGCCTCCTGGATCTTGCGGTTGGCCATCACGGTGAGGCTGTCCACCTTGTTGTCTTCCCGCTCCTCCGCCACTTGCCGTAACGGCTTGTTGTCATCTGCCACATCTAAGTTATAATAATATTATATTGTATCAAGTTTGGTTACAGGTTACAGGCATCTATTTCCGATACAATAGCTCACGGTGAACTGTGATATGACCAACTGCATATAGGTATACGCATTTCCGGAGACGATCAATAATTATAACTTAAGATTTTAAAAAGGGAGACTGTTTCAATTAAACAATGTTTGTATAATAAGGAATTGTTTGAATGCATAGATTTATTTGAAAAATTAAAATTAGATTTTTTTCATCGTAGGGAGCTTCAAAATCAGTCAGTGCGTCGGTTTAGGATTTTAAAAACAATGACCCGGTACTATTTTATCAAACACATATTCTCTTCCACTTGCTATCACTGCCCAATAGGAATAATATCTTTAATATGGGGATCATTGTCTAACTTGGTGACTGGCATCTCGAAATATTTGTCTCTGCTGTCGTCGTCAAAAAAATTCATGCCACCATCACCATTATTTTATGAAGTGTATAATTATCATAATATTACGCAACAAGTAAAATAATTTTGTAATACATAACATGAGATGAAAATGAGTTAGACGATTCGTATTTTTCCATTTAACAGCTAGATAAAAAAGAGTTGAAATAAACTTATTTTTATTTTCCTCAAATGTATAGTTTTATTTGCACAAATTCTGAATCCCAAAACAGCGCGCTCTTGTACCACCCTACCCTAGTATATAGTTTCCTGGTTGCAACACAAATTTACCTTCCAACTAAAACGTCGCTGCTTCAATAATGCACTGTCTTGCATTTTTTTTCAATTTTTTTTTCTAATTCTCGCGGAATTCCGGAAGGGAGATCACTGTCTTAGTATACTTACTGACCCACTCTTTTGAAGCATTGAATGAATGCTTTTCGGTATTGTTGTATATAGCTGTGATGTATTCATTAATCATAGATCGGATATTCTAAACTTCCCAATACGATTATTAATACGTATTTTTAATTATATTTTGGGTTACTTCTTCGATTTGCCACTCTTTGGGAAGTGCTGCCTTTCGTAAGACTGCGTATTTGAGTGTAATGTATTTCTGATACTGTTTGACCTGATCTGATAATGATTGTTTCTGCGATATCCATTTTTTCACATAGTCAGCTATATCCGATGACGCAAACTCCATATTACCTAGCAGCTGACTCAATTATGATAATTATTTACGTTATATTCTTTTCAAGATATTATTTTGATTGTGAGAAAGATGTGATAAGATTATGATAAGAAACAGATCATAATTCATTGGACTTGTCACTCTAATATAAGTTCCCGGTCTGTTAGAATCTGTCTCTATATTGCTCTGCACAACATCTCACCCTACCGAGTTCGGACCTTGGAACCGTTTCATAAGTATTGTAACATAACTACTGTAATAGTATTGTCAGAAATACAAAAAAATGCACATTTGTTTAAAATACCTACTTAGTATGATTTTTTTATACAAATATTTGCAAACAATTAATATGCAACTTTAAAACAGTGTTTAAAATGTTTATTTATTTACGAGGAGACTTATCTTGATTTGGGATTTGGCATAACACTTGATGGCGATTCCACAAAGTTTTTAGTGTAAGTGAATTGACATGATGTATGCATGTTGAAAGATCTTGACTACACATGCCTACGTAAACGAGTGTAAATTTATAAACTGTTCATTTTATTATAGGTACGGTACACGCGAAGTTAAATATCGAAAATATTATGCAATTGAACATAAATAAGATGTAGCCTGACAAATAAGATCTAGGTATATAATTTCCTACCCAGACGCCGGATTTTTTTTTTCATTTTACAATATGTAAAAATCCCGTATTCCAAAAAACAGTGAATTTTCAACATAAAAAATTAACCTTTAAAAAATGCTGAACTACTAAAAAAACAATAATCGAAAACTTTTAAATGTTTAGTAACGAACAACCGCATTTTTTTGAAATGTTAATTATAATATTATATACATCCACTTATTAAAAAATATGATTATATTTCAAAGCACTGATCGCGTATGTGATTTTGAAAAAAAAAATCTTATTAGTAGGTAGGCGCCGTAATAACATATATGACGTAAGCTATTGTCGGGCAGAGCCGCGAAGCTGGAATTTATTATTTATTGGCGACAAAATAATTTTGTCGAAAATATAATAATATTTACTTACTTATTATTATATACGATATTCAAAATTATAGTATTTTGGATGTGCTATGCTATACCTACCAATATACATTTTTTATATCGTACATAGTACGCGAACCACATATTGCCACATATTAGGTACATAGATTATATTAAGAAACTCGGTTATCTACGAGGAATGGTTATCAACCATTCGCCGAAATCATTGGAACCTTGTTGTGTTACATGTTTTACATTGTTCATAAATATTTAAGTTATTAGCAGTCAATTATTTTTCGTTATATTTCTCTCGGAATAATTAATGTTTTCGGAGATGTGAACGAACGACATCTATTTTAAATTTACCACCAATTTTACCCAATATTTGAAAACGGGTCTCAAAATAACATTTTTTCTGTTGTTTTTCAAGAAAATATTAAAAAGTTTTAACACATTGGTCCTAATATTATCGACACTTGCAAGTATTGATATAGATACCAAGCAATAAGCATCTATATTCTATACCTGATGATATGTTCTCTTTCTTATGTTAGATGACGTCCCTATTATGTATGTATGTAATGTATGTACCTATTTAAAAAAGTGAGGTAGTATTTAACAGACACTGTACGAAATATTGAAGTTAATATTACGAGAAATGTTTGTTAGCCATTCGCCTAATCCATTAGATCCTTGCACTAGATCAAAAATTGAAAAAACACAATGCTATGCCAGCCGCGGTATCGAACCCGTGTCTTACCAGGTGCTATACTAACTAAGCCATGGTGGGTGCCATATATAAATATATGGGTAGGTATCTATATATGAATGGAAATTACCATTTCCACCCCTACGCATATGGGCTTCCACAGAGGTGTAATTATATAGATAGTTTATAACAGATGTAAGTATAATAGTTTTTAAGAGGAATGGTTAGCCATTCACCCATCTCATTCCGTTCAACGGTGAAGCTGAGTTGTGTTGGTAACATTGTCATTACCATAAAAAATAGTAAGCTTATGCAAATTGGCGTTTTAATTTCTTTATTTTACGGAGATAAAAATAACATCGCAAGTTATTGCAATCCAACTAATTATAGGTACCTACCTAAAGATGGTGTTATCACTCTAAAATGAATAAAGAAGTTAGACTTGCACTAGAGTATCGCGGAGTTATGTTGATCACTATATTTTTTTTTTTGAATAATATTATCTATCAAGTAAATATTTTTTTCTAAAATTAAAAATAGTAAATTTTGTTTATTTTTCTGTAATGGAAAAAAAAATATCAAATTCAATAATGGATATATTAATTTTCGAATACACAGTGGTCGATAATAATTTCTTTATATTTTCATTTTCATTTCTTATATACAATAATATGAATCAAAATAATTCATAAAAAATCGAAATAAAAATAAACGTTTTTTGCATTGATTTTTTTTTCTCGGCTAATAATATAATTAACATAACTATTTTTCATCGTTAGAGTTTCGATATATTTTAATATTAATTGTTATTAAATTAATTTTATTATTTCACCGTTTGCGTGAAAATTCATACAAATTCCCTACTTGCCAATTCCTACGCGCGAATGACGATGGGTTGCCCCCTTTCGCTCGCTCGTGGAGCATACACATGCAACATGTCGTGGATCATGTAGAAAAGCCTCACTATGTTACGTACAACGTACGGAACAGTTCGCAACGTTGGGGCGGCTCGTAGACTCAATGCTGCGCGCCATGTTGCGAGACATTTTGTCACCTAGTGAGTACAAGGTACAAGCGAAGCGACATCGTGTAACATGTCTCGCATCACGTAGAAAAGCCTCATATGTTGCGTGCAACGATGGGCAACAGAGCGCAACGTTGCGCCGGCACGTAGACTCAATGTTGGGCGTCATGTTGCGATACATTTTTTTCCCTAGTGAATCCAAGCCTTAATAGTGTAACATTAAACAATGTAATTGTATAAGAAATATCGGTATTACCTCAAAAAATAGAATTGTTCATTCGCTCCGTGAGCGTGTCTTAATGAATGTTTCGACATGATGTAATATGATAATGTAGGTACCTTGTATTTAACACTATAAAATTATTTAAAAATGGGTCACATGGCCACCGGACCCACTACACTGCGTGGTCTTAAGCAATGTAGTTCCACCACGGCCCTTGCTCACATAGCTTATAATATAATGTATTGTATTTTGTTTTCCTTACCGTCGATTGAACTGAATTTCCGTTCGTCAACAACTTGTTTGTGTAGAATTCCCGCTTCCTTGAGTGTGCCCTATTGAACAAACAAATTGCATAGGTACTATTAAAATTGAATACAAAATTTCATTTCTATTTAAATGATTACTTACAGGTTGTCAATTTGATTTTGTTAATTTTAATATAAAAATGTATAATTTATATATTTACTAGATTGTGACAAAAAGTGTCATATTGTATGAGATGGTAAACCAGTGTTAAAATTTTCGGAAGGCTTCGCCGAGAAGGTCTCCGGTATCAAAATTTACATTTTATTTGGGAAATCTGGTGGTAAATTAAAACTTAAGCTACTTTCAATTATTAGACGTTCATACTTCATGGCTGTCTGTCACATTCACTATCTCAGCAGACAAAGTTACGGATGTGATTAATGGGGACCACGACCTCTTCCAGAGCTGGCATCATTAATTTTCGTGGAAACTATCAACTCTGGTAGACGAATCACAAAATAAACTGTATTACTTATTTTGTGTATACTCATCTCCACGTGCCACCTGGTCTATTTATTCCTCATGCATACACCGCAAGAAAAATCCAATAACGCAATAATGGCCATTTAATAATGACCATTTAATGACAATGAGCATGATGCTAATCATCTAGATTCTAGATTATCTTGGCAATAAGCACCACCCAGAGTTGATAATAACTTAGCCCGATCTAGTCAGACGTGTCGTGACTACATTTTAAATCGCGTCGTTTTGGGCCACTTTCTCTTTCTGTAAATTCACTAGCTACTAATAGGACAAACATTATGTATGGAGCGATGGAATCTCAGATGTGCCCGCCAGAGAACTTTGTATTGACTTTTGATTCACCTCAAATAACGTTTAGATCGAGTGTCTCTTTTAGAATTTGAAATAATTCTAGTTCACATCCAATTGAATGAGTTACACTAATAGATTATTCTTTTATCCATTAGGTAGGTAGGTAATCCTTCCTCAGCGCTCAATTTTAATCGGTGGTCAATTTTCCGTGAATTATGTATAGGTCTACCAACATTTCAAAGTCGCAAAGTTATGAGTGTTGCCTTTTTCAACTTATGCAGCAGAGATATTCTAACATATCACTTAACTCCAATTATTAAAAAAGTGATTATTATGCTGCATCGTTTTCACATATTTAATTGCCTCGGGATTTGAACTGTCATGTGTGATGTTTTACGACTGATCATGTCCGAGTTAGGGCTCAGATACACGACACTTCAGTTTGTGTACATCGATATAGGTGTTACTTGATTCGAAATTCATCCCATTAAAATCTTCAATAAGATATACAAAATTAATTTGGAAATTCTACATAACAATTATATTAGTCGAATTCTTCCCTTAACTGTATACACTTTAAATTTTGTTAAATATACCACTCTAAAATATTGCTTATAGAATTTACTTTTATTATTGATCATTAGGTAAGTAACTATCAATTTTATAAACCTATATTAAAATAGTGTCCCATTATTGCCTACACTTCGGATCCATGATAATATATCATATTACCAAACTTCCATATTGTAAAAATTTATGGAATTAACAAAAAAACCCATTAAGCTCATGCTGTCTCTATAGCGTTACAATGAAAATTTTATAAACTTTAATATATAATAACAACTGATATCACATTTTTATTCCTTCATTCCTTCTTGCTACAAAAATGTTCCTCCCTCGTAAAACTCTCGTGATTCAATATTAACTATGACGCAATATTTAACCTAACATTTCAAAATACTGTGTGTACCCTTTTAACAAAAAGGAAAATATATTGACTAGTGGCCAAAGCGTCGACATAGGTACTCAAAAGATGACATACTTTGAGGATTACACAAATTGCAAGCAGTGCTCCACATAAACCGTGATACATGTGATAGTCTTTTCGATTTTTACCTTCGACGACAATATATCGCAAAATGGCCAATAGGTCGACCTTAAAAATTTAAAACGTTAAGTTGAAACTCTCACACAGACATGAAAAGTGGATATTAAGTTTGTGGAAAAATCAAAACATTACTGGAAAGACAGTGTCATTCATATTATGATCGCAAATATTGAGATTGAAGTTCTTGGCATAAAAACATCAAATGTCCACTTTTTTCCATTTTCATTTTATTGCATTTCTATATTCCCTGTGTATGATTACATACAACTGTGCAAAGATATATTTAAAAAAAATCATAAGTCCCTCAAATCTGCTCTCAAAAATATGCCACTTTTCTAAAAACCGCAATAGTCCAGGCATTTTTGTATGAAAACAGCAAAGGTCCAGTAGTTCTACACTTTTATCACCAGGCGGCAGTAATGTTAGTATACATTCCATACAATTTAGTATCTGAGCTGTCAAATTATCCTTGATTCGTTTAATTATTGCTTTTTATAACGTTTTCTTATGATTTTTTTAATATTTTATCATGGATATTATTAGCATAGACATCTGAAAGGTCTCGAAAGAGAAAAATTAACAAAACCAAGCAACGTTTTTACCAAAACGGTGACTTTCATTATTGTTCAGTTGATAGTTCAGTTCAGTTCAATAGGGTGGTATTGAATGTAATAAGGAAAATTCTAGGCCCTTCATTAAAAAATCTAAAGAGACCGGAAAAAAATATTTTTTTAATATCAAATATAGGTTAAAACTTTGGCATTTTTCGGTAAAAATTTGTAGGCTAGTTATAATGTACAGAATAGACCAGGCTAGTAAGGGAGAAGTGTTTTGCGAACATTTCAGTTTCTCTCTGGGCTGTGGGATAGATTTAACGTAGTGAAGAAAAATCAAATGCAAGTCACGATTGCATTTAAAACAACAAAATGGTGGATTAATTAAAGGAGCGAAAAAAAATATATTTTAAAATTAGCTCAATATTTACAAAACCCAATAAATGCATCGTTTAATTTACTGATAGTGAAGGTATCAGACGAAGCTAATCGGTTTTCTTTTTTCGTGTTAACTATCAATTCATGGTGGAAATCCATTGTGTTAATGATTTAATTTAATAAAACACATTTTTTTAGTACTTATTCCACTTTTATTAAATAAATCTGGACAGGTTTCGTCCGCCTTAGAGGGACATTTTCAACTGTTCAGAAAAACAGAGGCGGACGAAACCGGTCCAGATTTATTTATTTAAAGTGGAATAAGTAGATAATAAAAAATGTGTTTTATCAATAATAATAATATGAAGCTAATCATTATTAACCCGCACATAATTAAAACATTTTTTTAAATATTTAATTATTGATTTTTTACATACATTGAAGTCGTTTGTTAATAGGTAAATAATATGTCCAAACCTTATTAAAAGTTGTATTATGATTAAAAAATAACAGAAATATCTGTACCTCAGAGGCAGACGGATGCAACTCCGTTTTTGGGGAAAATGAGTTTTTTTAAGAATCGTCATGCTAAAGGCTTTATCTATTAGTGGCAGAGAGATAAAAGTCCTAGTCCAAGATATGCATAGCATAAAGATGCAATTGCCATACCTACCTTAGAAGCAGAAGGATGCAAATCCAATAATCCACTAAGATAAAATTCTCTCAAACCGTCTGCAATATGTACTAGACAAGAACCAGCCAGGAGAACGAGCTTTAGAAGAGGATATAGCACTGGACCATATTATCCAAGTCATCAGAGAAATCAGAACGGTAACAGGAATACAAGCTGCCGCTATCCATGGGTTTTATAGACTATGAGAAAGCGTTCGATTCCATAAAGAAATTTTCAATACTCGATGCACTCAGAAATCAAGGAATCCCCGGGCGCTATATAAATATTTTCAATAATATATACAGTAGCGCAACAACATCTCCATAAACTCCTATCAGCAAAGGAGTCCGACAAGGTGATACAATCTCACCTGAACTATTTACAGCTACATTTAAAGACTTATTTAGACAACTTGACTGGAATGACACGGGTCCCCATAAATGGAGAATACGTGAGTCATCTACGCTTTGCCGATAACAATAAATAGTAGTTTGCAAGACTCAGAAGGCCTCCAAAGCAGAATGCAGTAACTCGCTGGAATAAGCAACAAAGTAGGCTTGAAAATAAATGTATCAAAGAATAAAGTCACGTTCAACTGCTTTGCGGGCTAAAAAGAGATCCTCATCAATGGTATTCAGCTCGAACAGGTGAAAAACTACATCTATCTGGCACAATAAGTGTCTATAGATGGATGTATATTTGATGAAATTGTTCGCAGAGTAAGGCTAGGCTGGAGTGCTTTTGGCCGCCTTAATAATTTCTTCGAAAATGCCTAAAGTGCAAAGTGTTCAACCAGTGTGTACTTCCCGTAACCACATGCGTGTGAAAAATTGACCCTAAGTAAAAGAGAGATCCAGAAACTTAGAGTAGCACAACGTGGTATGGAAAGGTGCATGCTGGGCAAAACGCAAAACGACAAAAAAAGGAATGAATGGATAAGGGAACAGACAACAATTAATGATGTGATAGAGTTTGCTTAAAACCTTAAATGGAAATGGGCTGGAACATGGCTCGAAGAAAGGACAATCGTTGGAAAAATTTAGTCATCCAGTGGTATCCAAGAGGTAAAAATATCCGCAAGGTAGACCTAGAGGCCGCTGGATCGATGAAATGATAAAGTTCTGCGGAAAAACTTGGCAACGCAACGCACAGGAACGAGACAAGTGGAATCAGCTTGGAGATTAGCGAGGCCTTCATCCAGCAGTGAATAGATTCAGGCTGGTGATGATGATGATGACATAATAAAAAATTTAAAAAAAATCTGTTTTGCTTTGTATTATTTATACCTATAATTTTTTAACTTATAAATTGTTTTATTTTGGTTAGGTAAATAAGATACAAATCCACATTAACAAAATATCTTTAGAGGCAGAAGGATGCAAATCCACACTACGTTTTTTATTTTATTTTTTTTAGATATTAAATTGTTTTATATTTATTCCTTTCTTACATATTCCAGAAGTACTTTAATTGAATTAGAATAAAAAAAATAATGATCATTCTATGTATATTTTCTTAGAAGTTATGAATATTCGTTTAAAATAAAAATTGTTTTTTGGCTCTCCTGAACAATTGGGTATTTGGATTTGCATCCGTCTGCCTCTGAGGTACAGATATATATTCTTTATTTTATTTAATAAAATTATAGTTTTAGTCATACTATTTACATTTCGATCTTTTCAATTTTGCAATAAAAACAACAAATGTCCAAAAATTGTGTAAAAACAGCAAATGTCACACTCATTCTTTTTTAAATATCTATTTAACCGAAATAAATTTAATATATTTTTTACATTCATATAGTGCATATAAGGTTCCTATATAATTCCTCATTGTCAAATTAAAAAAATTTCTCTTGACAACCAAGATATTATGTTTTTACCCTCTCCTGAAAAAGAAGTGTTTTGTGACATTTGCTGTTTTTATGCCAAGATCTTCGATTTAATTCGAGTAATAATTATTTTCAACAAAAAAGTTTCCTAATATCCTTATTTTATTTTTCGACAATCTAAGATCAATGTACAATAAATTCATACCTGTTCATAGCGAGTTATTATAATTTCTAAACTGACAAAGATATAGTCAGAGATAATAATATGTGAATCTGCCCGACCGTTTGCGAAACTAATTGCTCGAAATCACTACCAACTTATAGTCGCTATGATGCGTACCATGTTTTGAGCTAGATTTAGAATAGCCAACAAACGGATGGAATAAACGACGTTTGTATGCTATTATTTAGTAATAGACCCAGGGAACTCAGAAATATTTTTTTTATCTGTTCTGTGAATAGACCAGTAGACAATACGTCATATCGACGTGAACTCTATGAAATATTCAAATTAATTATTTTTTAGCCAAACTTATGTACTTGTTTATATTTGTGTGGTATTTCCTGCTTGCAATATTCAGTATATTGATATATAAAAATAATTTCCATACAATTTATTATAGTTATTATTAATTATATTACATAATTACCATTATATAATAATTTTATAATTCGTGGGTCGGGATGTGAAGTCAGTTAAGTCACAAATTGTCATTTTGAGATAAGTACTTTACAGGTTGTGCAATAATTTTGTGATGTGCGATCGTTATCCAAAATATCTTTTTTTCTTCTCAATAATCATGCTATGGTCACTATCGCACTCCATATTATGTGTGTATCCAAGGACTAAAAATCTGTGATCAATTTTGTTTAGTCTCAGCATGTTTCACTGCTATCATGCACATTACGGCTACGTATTTATTTATGTTTTGACCAGCATATGTATCAGAATACATGATAAAATGCTTAATATTATCATGTATCCCTCGGTTAAGTATTTTAACAGGCGTGAAGCGATATCGTTAGTTCCTATATTAGCGAGACCCTCATGCCATATATAGAAATATATCTGGTGATAATCACAATCATGCACTATCAAATTTAACCTCCATAGATGTCACTTGAAAAAGACCAGAGAACTTTCAAAGACTGGTATAGGCAGATATAACTATATGTCAAATGTTACAGTTTGATAAGATGGATCTTGCAAGCTGTATTCACTATCACAACTCTTTGCTGAATTTGCAAATTCTGCTTTGTCATAATGCCCTTTCAATTCCTCACAATTTTATTTCTTTCTTCATCGTTGGTTGAATTTTTAATTTGTATATCGCATAGTCAATCGTATTTTTGACAAGTATCTTTATTTTGACGAATAAAATCAGATTAGAGCGAATAATCTTCAAATTTGACAGTAAATCTCACTTATTGTCAAATGAGGCGGTAAGTATTTTCTGTCAAGAATTTCTTCTAGAGTAACTCTCATATGATGGGTTAAGAGCATGGCCCCCACAAGGGGAGGACTGACAGGGCTCTAGCCTGGGAGCCCGGGTTCTGGGGGGTCCCGCGTGGCGCGTCTACATTATAAGTGAGATAAACACACATCACAAATTTGCTTTAACGGTAAAAAGTCGCCTGCGGCGCTATTTTACTTTAAGAATATTACCATTTTAAAATATGTGATTGTGTGATTCAGATTTTGAATACTGTGTGTTGATATTCAAAAACTTCATGACACAAATGAATTTATTGAAAAATACAAAAAATCGTTAAAGATACACTGAATAACCTTAATTTTACCTGGAATACCATTTGAGAAACGTTACTATAGAGCCTAGCGATAGGTAGGGGGGGCGACAATGATCCTGGCCTAGGGGCCGGCTTCAGGATGTGGGGGCCATGGGTAAGAGTATTTGTATATTTTTTATAAGTCTATCTTCTTCGCTATGTTTATTCTTAGTTATATTTAAGATATTTCATCAT
Organism: Rhyacophila brunnea; assembly: GCF_057557595.1. Lineage (NCBI taxonomy): Eukaryota > Metazoa > Arthropoda > Insecta > Trichoptera > Rhyacophilidae > Rhyacophila > Rhyacophila brunnea. Next base: position 5,242,213 of record NW_028233350.1, read on the forward strand.
GTAGCATCTTCTTGAATAAGTATACAAAAAGAACTTGCATGCCTTTTTTTAAAACCATGTTCAAAAAAATTGTGACTTGCGCCCTCTCAACATTATATGATCAAAATATCTTAAAACATACGTTATATTCACCAACATGAACACTGCGTATGCCGTATGAAGTTAAGCCAACACTAATGTCAAAATATGAGTAGAAAGGTAAGTCATACAAAATGTTGACTCATATGACAACTCATGTGACTTAACTGTGTACACATCCCTTAAAATAAAAATAAAGTTGTGACTGAAAATCCATCTCGCCAATGCTGAGACGTACGACTTACCTGACTACACAACGAAAGATTATTTTTATCCTAGTACTAGCTGACCCGGCAAACTTCGTACCGTCTCTGAATCAAGAAATCTTGTGTTAACTTATTAGCTGAATTTAATTCAATTTTTATGAATACTCAAAATTAATTAAGTTCAATAAATGTGCAAAAATCAAATCAAAATGAAAAGTATTTTAATTACATTGGAATGAATGTAATTCACGTGGCAGCAAGGCATTTGCTTTATTGAAGCGAATAGATATGATTCGCGTAGTATTGTTGCACTACTTTCTGTTAAACTATTTGGTGGATGGGTTGCACTCGGGTCGATTCCCTTCATTGAAGTAACTTGTGCTATACGACATTTTTCGTTTTGTTCTCAAGTGCGAGAACGAACAAAGTGGATGGTTTGCCGACACGTGATCATGCTACGTACAATTGACCGTGAGAGAAACATTCACTTTCTAGATTCGGGCCACAAACACTCAAGGATTGGCCTTGTGATTTGTTGATCGTGGTTAGCAATGATGTTCGGGAACACTTTGTTGATGAGGTCGTCCTTCGTTGAGACGAAATTGCAAAAATTCAGCGGAAACGAAATCAATCCATTCAATTCGTCGACAGGAATATGGCCGTTACCGATAGTCAGCAATTGCTTTGAAAAATCTTCGGCAGATGGATCGTTTAGCAATGCAACGCATGTTTGTCGTCAGCTGAAGTTTCTTCACATAGCGCCACAGAGTCGATGATTTGAGGCAAGGGTTTATTTCATCGGCAGTGGTCGATCTTGGAATGACTGGTAGTGTTTGGCGGAAATCGCCAGATAGTAGAATCATTGCGCCTCCAAAACATCTTGATCGCAGATCTTTCATAGTTCGATTGAGTGCTTCCAATGCGCGTTTGTGCGCCATTGTGAATTCATGCCAGGTGATGATTTTACTTGCTTCCAAACCTTTGGAGTGTTTTGCAATGTTGCATGTCGGTTTTTGAGTCGTTTGAAGGTTGAACGACAATTTCAACGCTGAATGAGCCGTTCAGCATCCTTTTAGCAACGTGGCCGCTATCCCGGAAGAAGCAACTGCTACATCAATTTCGGATCTCGCACGAACAGTGACGAAATCATGAACATGAGGAATGTCTTCCCAGTTCTACCGGGCGCATCGAGGAAAAATAAGCCACCATTTTCATCATCAATTGCCTTCATTAACGTATCGTACACTTCCTTCTGTTGGGGGTTCAACAGTGGTACATTCGTTCGAACTGATTGGTTCAATGCATCTCAATCATATTTACGTTCACGTTCCAATTCTAGATTGAAAGAGTCGTTTATTCCACGATGTGGCGTTGGCATTCCTAACTTGACTAACAAACTGCCGCACATGAGGTAACACATGTCTTCGATCAAAAGCAAAGCCTGGTTATGTATCTACTCATTCACCCCGAGATCGGGATTCCCTGAACTGACACGAATTCAATGTAAAATGTCTTCTGACATGTCATCCTTGTACTTGTATCACAGTTCAGGTGGATTCGATGGGAAGCATGTCGAAATAATGATAGCAAATAATGTGCGTGTCTGACTTGGAGATGCAGAAACAATAATTACTTCAGTGATGGTCATGTCCCAATGAGTATCGTTTTCAAGCAAATTGAGCCGTTGACATGCAGCACGGAATATTGGGCACACTACACCATTGACAGTTTGAAGTGATTCAAATGATGTCGGCCTACGAACATTCACCGGCGACAACCGCAAGTAGAAGCATTCGTCATTCTTCGGATGAACTGTGTAAATGCGACCAAGAGCATCAGCAAAACGTACTTCCGTATGATCAGGAACTGCATCGCCTTGCTTCCGACATTGAAATTTTTTCGACGAGGCTTTCCAAGTGTAATAACGTGGCATCTCAGAGTAGAGCAACGTTCGTGCAAACGGATCGCTTTGGCAAATCGAAAAGAAACTGGTCAATGTTGTCGCTGGAGGTGTTTCAGCACGTTCAACAACATTCTATGCGTTGAAATAAATTCGTTGACCATTCTCCAGATGCACCGCCAAATGTACAACGGTGTGATGACGTTCATGAATGGGGAATGAGAAAATACGCCAAATCGCTTCATTGCAGCTCACATATCGACTAACTTGAAAGTGCGTAATTTTATCGTTGGTATTGGGAGCTTGAAACCAAAAACCGCCATATCGCTGACTTTGGTGACATATTTTCAGATGTATTTGATGGAGTTCACTGAATTGCAATACGTTGCAATGCGCCTTGAATTTTTTGGAAAGAAGTGGCAAATACGGAACAATCAAAGTGTTGTCGACCACGATATCCTTTCCTTTCACTTTCGTTGTGATAGCTCTACCGTTACCATCGGGTGATCGACGCCGATATAGTGGATAACCATCGTTCGCAGTGATAGTCTACGCCGTCAAATGTTGTGGATAACGCTTGTAACACTTGCCGTCGACCATGCACGGTGATTGGGGGTTGATGGCGCCACACAGTCCGTGAATCATGTTAGTAATTACAATATCATGCAGGTCTGGATCGGTTTAGGGATCAGGAATCTCGTCACATATGATGTCATCTATTTGGTCTAGTCGAATTCTTTCAACTAACCAAATAAGAATGTGTGCATGCGGTAAGCCTCGTTTTTACCATTCAATCGAATACATCCAGCATTGAGTATCCTCAAAGACGCGATGATTAACAATGTAGTTCATCAGCGACAGTATTTTTTGTTTAAAGACACGTGCGGTGATGTTGTGCTGATCATTTGATGTTTGTCCGGGGGCAGCAATTGAACAATTTCTATCCATTTCGGATTGCACGTAAAGATGATGAATAGATCTGGACGACCGTAATGACGAACATAATACGAGTATTATGTCATTCCATATTGCGCATATTCATGTATATGACGCGGGCTGCCAATGTACGTCGCCAGTAGAATAGTCAATCGATCAATATTAGCTGCATCTCCTCCGGTGCTGATTGCATCGCGTAAATAAATATACTCCTCAGAACGCAGTTTGGCTTGGTTCAACCGAATGAAAGTGAAGCGCTCCGTCTCGATTTTGACGTACAAAACGAACAACAAACGACGAACAAATGACGAACAAAAAAAATCATCGAAATCAGTCAATCAGCTCTTAAGGTGACGCATCAGTGAAACGCCAAATAATTTCCAACTGTAGGCGTAACGAAATTTTGGACTCGCTGCCATTCACTGAGAGAATCTCGAGCCAGAAGCACGTCACTTTGCTGCGTGATGGCGACGGGTCAATTAATTCTAAAATCGTGTAAAGATGACTAAAAACTTTACCCATTTACTTTAAAAAGAAAACATGTCAATGAATATATTATTATTGTTACTAATAGAACAATAAACAGAACATAAAATGAACGTATGTTGGATTTATATGAAAAATAATATTTCGTTTCACAGGTGTCATTTGCACCCGCGACCCGCAGTCCGCGCATCGCCTAGCAACGATCTTTTTAGACCGTGCCTCAACTAATGCATGGCCTTAAGATATCATCAAAAGAGCCGCTCCATACGAAATGTACCTATGAAAAAATGAATTTTCATCACAATTTTTTTCCCGTGATTTTTTCGATGTTTTAATAGTTATCTGCTATTCGGGGCGGAGACAAATCCAACAAATCAATGATCATAAAAATCGGTCCAGCCGTTCTTGAGTTATAAATGGTGTAACTCGTATCGTTTTCAAGCAAATTGAGCTGTTGACATGAAGCACGAAATGTTGGGCACACTACACCATTGACAGTTAGACATTTCGACTATCATTCTTTCTTTTGTTTGTTTGTTTCTTGTTTATGGTTTCTGTCATGTATTAGAGATGGCGTTGTATACGGATTTAAATTTTTTGAGATTTTCTTTTATTTTAGAATGCGCGAGATTCATTGTTCAAAATGTCAAAATGTATGAGAAAATTAATTTTATTCATAATTTTCTTTTCCATGAATTTTTCCAAAGTTTTAATAGTTATTCTGCTATACGGGGCCGAGACAAATCCAACAAATCAAAGATCGTAAAAATCGGTCCAGCCGTTCTCGAGTTATAAATGGTGTAACTAACCCGACTTTGTTTTATATATATAGATATTGGCATATTTTGTAACTCATGTTTGCTATTTTGTGACTTACCTGACTACTACACATCCCGACCCACGAATTATATAATACTAGCTGACCTGGCGAACTTCGTACCGCCTCTGAATCAATAAATCTTGTGTTAACTTATTAGCTGAATTTAATTCAGTTTTTATGAATATCTACTCAAAATTAATTAAGTTCAATAAATGTGCAAATATCAAATCAAAATGAAAAGTATTTTAATTACATTGAAATGAATGTAATTAACGTTGCAGCAAGACATTTGCTTTATTGAAGCGAATAGATATGATTCGCGTAGTATTGTTGCACTAATTTCTGTTAAACTATTTGGTGGATGGGTTGCATTCGGGTCGATTCCCTTCATTGAAGTAACTTGTACTATACGACATTTTTTGTTCTGTTCTCAAGTGCGAGAACGAACAAAGTGGATGGTTTGCCGACACGTGATCATGCTACGTACAATTGACCGTGAGAGAAACATTCACTTTCTAGATTCAGGCCACAAACACTCAAGGATTGGCCTTGTGATTTGTTGATCGTGGTTAGCAATGATGTTCGGGAACACTTTGTTGATGAGGTCGTCCTTCGTTGAGACGAAATTGCAAAAATTCAGCGGAAACGAAATCAATCCATTCAATTCGTCGACAGGAATACGGCCGTTACCGATAGTCAGCAATTGCTTTGAAAAATCTTCGGCAGATGGATCGTTTAGCAATGCAACGCATGTTTGTCGTCAGCTGAAGTTTCTTCACATAGCGCCACAGAGTCGATGATTTGAGGCAAGGGTTTATTTCACCGGCAGCGGTCGATCTTGGAATGACTGGTAGTGTTTGGCGGAAATCGCCAGATAGTAGAATCATTGCGCCTCCAAAACATCTTGATCGCAGATCTTTCATAGTTCAATTGAGTGCTTCCAATGCGCGTTTGTGCGCCATTGTGCATTCATGTCAGGTGATGATTTTACTTGCTTCCAAACCTTTGGCCATTGCTGAGTGTTTCGCAATGTTGCATGTCGGTTTTTGAGTCGTTTGAAGGTTTAACGCCAATTTCAACGCTGAATGAACCATTCAGTATCCTTCTTGCAACGTGGCCGCTATCTCGGAAGAAGCAACTGCTACATCAATTTCGGATCTCGCACGAACAGTGGCGAAATCATGAACATGAGGAATGTCTTCCCAGTTCTACCGGGCGCATCGAGGAAAAATAAGCCACCATTTTCATCATCAATTGCCTTCATTAACGTATCGTACACTTCCTTCTGTTGGGGGTTCAACAGTGGTACATTCGTTCGAACTGATTGGTTCAATGCATCTCAATCATATTTACGTTCACGTTCCGATTCTAGATTGAAAGATCGTTTATTCCACGATGTGGCGTTGGCATTCCTAACTTGACTAACAAACTGCCGCACATGAGGTAACACATGTCTTCGATCAAAAGCAAAGCCTGGTTATGTATCTACTCATTCACCCCGAGATCGGGATTCCCTGAACTGACACGGATTCAATGTAAAATGTCTTCTGACATGTCATCCTTGTACTTGTTTTACAGTTCATGTGGATTCGATGGGAAGCATGTCGAAATAATGATAGCAAATAATGTGCGTGTCTGACTTGGAGATGCAGAAACAATAATTACTTCAGCGATTGTCATGTCCCAATGAGTATCGTTTTCAAGCAAATTGAGCTGTTGACATGAAGCACGAAATGTTGGGTATACTCCACCATTGACAGTTAGACATTTCGACTATCATTCTTTATTTTGTTTGTTTGTTTATTTATTGTTTCTGTCATGTATCAGAGATGGCGTTGTATACGGATTTAATTTTTTTGTTATTTTATTTTATTTTTGAATGCGCGAGCTTCATCGTTCAAATCGCAATTCTTCGCCATTCCATACAGAATATATGAGCAAATGAATTTTCTTCATAATTTATTTTTTCCGTGATTTATCCGATGTTTTAATGGTTATTCTGTTATTCGGAGCGGAGACAAATCCAACAAATCAAAGATCATACAAATCGGTCCAGCCGTTCTTGCGTTATAAATGGTGTAACTAACCCGACTTTGTTTTATATATATATATATTATAATATACCTAGATTATATTATTATATATTTAAAATTTATTACACTTATATTATACTTACTACATTAAAGACATATTAGATTGTCATGTTCTTTGTAAATATAAAAAAATAGGTACCAATTTATTATGAAACAATGCTTTTTACTACCAACAACCATTTCAACCACTGTGTATTTGCATGTAAAAGTACATAAAGCAACTATTTTAATAGAATTTAGTATTTTTCTCGAATTTCTTAGAGTATGCATTTATACTTATTATAATAATATAACTGTCTATTTAAAGATTAAGTCATAACAACCCAAAAACTTTACATACTATACGAAGAAATGTGGTTTGAAACTTGGGTACATCTACAATAATTTCACTGAAACCAGTGGTAGTCCAGTCAATGAATATATTGTAGAGTGCATAGAATGCGTCACAATTTTTGACTTCAGGACTTTGTTAGGAGTAGTTAGTAGGTAAACATACTAAAAGTCCCCGCCCCTGGGAGGAGAGATAACGGGGGGGGGTCGAAAAGTCCCATTTTTTAGTTTTTCCCTTATATTTTGGAAACGGTCCATGTAGAAAAAAATGTTTCAAATGAAATGAAAGCTAATTCAATTATATATAAAATTGTTTCTATACATATTTGTCGAATTCCCAACGGTTCCCAACACATTGGATCACACCCATTGTGTGGAAGGTATTAAGCCCGTCTATCTTGCAAACAAAAATTTAATTCTCTACAACTTCGTTTCAGACAATTTTTCTGAGAAACGATTGTGAGAGAAAAAGAGTGAGGTAAAAATGATTTTTTCTAAAATTATCGATTTTCAATAACGTAAATCTCGGAAACTGTTGAGAATTCGACAAATATGTACAGAAATAATTTTATAGGAAATTTAATTAGCTTTCATTTTTATTTGAAACATTTTTTTATATGCACCGTTTTCAAGATATAAGCTTAAAACTAAAAAATGGGACCTTTCGACCCCCTCTCCCCGTTAGCCTCACCTCTCAGGGGCGGGGACTTTTAGTATGTTCACCTACTAACTACTCCTAACAAAATCCTGAAGTCAAAAATTGTGACGCATTCCATGCACTCTACACCCATCTTTTGAGCACTCATTGACTGGACACACTGTCATTTTACTTAGCGAGACGAGAGTAGCGGTTACGGGGTTTTACGAGGTTCATCGTATTCATAATTTTAGCGTCGAATAGCAGATTAGTTTCTTAATTCACTAAAAATTTCGCATTCGTCACGCTTGCCCCGATCGTTTTCTCTATTGTCAAATGCAGATTTCATCATTGAGAATACCTCATCACTGGTATTGTTGTTTTAATTAAACGAAACGCAATTTTTCTGTACTAGTACTTATTCCACTTTTAAATTACCACCATTAAAAGTGGAATAAGTACTACAAAAAAAATCGCGTTTCATTAAATTAAAACAACAATACAATGCAGTTCCACCATGAATTAACACTTAACAAAATAAAAGAAACTCATCACTGGTATTTTTATCCGGAGGTACATTTGGATATTCAGCTGTCCTTACCTTTTCGCTAGGCTGCGGTTGCAAATCATGCACCGATGACTCTGGATGAGGCGGATTCTGATGAGGTTCCTCATCAGGAGATCCCTCCGGAGGATTTTCACTGGTTTGTTGAATATCATAATGGCTTGTTTCACCTTCACTCTCCGTCGCAATATTTTTACCAATACTGCCTGAGCTACGACCCTAAAAGAAATACATTTTGATTTTAATATATTTTTATTCAAAGCAAAAAATTAGATGTCATAATAAATTCTATACGGAGACTGCAATGTCAAAATTGTCTATAAATTATGTTTTTAACAAGTGTCACTTGGAGGATATTTAAAACTGGAAGAGTGAATAACAAATTGTATTATTTATTTATATATTTATTTATAGTGCGAGCTTTACAGTAGGCAAGTTTCCCACATTAATTGTTATATGCAAAATATTGAGAAGAATAGAATCAAGAATTAAAATCGACCCTACCTATTTAGTTTGAAATAGACTATTCAGTGACAACGTGTACATACATAATATTTACCCCACGAAATTTTACGTTATCAATTTACTGGCAGATATCTACAACCCAACGAAACTACGGACACACATTATTCTGTGGCTGGAAAGCAACTACCATTATAATTACAATTTTATCCGTAGCTCTGTCCGACTAACTTTCTCTAATGTAGGCTTAATATATGTGTCGCTGAGTTTCAAAACCCCCTATAACACATTTTCGTTTTGTTGAGAAAATCAATAAAAACTTCTCAGTTTATGGATAAAGGGATTATCGATGTTTTTCTTTTTTTGCCCAATGATAGATAATTTTTGGAAATATTTTGCATAAGTATCTATTTATATTGTATTCTAGGCCACTGATTAAATAAAAGACTTAAATGTTTGGTTATAGGGGGTTTTGTAAGTAACATAGTGTTATAGCGGTTTTTGAAATACCCATTGAAGGTTATAGCGTATTTTGTTAGGGAAACTTTTGACAACTTAAAGTCAGAATCTTCCATTGGTGGCGCGTGGTAGGATGAAAAAGATTTACATATTTGTATTTAATAAACGATTTATTCATTTAAAATTAGTATTATAAGTAGGTAAATATTCTAAAATAGCAGTTTAAAATGGAAAAAAAAACATTATCATCTTGTTCCTATATTACATATAAAGACATAATTAAAAATTAGGAAACATTAAAAATTATTAAAAATGTTACAATTTTTCATTGTTCAGTAAAAATAATTCAATTAAAAATGCAATGCAATTTACATAAAAACACTGTGTGTATAGCTTATTTTTTCGTTCTCACAAAAATAATATAAAATAAAATATATTGGTTTTAAAAAATATGAGTGACGCGGTATTCTCATAATTTGACTGCAAACATGTTTCATTCATTCATTTTATATTTTACTTGAGTAAATTAATTGTTTGCCTTCTTTATTTTTCATAACATTTTTTATAAGTCGATAACATGTAAATAATTGAGTCAAATAATCTGTCACCGCGCTGAGCCAGTAGCATCACCACTTGAACTTGAATGTGAAAAGTATTTGTTATACTTATAATAAAGTAACTAAGTTATTATGTGTAATAAATTATAATATTTTTCGCAGTACCTACATTATTGATGACATACAAGTGCGGTTTGTGAATGGCGCCATTGAAAAATGCTCCAAAATATAATAATTTACATGGTTTATCGTCATTTAGTTAGTTAGCGCATTAGTGCTTGACCAATAAATCGATGTTATGGGGTTTGGTGCTCACATGTTATGAAAAGTATTAAATTTAATATCAGAGCAACCATTTGAATAATACTGTAGAGCTAAATATTTTCTTTAAAACAGTGGCGTGCTTGACAAACAAACTGTTTTCTTCACAAAATCATACTGAAAATATTCTAAATAACATAACACTGCCACTGCTGAATATGTGATAAGTGATAAGGTGATAACGATTACCCATCAAAAGGTTTTTATAGAAATTTATACAGAAAAATAAACTTATAATTATAAATTATAAAAATATAATATTAGAGAAAAGAACACTTTTAACCAGTTCATAATTGAGTTACACGCCACTGGAAATTCAGATGATGACCCGCGCATTTTTAACACATTTATGTCTAATTTAACTTACTGTTTACGGCGTATTTCGTTGACTTTCCAAAATTTTGGCTAGCTCAACCTCTTCCTAGCTTTATTAACTGTAGATTTAACCATATTTATAAGTTCGTCACACATTTTAAAACTATAAATCGTAAGAATATCAAATCAACAAAACAGCACTCCTACCGCAACTCCCAACATAAATGTACTGGCGGCCATGTTGAATTTCGTCTGATTCTCGCTTCTTATTGGTCAGTTGTGTTATAGGGGATTTTGAATGTAACACATAGTGTTATAGCGTGATTTGATTGACACATTGATTTTCTTTCATACATGACAGTCAATCGTAGCGGACTTTGAAAGAGACAATAAAATTTTCATGTAGAGATTTTAATAACGAATCCATTGATATATATATCTCAATTATTTCAAAAAGGTGTTATAGCGGGTTTTGAAACTCAGCGACACATATTATTAATTGTAGCCTGAAGTTTAGAAGAGATCTTTATTTGGCTACATATATTTCCGATTTATAGTTACGCGGCGTATATGGAAACTCTGCAATTATTGGTAGGTAGCATTGACTTGTGTGTTTATGATAATTATCTTAGAAACCGAGAGCATCCGGTGTTTGTTCTCTTAAGGTGCAGAATTAACCTGCCATTGGTAATGCCAATTGGGAGGTCAATAACCATGATCAATCAAATCGCTTCGGATATTGATATATTCCACTTACGTAAGTGAGTTAGGTGGACGTTGTTTGAAAAGTTTTTAGGATAGGGTCTATCAACCCATTTCACTCGGTGTCTTTCCATGTACTTTTATTTTTATTATCTAATTATTCACTCATATTAGCTTGTATTTTTATTTAAGTAAATATTGTTGACACTTATTTCTTATGAAATGTCGTAAACGCTTTGAATTTATAATTCCTCATTTTCATTATAATAAAATAAATAAATTTTTATTTTAATAACAACGTTTAGAATTTCCCAATATGCCTCGGGAATAGGCAATATGGATGAAAACCACTTCGGCTATAATCTCCAAAGTTCAGTGAAACTGAATAATTCTATAATTATTTACAAGAGTACAATCATTAATACTGTAGTAAGATGGCAATACCCAATATATCCCCTTTTCCAAATTGTTCGGGAGAGCAATTTTAAACTTTGACGGGCTCGGAAAAATCAGAGTTTTAATTTTGAAAGTTTATTGTTAAATGTGTATAAAATAGTTGTTTACAGAGGGATACTTTTTAAATTAAGGTATCTATAGAAAAAATGCTAAAATTTTCCAAATATCTCCAGGCTTTCATGACATGTCATATTTTACCATCTAATATCCAGGTGGCAAAACATGATATGTCATGGCAAATGATCGAATTACATAGTTGTTTATTGTATTTTTAAGTTGTTCATTGCATGTTCTGACAAACATAAATCATTGTATTGTAATAAAAAAATCACATTGTATAACACGAAAGACATAAAGTTTACAATTGTTTTAAATTAAACATCATCACTGGTTGGATCTATATCTTCTAACTCGTCAAACTCTGGAGCCTCTTCCATTGTAGGTAGTGATCTGTAAAACGCATGGCAGTCGTCGTCTATGAGTGATAGGATTGACAATAAATCCTGTTTTTTTAACGTATTTATAGGAACTGTTCCATCATACGATAGAGGTAAGTTAATGCTATCCAATCCCAATGGTCTGCCTCTTTTCTTACGTCTTAAATACAATATTCTACAACATCCAGGGTGTATTTAAAATGTACAATGCCAAATAATTAAATAATGTGTATTGCAACCATTTTATTTTAAACCAATCTATCTTTTGGCCATCTGTGTCATTCACTCGTTTAACTAACACATCCTCGTTTTTCAAAAATTTGGAAAATGCCAAAAACCTCGACCTGCAATTGCTTCATGCCACATAAAACACTGAGTTTCCTCATCAATTTTACAATTTCGCACTGTCAGATTGTACGTCGATAATAATCTTTTAAAATAAGCTATGTTTGTAGTCATAAATGGATTAGAAAGCACCAGCTGCTTCTTCGTTATCCTGTCTTTTGCATGCATATCCCATTGCAGCTTCGTAAATATGTTCATCATGGTAATTACACAAATCTTGCCGTTGGTTCTCGTTTGATAAAAATCTTTTTTTCATTTTAAATTCATCGCACTTTTTACAAGGATCTGTATAGGGCTGCTTAAATTTAAAACCTGTGCTATTAAATAAGCACCGATCTAAAAATCATAACGGCATTTTTATTTGCACAAATTTGGAAATTTTGGTTAAATTCATCATACATTTTAGTAATTGTATAGTGGTTTGATAGATAAATCTTTTCAGAAGTTTCTAGACGGAAATAATGTCTTACATGTCTGGGATATTTGTCAACTGTCAACTTGTACACTCAATAGATAGTATTTACCGGCCTTCCAGGATGCTGGAATCCGCTTGGTTTGAAGAACAGGCAAGCCAGGTTAAAATTCTCTTCTGGCATCCGCAACACGTGACCAGGCCAGGTCCAACGTCGGCTCTTTACTCTCAGCGTAATGAGAGGGTGCGCTCTCTTATCTCCTCGTTGCTCCTAACGTCTTTCCACTGCACACCTAGTATCCGTCGCAAACATCCGTTTCTAAGGTCAGTATACGGTTGCTCTGAGCCTTTGTAAGATGCCATGATTCGCTACCGATATTTTAGAAAATCTAAGATCTAGGTATGTACATTGTTCGTACCTGTTCACAGTAATTTATGACCACACAGCGTTTGATTTTGGCGACTTCTGGAGAGTCTGGTCCAAATTTCACTTCGTAAATCTCTAGCGCTTGATGAAAGTGGAGTTCTGCCAGGTCATATATACCCTGAAAGATGTTTGAAATATTTTTATTTTATTAAGTCATTGGACGCTAAAGACAATGATGGGTATATTAAACCGTTATAAAATACATAAATCATGGCAAATATAGAATTGATACCCTCAGGTATGGAGGACCCCTTCGGGGTGAGTAAGCGAAGCGAATCATGACACATTTCCGTTCTCATATGTCCGATAAGCAGCCTGTTCCTGTTTATATCCGCCCGTTCTCAAAACAGTAAATTGTATGTACCCATTACTAGTTAAATAAGATAAAAAGGTTTGTCACGCGGGATTAATATTAATAATCGTAACTCAAAACAAAACAAAAAAAGTACGTATCAAAAGGAAACCTAAACAAATAATTTTAGTTTTAAAACCATAACGTAACGCGAAAAGGTAAGTAGGGTCGATATAAAATTTCGACGGCGCAGAAATGTAATTTTAATGTTTATAAAGTGTTGACTCGTAGTTAACTTTGCGTTCGTTATTGAGGCAGGAGAAAACAGGCGAAGGTCTAAGGGTATTTTGGAACCTATACCTGGGACCTAAATCACATGTTTAGGGTCGCACCCTGCTACGACGCTAGCGGCCAAGCAAGACACATTCCAACGTACCCACATTGCAAAAAAAAACGCAGGGAGATGAAATTTCAAGTGTAACCGTGCAACGTAAAGCGTTGAGAACGCGGGCAGCTCTCGGCTAAGCAAGCTTGAAACGAAATAAAAATAATTTAAGCTAATTAAACATTGCCCTAGCATTGCCATTGCATAGACGCCCTTAGCAACCAAGGAATTTCCAGACGCTACATAAACATATTGAACAGTATATACAGTGATGCCACAGCATGCGTGAAACTCCACAAACGGTCGTGTAAATTCCCCATTAACAAAGGTGTCCGGCAAGGTGATACCATTTCACCTAAACTATTCACCGCTACTCTTGAGGACTTATTTAGGAAACTTGATTGGGAGGAAAAAGGTGTTCCAATTAATGGAGAGCACCTCAGTCACCTGCGCTTTGCAGATGATATTGTTATACTCTCACAAGACCCGAAAGACCTCCAAGGTAGAATGCAAGAACTCGCGGATGTCAGTCAAACGGTCGGTCTTAAGATAAATGTCTCAAAGACAAAAGTGATGAGTAACTGTTTTTCGGACCCTGCGATTATCTGTATTTCTGGCACCCAACTCGAGCAAGTCAGCAGCTACGTCTATCTCGGACAGCAGGTGTCCATAGACGGAAGCATGCACGATGAAATTGCTCGAAGAACAAAGCTGGGATGGAGTGCTTTCGGACGTCTAAATAGTATCTTCAAGAGTGACCTACCAATCCTACCATTATGTCTTAAGCGTAGGGTGTTCAACCAATGTGTGCTACCCGTGCTCACGTATGGCTGCGAGACGTGGACCCTTAACACGAGAGATGTCCAAAGGTTAAGAGTCACACAGCGAGGCATGGAGAGGTGCATGTTGGGCATCACGCGAAAGGACCGCAAGAGAAACGAATGGGTTAGGAAGCAGACAAGAGTACGCGATGTAATAGACGTTGCCAAACAGCTGAAATGGAGATGGGCGGGGCACATTGCTCGCCGAAAGGACGGCCGCTGGACAAATGCCGTCATCCAATGGTACCCAAGGGGTACGAAACGGCCACAGGGTCGCCCTAAAAGCCGCTGGATTGACGAACTGGTAAAATTCGGCGGAAATACGTGGCAGCGAACGACACAGGACCGAGAGAGTTGGAGAAAGCTTGGGGAGGCCTTCATCCAGCAGTGGATTGACCCCGGCTGATGATGATGAAACATTGCCGGTTCTCCTTCATTTCTGTGGACACGAAAACTTTATAAGTGAAATGTTTTATTATGTTTTTTTTTACATTTGGTTTTAATATATTTTTCAACTAACTGATAATTTATGATTATTATAGGTTACATTCTTTTGGTGAATTTTCATTGCTTCATTGATGTCTGTAATATGAATCTTTCGTGCATATAACTAGAGAATATCACTTTTAATCGGGGGCTTTTGTAAAGTGAGGATCTCTTGATACTTTTTATTGTAATCAATCTCACAGAAGTAGTATCAAAAACTAGCACCCTCAATTAAGAAATTGTTTTGGCTTGCACTCGTCTACCGAGCGCGATAAAAATTTGTCCAGAATTCTTCCAGATGAAAATAAGTTAATAAATCACTATTTCCGAGTATTATTGGATTACCAATGTTAATTTTGATAACTTCCAATCGAAGCCGACGGCTGTGCCGTATTCGATTATAGTAATAATAACTGTTCTTTCAGGTATTCCAATATTAAAAACACTGATAATGAAAAGTGAAATTGAACACGATGACCGCCATGAATAAGGTCTATTCCAATCATAAATTCTGTCAACTTGTTGTTCGCCGGGTAATACCTGGTATCTGTCGTGGATTCCATAGCAGATGGTATTTTTTTATTCTCAGCGGTGTTACTCAATATTGCCATGTGAAAGTATAATTAAATCTATGTGTCTATGGTGCTCAAGGTTGATAAGTATCTCATATTATGTATCACGGAATTTCCTTACGAAAGTGTTTTTCTGATAAATATTTTTACATGAAATAGGTATTATTTTATTTTTTTGTGATCTGCTGTATATAAAATCTCGTAAAAGGAAATGTATTCAAAAAGTCTTCGTGCGCTAAGACAAACCCAGCATTTTATACCCCTGCCGAACACGAATCGGGTACAGTCAACAGCCCTAGACGCGCTTGGATGGGTGAGCTTATGGGCGGAATTTCTAAGAAATGCATTCGGGATGATGCACCGCGCTCGGAGTAATCCTATTATTGTGGAAAAAATATTCCCGACGCGATTTTTCGCGCTATTAATTCTCAACGAATTAGTAAAGTAACGCGACCAGTATAATATTTTTTTTTAAAATCCGATGACGTAAGTCGCACTTCGGAGGCATACAACTAGTCTAAAATTGATGAACAACGTTTCTTCACGTAGGTACGCTTAGCTGATGGTCCAATCAGGGAGGTCCGACATCTTGCGCCCAATCCATCTAAGTAGATACAAGGAGTCGAAAAACAGGGAGAAGTTAGTAAGACGGGGTCGTTTCTTGGGAAAAGTGGACAGCGTATCTCACTGTGTACCAACTCCCCGAATGATAATTTTGCAGTTTTACTTTTCAAACAATTTTGTATCGATAGAAATCGACCCGGTCAGTCTACCCTCCAAGCATAGAAATCTTTCAAAGTTCCATGTGTGTTCGTCTACGTATAAAACTTTCAATCTCGATTAAGTGACGCAAATCGTCGGACTATTTATTTTTCTCTGTGTCTATAAACTTTATCTTGAACAAAAATAAATAAAATAAATCTATTGACCATTGCTTCTAATAATTTGTGCGTTCATCATTTCATCATCAGCTGTCATCCTGATTTTATGTGCCAACACATTTACCACCTGTCATCATCATATACATACGGACTCAACTGTCAACAGTGGCCGCACACTAACGTGCTCTACCAACTTATCCCCTTCAAATGACCCACTCTTGAAAACCTACAACTTACTGAACTAGACCAAAGAATTGAAGGCGACCGTGTATTTTACACGGTATGACCGCCGACACGCGTACCATCAGTGTGTCAATAATAGGTCTTGGTAAAGAGCATGCGTAATGACTGCTGCGTCATGACCGACGTGTCTGCCATTTCACCCACCCTTTGCCGGGGTGTCAGAATTGATTTTGAGAAACTGATTTTATTTTATTATTTGACAAACAATTATACAAATGGCTTTGTATAATTAGTTTGAAAAGACATCATCGGCCATATTATATGGACACCTCACAGCACCTCCAAGAATTCATGTCACCCGCCAGTGCTCTTTCGCCATACAAAATTATTATGTATCAGGCGCACACACAAAGAAATCACCGCAATCTCTGACGTCGCCGCCACCTGAATATGGATGCCTATTTTTTAAGGACTAACACTTCTAAGTACGGTTCTGCATGGCAGTCTATGACATTACAGACAATAACTTTGTATTGACCTTTATTTCATTTTTAGGTGAAACCCCACACAGACATGTTACGAAAGCAGGACTATTCTAATCTATCACTAAACTCCAATCAAAAAGTGATGATTAATGTGCTGTGTCGTATTCAGACAGTTAATTATCCCAGGATGTGAACCCTCAAGAGTGTAATACGGCCTCTCCTGACTGTTTTGACGCTCAGACACATGATACTGCAATTTGCGTGCGTCGTCGCAGGTCTTACTTGATTCCAAATGCATCGTATGAAAATCTTCAATAAGATACACAAAATTAAATTGGAGATTCTACAAAACAAAATATAACACAGAATCTATTCCGAAAAGTTATATTAGGTCCTCCCTTCATATTATACTCTTTTAATTTTGTTTATTGTGCTAACGAAGCAATGCATGCGAACCTTACTCTTAATATTAATTATTAGGTACCTAAGTAACTAACAGATTTATAAAAATATATAAGAAAAGAGTAGCAGTAGAAATTGCGAGTTTAATTCCTAGACCTTCCTCAGAACTCCTCCTTAAATGTTCCTCCTTTGTAAAACTTTCGATATATTAACTATGACGCAATATCTTACCTAAAATTTCAAAACATTGTAGTTTTTCACTTTAAGATATTTCAGGGTTCCGCAAATCAGTTGAGAATCTCTGGTGTATGTTACGTTAATTTGTACGTGCTTTAAATTTCGAGCGCTGCATACAAGACGCCACATTTTAGGGGATTTCATCAAAATGCGTGTTGGATTGAATAAAATAAAGAAGTTGATATGCTTCGAAGATCCCACTAATTGCAAGTAGGGCTCTAAATAGAACGCGATACATGTGATAGTCTTTTGGATTTTACCTTCGACGACAATTATTTATTGCAAAATGGTCAAGACTTCGACCAAAAAATTAGGTGAAACTCTCATGCAGACATGAAAAGTGGATATAATTTTGTAGGAAAATCACAACAATTTTCCAAAGACAGTGTCATTCATATATGACGGCAAGTAATGACACCTAACTCCAGCAATTGAGAACAAAAAAGTTTCCTAATATCCTTATTTTATTTAACGACAATCTAAAATCAATGCACAATAATAATTATTGTTAGAACCTGTTTATGGTAAGTGATGCCCAAACTATGTTTGATGTCAGCGAGTTTTGGATCGTCTGGTTTCAATTTCATTTCATAGATCTCAAGCGCTTGTCGTTTCTGGCGTGTCGCCTCTTCATATTCACCCTAAAAGATGTTTAAAATATTTGTATTATATTAATTGTAGATTTTTCTGAATACCTACATTAAATGATAATTTATTGCAAAATGGCCAAGACTTCGACCTAAAAATTTAAGACGTTTAGGTAAACTCTCACGCAGACATGAAAAGTGGATATTAGGTGAGTTGGAAAATCACAACAACACTGGAAAAACAGTGTCATTCATATATGACCGCAAATAGTGAGACCTAACTCCAGCAATTGAGAACAAAAAAGGTTTCCTAATATCCTTATTTTATTTGACGACAATCCAAAATCAATGCACAATAATAAATATTGTTAGTACCTGTCCATGGTAAGTAATGCCCAAACTATGTATGATGTCAGCGAGTTTTGGATCGTCTGGTTTCAATTTCATTTCATAGATCTCAAGCGCTTGTCGTTTCTGGCGTATCGCCTCTTCATATTTACCCTAAAAGATGTTTAAAATATTTGTATTATATAAATTGTAAGATTTTTCTGAATACCTACATTAAATGATAATTTATTGCAAAATGGCCAAGACTTCGACCTAAAAATTTAAGACGTTTAGGTAAACTCTCACGCAGACATGAAAAGTGGATATTAGGTGAGTTGGAAAAACACAACAACACTGGAAAGACAGTGTCATTTAAATATGACCGCAAATAGTGAGACCTAACTCCAGCAATTGAAAACAAAAAAGTTTCCTAATATCCTTATTTTATTTGACGACAATCTAAAATCAATGTACAATAATAATTATTGTTAGTACCTGTCCATGGTAAGTGATGCCCAAACTATGTATGATGTCAGCAAGTTTTGGATCGTCTGGTTTCAATTTTATTTCAAAGATCTCAAGCGCTTGTCGTTCCTGGCTTATCGCCTCTTCATATTTACCCTAAAAGATGTTTAAAATATTTGTATTATATTAATTGTAGATTTTTTTTTGAATAACTACATTAAATGATAATGTAATGCAAAATGGCCAAGACTTCGACCTAAAAATTTAAGATGTTTAAGTAAACTCTCAAGCAGACATAAAAAGTGGATATTAAGTCAGTTGAAAAATCACAACAACACTGAAAAGACAGTGTCATTCATATATGACCGCAAATAGTGAGACCTAACTCCAGCAATTGAGAACAAAAAAGTTTCCTAATATCCTTATTTTATTTGACAACAATCTAAGATCAATGTACAATAATAATAATTGTTAGTACCTGTTCATGGTAAGTGATGGCCAAACTACGTTTGATCTCGGCGAGTTTTGAATCGTCTTGTTTCAATTTCATTTCATAGATCTCAAGCGCTTGTCGTTTCTGGCGTATAGCCTTTTCATATTTACCCTAAAAGATGTTTAAAATATTTGTATTATATTAATTGTAGATTTTTTTGGATACCTACATTAAATGATAATGTATTGTAAAATGGCCAAGACTTCGACCTAAAAATTTAAGACGTTTAGGTAAACTCTCACGCAGACATGAAAAGTGGATATTAATTTTGTGGGAAGGTCACAACAATTTTGCAAAGACAGTGTCGTTCATATATGACCGCAAATAATGACACCTAACTCCAGCAATTGAGAACAAAAAAGTTTCCTAATATCCTTATTTTATTTGACGACAATCTAAGATCAATGTACAATAATAATTATTGTTAGTACTTACCTGTTTATGGTAAGTGATGCCCAATTCACGTTTGATCTCGGCGAGTTTTGGATCGTCTGGTTTCAATTTCACTTCGTAGATCTCAAGCGCTTGTAGAAAAAGGAGTACCGCCTCTTCATATTTACCCTAAAAGATGTTTAAAATATTTGATATATATTTATTGTGGATTTTTTTTAAAACCTACATTAAATGAGAAAGAATGGACTTTGAGACTATAATAGGTATATTAAACCATTATAAATACATTAACCAAAATAAATATAGAATAATATACTGATTTTTTTATTATTCAACAAAAAGTAAAATAACATTGAGAATGTAAAATTCTGACACTATGCCCATAGTTTGAAAAGACATCAAATATATCTTCATCGGCCATATATGGACACCTCACAGCACCTCCAAGAATTCCTGTCACCCGCCAGTGTTCTTGCGCATTACAAATTATTATGTATCAGGCGCATACACAAAAAAATCACCGCAATCTCTGACGTCGCCGCCACCTGAATATGGATGCCTATTTTAAGGACTAACACTTCTAAGTACGGTTCTGCATGGCAGTCTATGAGCGGAATGCAGAAACATTTGTCATAACTAAAATTTCCTTAGCAGAAAACACTATGCAGAAACACTGTCCTTAGTTAAGATCATTTTTATTGAAAATAATACCATATTTAAAAATTCTCGTTAGGTAAATTAGGTAAATTATTTTATAATCGTTAAACGATGACAAAAATATGACAACTGCATTTTATAAATGCAATAACTATAAATACATATTAATATTTAATTATAATACTCTTATGTTTCCGTTATAAGTCATTATACGTGATTCCACAGGCACCACAAGATTTTTTTTTAACATGGTAACACTAGCATCAAGTGTCATTCTTCATCTGGTATTTTGTATTTCTGCGGGCTGGCGTATAAAAATAAAATAATATTCTGCAAGTACATGCCAAACGAATTAACACTATCAATATCCATATTGAGATACATTGTCAAATGAATTTGAGTGTATGGACTATGTTATAGACATGCGAATTTATTTTGACAGCAGCTGTCAGTGGTAAATGGTAATACAGAAGGGGGCGTGTTCATAACAAAAGTAGTCTATGGTTAAGGATTCCTTAACTCTATACTCAGGATTGTCTATAGTTAAGTCATGCTTTTCGGCGACTTATCCTTAGGAACGAAATCTTAGATTGTGCATTCCGCTCTATGACATTACAAACAATTACTTTGTATTGACTTTTATTTCATTTTTAGGTTACACAGACCCCACACAGACATGTTACGAAAGCAGAACTATTCTAACCTATCAATAAACTCCAATCAAAAAGTGATGATTAATGTGCTGTGTCGTATTCAGACAGTTAATTATGCCAGGATGTGAACCCTCAGGAAAGATGATTTTAATACGGCCTCTGCTGACTGTTTTGATGCTCATACACAACATCAGTTGATTATTCTCCCAAGGTGCAGAACCAACCTGCCACTGGTAATGCCAATTGGGAGGGCGATAACTACGTTCAACGAAATTGCTTCGGGTGTTGATATATTCCACCTACGTGAGGATGAGTATAGGTGGACGTTATTTTATAAATTTTTAAAATAGACCCTATTTTAAGACCCTGCTTAACTCATCCGGTGTATTTCCATGTACCTATATAATTAATATTTTTGTATGTACATTTATTTCTATTGTTTAATAACATACTATTTATCTCTTTTTTTATGTCATGTTGTGAACGTCTTAAACTTATAATTTGTAATGTCCACAATATGTAAAAAAATAAATAAAATGAATTGAATTGAATACACATGACACTGCAATTTGCGTGCGTCGTCGCAGGCCTTTCTTGATTCCAAATGCATCCTATTAAAATCTTCAATAAGATATTCAAAATTAAATTGGAGATTCTACATAACAAAATGTAACACAGAATCTATTCTGGAAAGTTATATTAGTTGAGTTCCTCCCTTCATATTATACTCTTTTAATTTTGTTTATTGTGCTACTCCGAAGCAATGCATGCGAACCTTACTTTTAATATTATTTATTTGGTACCAAAGTAACTAACAGATTTCTAAAAATATATAAGAAAAGAGTACCTTATCCATTTACTGCCTAAACTTTGGATGCATGATGTATCGTATTACCACACTTGGCCATGTTGTCAAAATCTAATAGGATTTCCAAATAAAGAACAATAAGCACACACTGTATCATTAGCGTCACATGAAAATTTGATTAACCTCAATAGCAACGACTTCTCTGGAGCACTAGACCAGTGCTCCGCAACCTTTTCCAACGCACGGCACACCAAAGGTCTTCCCAGAATTCCGCGGCACACCATACGTAAAACAATTTATGCACCAAAATATGGACTCCACACCCTGAAGGGGGACCCTAGCCCAAGATCTTTGGCGGGCTCCCCTACCTATCGCTAAGGGTAAAGACAGTGTGATACTCTAAAATAGCGTTTTTCAATAGTGTTCGAGGTAAAATTAATGGTATTGATTTTATGTTTAGCGATTTTTTGTATGGTTATATTCTATTAATATAATTTAGGTTAGTTGTCGGGTTAGGAATAATTATTTCTCGATTATTGATACAATAATATTAAATTGTGTCCTGCAATCACATGTTTAAAAATATTAATACTAGCGTAGTAAAATAGCGCCGCATCGACTTTTTTTGATTCGAAAATGGGAGCTGAACTGCGATAGTCTTGTCGGAAATCCGAGGATATTTTTTATCAACCGAAATCCAGAAAACAGCCAATGGAACATCGGCGATTTTCAGTTTTAGCGTCCCGTCGTTTATCAATTCAACAAATTCATCTCGAATTTATAGTAAAAGCGCTTCTATAGAATTTTCGGCATTGGTTGCAAAAGGGTTTCGTATCCTGTCGCATTTATTGTATGAAAGAACTGATAAAATTTCTTTTTCAGCAAAGTTAAATGTTTTTGAGACGGATATAAACTTAATTGCTTGTTTTCAATAGTGGTCTGGTAGTTCCTATGGAACATTTGTAGAGATCCTTGTCTTAACTGCTTCTGCTAAAGTACCATTTTATTTTTGACTTCTTCTAATTTATCAGAGCACATCAATGTATTTTCATTCTGACCTTACATTGTTTTATTAAGTTCATGCAGGTGCTCAAATATATTACCAGCCATATATGAAATTTTGGCAATTGCACCGCGGCACACCTAGCATCGTCTGGCGGCACACCGGTTGCGGAGCACTGCACTAGACCACCTAACCTTTGACCTAAAGCCTATTAGTCAACTGGACTTGTAAATTCGCAAACACCGCTCCTGTTAGCTAGCATTATAAACTTTATAAATCCCACGGTCCTCATTGGAGGATCTATCGGCGAAATAAATTTAAGAAAAATAAAAAGAATTCAGCCAAGAACCGGCTAAGGTACGCTTTTGAACGACGGACAGGATGCGGATCGTAGATAAAAATGCGGGTAGCACAGAATGAAAATGAACCAAGGCCACGGTCAAGGAGCTGAGTGGCCGGGGTTCTGGAAATATGACCGGCTCGGGTAGCAGCTCCTAATTCCGAGGCATTCGCTATTCAATCAGTGTTCTTTGGGACGTCGAATGGAAAGCCTTTGACACTCGTGGCGATGAAAGATACGGCGTAGTGAAGTGGATTTAGTTGTAATTATTAGTATTAGATTCCCTTGTATAAGCGTGAATATGTGAAAATATACATCAAAATTAAGGAGGAAATTGCGAGTTTAATTCCTAGACCCTCCTCAGAAATCATACACAAACGTTAAGTTTGTGGCCATGTGGTGCGTTTATTTTATAGTGTCAATTCCTTGTTGCTACAAAAATGTTCCTCCCTCGTAAAACTTTCGTTATATTTATTGGTAAGGGGAGTGAGTATAAGGTAGGTAGATGGATGGACTTCAATGAATCGAAGGTGGATGCGTGTTTGAGTAAATAACCATTTATTCCCCTCAACAATACTTGAAACAATTCTTACAGACAATATATTTAGGATTAATATTAAATTGACAAAGTAAATTATAATGGCGTGTTTCTATGAGAAAAGTTAACCGAGTACGTCGATCAGAGATTCGACTATCTGTTAGCAGGACTTTACGACGTGTGTTATCAGATTCGCCCCGCTTTGAGCTTTTATAGAATTTTCTAACAAAGAAGGGTCATCTGAGGTCAGGACGTTGACCGATGACCACATGTCACTTGTTTACTGTGAGTTGCCTAGGTACAAGCAAATTTGATAGCTTAGCATATTTCCTGATTGCTTTATATGGCAATGCAATGCTTAATCACGCATTCCTTGTTACAATGTTGCTAAGTAATTCTTATGAATAATTATATTTTATCAAGAAAGCAAATGTGTTATGATGAAATTGGATGGCTTGCAGATTGCTAAGTGAGTTGACTGACCTGGCTTGCGCCGTCAACTAAATTGTGTGAATCATGAAACACGCCTTTCTTATCAACTAGTTTACATAGTAACAAATATTATTAGATACTTAAATATATTATGATAATTTATATAATATGATGAGATTCCATGCTAAACCCTACATATTAATATTAACTATGACGCAATATCTTACTTAAAATTTCAAAACATTGTAGTTTTTCACATTTAGATATTTCAGGGTTTCGCGAACCAGTTGAGAATCTCTGGTGTATACTACGTTAATTTGTACGCGCTTTACATTTCAAGCGCTGCATACAAGACTCCGCATTTTAGGGGCTTTCATCATAATGCATGATGGATTGAATAAAATAAAGAAGTTGGTATGCTTTGAGGATCCCACTAATTGCAATTAGGGCTCTTAAAAGAACGCGATACATGTGATAGTCTTTTGGATTTTACCTTCGACGACGATTACTTATTGCAAAATGGCCAAGACTTTGACCTAAAAATTTAAGACGTTTAGGTAAAACTCTCACGCAGACATGACATGTGGATAATAATTTTGTGGGAAAATCACAACAATACTGCTAAGATAGTGTCGTTTGTTTATGATCGCAGATAGTGAGACCTAACTCCAGCAATTGAGAACAAAAAAGGTTCTTAATATACCTATTTTATTTGACGACAATCTAAGATCAATGTACGATAATAATTATTATTAGTACCTGCATAGTGTAAGTGATTCCCAAACCATATTTGATATCGGCGAGTTTTGGATCGTCTGGTTTCAATTTCACTTCGTAGATCTCAAGCGCTTGTAGATATAGGATAACCGCCTCTTCATATTTACCCTAAAAGATGTTTAAAATATTTGTAATATATTTATTGTAGATTTTTTTGAATACCTACATTAAATGATAATTTATTGCAAAATGGCCTAGACATCGACCTAAAAATTTAAGACGTTTAGGTAAACTCTCACGCAGACATGAAAAGTGGATATTAATTTTGTGGGAAAATCACAACAGATTTGCAAAGACAGTGTCGTTCATATATTACCGCAAATAATTACACCTTACTCCAGCAATTGAGAACAAAAAAACTTTTTAATATCCTTATTTTATTTGACGACAATCTAAGATCAATGTACAATAATAAATATTGTTAGTACCTGATTATGGTAAGTCTTGCCCAAACTTTTTTTGGTGTCGGTGAGTTTTGGATCGTCTGGTTTCAATTTCACTTCGTAGATCTCAAGCGCTTGTAGAAAGAGGAGTACCGCCTCTTCATATTTACCCTAAAAGATGTTTAAAATATTTGTCATATATTTATTGTAGATTTTTTTAAAACCAACATTAAATGAGAAAGAATGGACTTTGAGACTATCATAGGTATAATAAACTATTAAAAATACATTAACCAAGATAAATATAGAATAATATACTGATTTTT
Organism: Rhyacophila brunnea; assembly: GCF_057557595.1. Taxonomy (NCBI): domain Eukaryota; kingdom Metazoa; phylum Arthropoda; class Insecta; order Trichoptera; family Rhyacophilidae; genus Rhyacophila; species Rhyacophila brunnea. Next base: position 5,268,083 of record NW_028233350.1, read on the forward strand.
TTATTATTCAACAAATAATAAACTAAAATTGAGAATGTAAAATTCTGACACTATGACCATAGTTTGAAAAGACATCAAATATATCTTCATCGGCCATATATGGACACCTCACAGCACCTCCAAGAATTCATGTCACCCGCCAGTGTACTTGCATTATAGCAGAGAATGATAGGATCAGTAACCAAGGCCACGGTCAAGGGGCTGGGTGGCCAGGGTTCTGGAAATTTAGCCAGCTCGGGTAGCAGCCCCTTATTCCGAGGTATTCGTTATTCAAGCAGTGCCCTTTGGGACGTCGAATGGAAAGCCCTCGAAACTCGTGGCGATGAAAGATACGGCGTAGTGAAGTGGATTTGGTTGTAATTATGAGTATTAGATTCCTTTGTATAAGCGTGAATATGTGAAAATATACATGTACATTAAGGAGGATATTGCGAGCTTAATTCCTAGACCCTCCTCAGAACTCATACGCAAACGTTAAGTTTGTGGCCATGTGGTGCGTTTATTTTATAGTGTCAATTCCTTGTTGCTACAAAAATGTTCCTCCCTTTTAAAACTTTCGTTATATTAATATTAACTATGACGCAATATCTTACTTAAAATTTCAAAACATTGTAGTTTTTCACATTTAGATATTTCAGGGTTCCGCGAACCAGTTGAGAATCTCTGGTGTATACTTCGTTAATTTGTTCGCGCTTTACATTCCGAGCGCTGCATACAAGACTCCGCATTTTAGGAGATTTCGTCAAAATGCGTGTTGAATTGAATAAAATAAAGAAGTTGATATACTTCGAGGATTCCACTGATTGCAAGTAGGGCTCTAAATTGAACGCGATACATGTGATAGTCTTTTGGATTTTACTTTCGACGACAATTTTTTATTGCAAAATGGCCAAGACTTCGACCTAAAAATTTAAGATATTTTGGTGAAACTCTCACGCAGACATGAAAAGTGGATATAAGGTCAGTTGGAAAATCTCAACAACACTGGAAACACAGTGTCATTCATATATGACTGCAAATAGTGAGACAACTCCGGCAATTGAGAACAAAAAGTTTCATAATATACTTATTTTATTTGACGACAATCTAAAATCAATGCACAATAATAATTATTGTTAGTACCTGTCCATGGTAAGTGATGCCCAAACTATGTTTGATGTCAGCGAGTTTTGGATCGTCTGGTTTCAAATTCATTTCATAGATCTCAAGCGCTTGTCGTTCCTGGCGTATCGCCTCTTCATATTTACACTAAAAGATATTTAAATTATTTGTATTGAATTAATTGTAGATTTTTTTTGAATAACTACATTAAATGATAATGTATTGCAAAATGGCCAAGACTTCGACCTAAAAATTTAAGATGTTTAGGTAAACTCTCACGCAGACATGAAAAGTGGGTATTAAGTCAGTTGGAAAATCACAACAACACTGAAAAGACAATGTCATTCATATAAATGACCGCAAATAGTGAGACCGAACTCCAGCAATTAAGCACAAAAAAGTTTCCTAATATCCTTATTTTATTTGACGACAATCTAAGATCAATGTACAATAATAATTATTGTTAGTACCTGATTATGGTAAGTCTTGCCCAAACTTTTTTTGATGTCGGCGAGTTTTGGATCGTTTGGTTTCAATTTCATTTCGTAGATCTCAAGCGCTTGTAGAAAGAGGAGTACCGCCTCTTCATATTTACCCTAAAAGATGTTTAAAATATTTGTAATATATTTATTGTAGATTTTTTTGAATACCAACATTAAATGATAATTTATTGCAAAATGGCATAGACTTTGACCTCAAAATTTAAGACGTTTAGGTAAACTCTCACGCAGACATGAAAAGTGGATATTAATTTTGTGGGAAAATCGCAACAATTTTTCAAAGACAGTGTCGTTCATATATGACCGCAAATAATGACACCTAACTCCAGCAATTGAGAAAAAAAAAGTTTCTTAATATCCTTATTTTATTTGACGACAATCTAAGATCAATGTACAATAATAATTATTGTTAGTACCTGATTATGGTAAGTCTTGCCCAAACTTTTTTTGATGTCGGCGAGTTTTGGATCGTCTGGTTTCAATTTCACTTCGTAGATCTTAAGCGCTTGTAGAAAGAGGAGTACCGTCTCTTCATATTTACCCTAAAAGATGTTTTAAATATTTTTATTATATTAATTGTAGATTTTTTTGAATACCTACATTAAATGATAATTTATTGCGAAATGGCCTAGACTTCGACCTTAAAATTTAAGACGTTTTGGTAAACTCTCACCCAGACATGAAAAGTGGATATTAATTTTGTGGGAAAATCACAACAATTTTGCAAAGACAGTGTCGTTCATATATGACCGCAAATAATGACACTTTACTCCAGCAATTGAGAACAAAAAAGTATCTTAATATTCTTATTTTATTTGACGATAATCTAAGATCAATGTACAATAATAATTATTGTTAGTACCTGAGTATGGTAAGTCTTGCCCAAACTTTTTTTGATGTTGGTGAGTTTTGGATCGTCTGGTTTCAATTTCACTTCGTAGATCTCAAGCGCTTGTAGAAAGAGGAGTACCGCCTCTTCATATTTACCCTAAAAGATGTTTAAAATATTTGATATATATTTATTGTGGATTTTTTTTAAAACCTACATTAAATGAGAAAGAATGGACTTTGAGACTATAATAGGTATATTAAACCATTATAAATATATTAACCAAGATAAATATAGAAAAATATACTGATTTTTTTATTATTCAAAAAAAAGTAAAATAACATTGAGAATGTAAAATTCTGACACTATGCCCATAGTTTGAAAAGACATCAAATATATATTATCTTCATCGGCCATATATGGACACCTCACAGCACCTCCAAGAATTCCTGTCACCCGCCAGTGTTCTTGCGCCACACAAATTATTATGTATCAGGCAGTGGCGAAGGCTCCATACTAAGCGATTATTTAAAGCCTACCTTCTAAGAAAACTATATCTTCAAGTATTTATTTCAAATTGCAATAAAAAAATATATAGAAAATTTTAAAATATTAAGAGTCATCTATTGTGTGAATTTGAATGTAGACTATGTAAATTAGCCGAGTTTAGAATCAAACAAAAAATTACAAGCGAGTGACGACATCTGTTGTTTTTCTTTGAATGACGATTGTCGATTATTGACTTCATAATCGAAAATGGTTTTCTATACCTTATATGACTTATGTCTTCGAGCAAGTCTACAAATTTTATCACGTCTTGGAAGCGTTCGAGTGACCGCCTTCCAACTCTTTTTGCAAAGTTTATTGTCTATGCCTGCCGCTTTAAATAATAATAAATAAATAAGATGATTTAAAAAAATAATGTCTATTGGGTTCAATCAGATATAATTATTAATTGATTTTAAAAATAACAAATAATTGTATCTCGTGATAATTATTTAGATTAGTTCAGTCATAGACAAACATAATTTATATCGTTTTAATTCAGTCAGATTGTTGTTCAAAACATGGTGGTATAGTTTTATTTTGTGAGACAATTCTGTGATTTATTGTATTCTGAATGTGGATAGATTATCTTTTTTTGTACCCTAAGTCATTCGTCAGTGCTTCAAATACAAATTATTTGTAAAAATGTCTAGTTTTCCAACTGAAATTGGTCATTGCTGTAGTACAGATCAAATTTTAAAAATATCATTTTCAAGTTTGACGTTTAACCAAAAATCAGAAATTATCAAAGCTGGAAGATCAACCGTTCATTTAAATTTGCATACAGCAAAAAAAACTTATGTTAGACATTTCCACAACAATTTATATGACAAATATTCGTTTTTGACTGGCAGTTGTCAATTAAATAAACTATATTGTTGGCCATGTATGCTATTTGCCACAGATAAGTCTGCGTGGAATTATTCTGGTATAAGTGATTTAAATAATTTGACAAATTCAGTGGTAAAACATGTGACTACAGAAAAACATTTACATTCAATCGTAAATCTGGAATCTTTTGGTAAAACTAGAATCGAATTTGCCGTTGATAAACAACAAAAGGCAATTGCTAGAGTACACAATGAGAAAGTCGACAGAAATCTTAATATAATGCGTAGATTGATAGATACAACAATTTTTTTGGGTAAACAAGAATTATCTTTTCGAGCACACGATGAAAGTGAATCATCAAATAATCGTGGAAATTTCATAGAATCTCTTCAATTTTTATCATCTTACGATTCTGTAATTGAAGGACATTTTAATTCATTAAAATCTTCGTGCGCCTTTTCTGGATTATCAGGTGAGATTCAGAATGATTTAATTTCGTCAATATCATCCGTAATTATTTCAGAAATTAAGGCTGAAATTGCATAAGCTAGTTTTGTTTCTATAATGATAGATGAAACACCAGATATTAGTCGCCGTGAACAGTTAACAACCATTTTGCGATACGTTTCAAATAATTCTGTAGAAGAACGATTTTTAGGTTATGTAGACGTAAGTTCAGAGAGAACTGCCATTGTTTTGAGTTCACATGTATTCTCCATATTAGAAAAGTTTAATTGTAGTGAAAAATTGGTAGCGCAAAGTTATGATGGGGCTGCAGTAATGTCTTCAGAATTAAACGGAGTTCAATCAAAAGTTCGAGAAAAATGTTCTATGGCCATATTTGTACCGTGCCATGCTCATATTTTAAATTTAGTTTTATCTAGATCCGTTGAAAATGTTGCGGAATGTAAAAAATTTTTTGGACACATTAATAAATTAGTGAGTTTTTTTAATACATCTACAAAGAGAAGTGCATTGCTCAATGAAATAATGGATCGCCGTCTTCCAAGTGTTGCATCGACCAGGTGGCACTACCACTCTCGTATACTTAATGTAATACATGACAATAGATCTGATTTCATAACGACATTCGAGACAATACAGAATAATTCTTCTAAATGGGATGAAGATTCTTTAACCTTTGCAGATGCTTATGATAGTAAATTTAAAGAATTTGAATTTAACTTTTACTTAGGAATATTCTCCGAAATCTATGCCCGAACGGATATTTTATTTAAAATTATTCAAAGTAGAACTGTAAACATTTCTTATTCCATTAAAAAAATTAACGAATTTAAAAAATGGTTAGAGACCGACTTCCAAAATAGTTTTAGTAATTTATATAATAAATATAAAAACCTCTGTGAACCATTAAAAAAACGTCGCAGAAATGAATTAAATGATGAGCAATATTTTAAAATCATTTTTAAGGAGGTTTGCGATAACATTTTAATGCAAATGAACGATAGATTTGTTTCATTTGAAAAATTAAATTTTTTAGAATTACTTGAACCGACGCTATTTTTTATTTAAATGAAAATTTCCAGATAAACTATTTGAATCCCTGAAAAACAGTTATTCTGGTATTTTTGATTCAAGTCAATTGAAAAACGAACTTAAAGTCATTTATTCTTTACCAGAATTTCAAGATTCAAATTTAAGAGAGTTGTTCGAATATTTTAAAAACAAAAAATGTCTAGTGGAAGCTTTCTCACAGACTTATAAACTAGTCAAATTATTTTTAACGCTACCGACCACGACAGCGACGGCAGAAAGGAGTTTTTCTACTCTAAAACGTGTCCACACATATTGTCGAAATACTCAAAATCAAACTAGATTATCGAATCTTTCAATTATAGCTATTGAAAAAGAATTATTAATTAAATTAAAACGTGGGCAAACATTTTATGATGATGTTTTAAAAAAATTTCTGCAGAAAAACAGACGAATTGACTTAGAGTACAAATGATCATATAGTAAGCCTTTATATTAATTACCTACTGAAATATCTTGAAGTGTTTTGAATGGCAAAATGACAACAACGGCTTTTTTCAAAGCCACCAATGATATATTTTTGGGCGTATGTTACGTGTATGAATGTTTATGAAAATACATAATTTAAACTCATCGCTCAATTTTATACCGTCGGTGAGCTATTGAAATTTCAACGATTCAGTGTGGCGTTGTCATTAGTGTGCACATATTATTATTCATCAGTACTAATATCGTAAGTATTATCTTCTTATTTCCTGTAAGTATACCTTACAAGTGTGCTATTTTTCTCTGATCTCTACAGCTTACCTCTTCCCAAAAGTCACCCTTCGCCACTGGTATCAGGCGCATACACAAAAAAATCACCACAATCTCTGACGTCACCGCCACCTGAATATGGATGCCTATTTTAAGGACTAACACTTCTAAGTACGGTTCTGCATGGCAGTCTATGACATTACAAACAATAACTTTGTATTGACTTTTATTTAATTTTTAGGTGAAACCCCACACAGACATGTTACGAAAGCAGGACTATTCTATCCTATCACTAAACTCCAATCAAAAAGTGATGATTAATGTGCTGTGTCGTATTCAGACAGTTAATTATCCCAGGATGTGAACCCTCAGGAGTGATGATTTTAATACGGCCTCTCCTGGCTGTTTTGACGCTCAGACACGTAATACTGCAATTCGCGTGCGTCGTCACAGGCCTTACTTGATTCCAAATGCATCCTATTAAAATCTTCGATAAGATATTCAAAATTAAATTGGAGATTCTACATAACAAAATGGAACACAGAATCTATTCTGGAAAGTTATATTAGTTGAGTTCCTCCCTTCATATTATACTCTTTTAATTTTGTTTATTGTGCTACTCCGAAGCAGTGCATGCGAACCTTACTCTTAATATTAATTATTAGGTACCTAAGTAACTAACAGATTTCTAAAAATATATAATAAAAGAGTGCCTTATCCATTTACTGCCTAAACTTTGGATGCATGATGTAACGTATTACTACACTTTGCCATGTTGTCAAAATCTAATAGGATTTTCAAGTAAAGAACAATAAGCACACACTGTATCATTAGCGTCACATGAAAATTTGATTAACCTCAATAGCTAAATAATAACAACTGATATCTCATTTTTATTCATTCATTGTAACACCAATTGAAACTGTCTGCCTTTAGCAGACGACTTCTCTGGAGCACTAGACCACCTAACCTTCGACTTTCAGCCTATTAGTCAACTGGACTTGTAAATAAGACAAACACCGCTCCTGTTAGCTAGCATTACAAATTTTATAAATCCCACGGTCCGCATCGGAAGATCTATCGGCGAAAAAAATAAAAAGAATAATTCAGCCTCAAAGTAGCCGAATGAAAGACTCTTATATACACTTGAGTTCGTAAAGGTATTAATAGGTATGTTTATATGTATAGTGCGTGTATAAAGTTCTGTATGTACTTTTATTGATTTCTATCAATTTAATCGTGTCTGAATTAATTTTCTACTCACAAAATGAACATCTCATCTAGTATAAAATATCATTATTTTTCAACACTTTTACCCTTTGCGGTCTGTGTAAAATTATAAAATGGATAAATTGGCCCTTCTTCAAAAAGCTTGTGCACCACTGCTTTAAACCCACAAAATATGGCAACCACTCTATGCTATGACGCTACCATACTGTGCAGACAAAAATCATCAAACATAATTTGATTCCTTCTTCGTTTTTAATAACCAATGATATATTGTCATCATTTATAAAACAGCTCTGGCCTCAAGGTTGAGCACTAAACAACACCAGAAAATGTTTCAAAAAATATATGTGACTGGTAAAGGCCATACGGTAAGTGTTGTTGACGATTCCTAAAATAACTCCTGGAAATCGATCCGACAATCTGTTAAGTTGGAGTTTTTAAATTGGGAAGTCACTATAAAAACAGTCAACCCGAAGACGGGGACCCCAGACAGACTGCACAATAAAGGCGGCGGTACTGCCATCTTCATAAAATCCCACATAGATCACTGTGCAGTGCCCGAGCCCCCTACACAGCCAATCTTAGAATCATGTTCCGTAGTAGTCTCAAAACGCACCTCTGGTCCCGTCAAATTCACCGCAGTGTACGTACCTCCGTACTCTACAAAATGCAACCTGATATCTTACACAGATTTCAACAACCTCCTGGACGCCAAAACCCCCTCTACTTTTATCGCGGGCGACTTCAATGCCAAACACCCTGAATGGCACAGCCGAGCACTGAACACCAGAGGGAGAATACTACACAAATTCATCTGCGATAAAAATGCCAGCATAGCTGCACCATCAGAACCAACTTACTACCCCTACAATCAAAACCACAAACCGTCACTATTAGATTTTGCCATTTTAATACAAACAGAGTTCATACACGAAACAAGGGTAGTAAGTGAACTTAACTCAGATCACAAGCCGGTATTAATCCATCTAGGTGACCCATCAGATGCGGTCTTAGCTCTCAACAGAAAGACCTCTTCCCAAACCTCATGGGAGGACTTTCAAAAAGCTTTAGCGGAAAAGCTCACCCAACCAACCCTTCTTAACACTGAATAATGCATAGATTCAGCAGTCGCGACATTCACGGGCGAAATCCTTGAAGCCGTAAACTCAACCACCACAGTTAACCAATCAAATCCAACACACCGCCCAGACATCCCACACCACATTAAAGATAAAATCAGAGAGAAAAATATAGCCAGAAAGGAGTGGCAGGATCTCAAGCTCCGCACCTCCAAAACCAAATACAATAGATTACATGACGAAGTCAGAACAGAACTCGCTGAATTTTATAGCAATAATTGGTACGATAAAATCAGTAGATTTTTTAAGGGCAGTACTTCATACTGGTCCCTAACAAAAACCTTAAGACAAGAAAAAACAAAAATAACCCACCTTCAAGGACCAAATGGTCCGGTGTATTCATCCTTAGACAAAGCCGAAGCATTCGCCTTGAGCATAGCTAACCAATTCTCTCCAAACACTTACGATAGGTCCAACAAAGAATTAGTAGAACACGTACGGCTTGTCACTAGGAAAGCCAGGGCTATCTACAAAGAGAGGTCAGACCCTCCAGAAAATCCTCTAAAGCCGACCACGATTGATGAAATCGAAAGCTTTATCAAGCGGCTTAACAACCGCAAAGCCCCTGATAATGACGGACTATCAAACCAAGCCGTCAAGAACCTCCCAGACTTAGGATTAGAAATCTTAACACAGATAATCAACGCATGCTTAGAACTCCAATACTTTCCAGCAGCCTGGAAAGCAGCGGACATTGTACTAATCCCAAAACCCGGCAAAGATCTAACCAAACCTGAAAATCACAGACCTATCAGCCTACTGCCTGTACTAAGTAAAATCTTTGAAAGAGTCATAAAATCCAGACTCCAAATCATGATCGATGAATTAAGCCTCATCCCGGATATCCAACACGGATTCAGAGCAAGGCATTCAACCAACCACCAGCTACTTAGGGTTATAGAATACATAACCGAATCCTTCAACAGAAAAATCTTCACAACAGGACTCTTTTTAGACATCGCAAAAGCCTTTGACAAGGTCTGGATCAAGGGTCTTATTGTTAAATTATCAGAATCAGGACTCGACAAAGCAATGATTAACTTGATAAGCTCCTTTCTTCGGAATAGAACTTTCAATGTTAAAATAAACGGTATCAGATCCACAACAAAAACACCCACAGCCGGAGTCCCACAAGAATCCGTGCTAGGTCCCACCCTGTACAACCTGTACACGCGGGACATAACGATTCCCACAGACAGCATCGGTAACTCTACCATCTTAGCTCAATACGCGGATGATACAGCTATCATAGCAAGATCGCACAACCTCAATCAAGCCACCAAATTAGTCCAGACCTCGGCTAACCAAATTTCCAATTGGTGTGACAAATGGCGAATACAAATCAACCCTACCAAAAGCACTGCCTGCATCTTTTCCAAACGACAAAACAGAAAACATTCTCTTAATGTTAAAAAACTGGAAATGAACGCACACCCCATCCCATGGGATAAATCAGTCAAATATTTAGGCCTCACCATCGACAAAAGACTCACTTTTTTCCCACACATCAACATCAAAAAACGCCAAGCCAAGGTAGTAAACGCACGACTTCAACCCATGATGGGTAACAAAAGTAGACTGTCTACGCGAGCAAAACTTCTGCTATACACCGCAATCACTAGACCCATGATGACATACGCTTGCCCCATCTGGGCTTATTCAAACCCGAATCACTTGAAAACTCTACAGATAATACAAAACAAAACACTGCGTAGAATCACAAACGCACCCTGGTTCGTGCGCAATTCTACGCTACACAGAGATCTCAAATTAGAATCCATCCACGATCACGTCATAAAATTATCAAAACATTTTTACAAATCCATGACAGGCCACCCTAACCCGACCATCATAAATCTCATAACCGATAAAAGCGAAACAGATTACGACTATAGGAGACCGAGGGCGATCCTGGACGACAAACCACCATAGTTTCCCTCCCATCCTAGCCACAGACTCCCACAACCTGAGCGACCAAACCTCTGTTTAAAACTAAAAAGACATAAACACTGATATTCGACCCCTCCCCGAGGATAATAAAAGATGAAAGGCAACCTTCCGCCCGTCGCTATTGCGCGGACGGAGGGAACTTTCCTCCCCTGACTTTTTAGGGGGATATAAAGTATAAAAGATCAAATACTGCTCGGGTGATACAATCGAGCATCGGTGGAGAAAAGAAAAAATATATCCACTGAATCCAAAGCTTACATACCAAATAAACCGGAGATGAAGGAGATAGGGGGCCCAGCCCCGGAGCTCCACATAAATGTAAAAGCTATACACAAATAATAAAAAATAATACGGGGACCCGATTCCAAGACTGGCATCCGCCGCGAACAGTCACTGAAACTGAACGCCGATCTCAACACAATTCCGCCACCTTGCTCGTTACATTTCCGATACGATTCCGCCACTTTTTACGACCGCCGCTCCGTTTGTATCGCTCATCCGGAGGATTCCTGATTGACTTCTTCCGCTGCTAATAGTATTTCTCAAGATAATTATCGACATTCGAGTGATTTGGAACTCTTCTGCAAGCTTTTATATGCGAAAAAGCGACCCGTAGTACCTCGCCAAAAACGTACCTACATTATTGTCACCTATGCAACAGTCTGCGATTAGTGAATTAAGATGAGTAAAATACCTTTGCTTGCCGGTATACTGAATCCAGACTCACACGCACAGATAGATGTCAACATCCGAACAGACCTGACCCAAATTCACAAGCTCAAGAGGAGGCTGTGAGCGGCAGACTTTGCCTATATCTACGGCTTCCTCACAATAGCTTACGGAAATCCGCCACTCGAGACCCTACCAGACCTCCATAAACAAAAAGACAAGCCAGGTCGAAAAAAGAAATCAAACATGCAGAGGGTTTTGGAAGAAATTGATGCCATCCAACAGGAAACCTATGGCCAAGTCGACTCTGAAGAGAACGACGATGACTACGAGGACCTGGACATTGACGACTCCGACTATCCTATCGACGATTCTGATGATGCCGGCGACATCAACATAGAAAAGATGGACACCACTCCAGTGGTGTCATCATCTCTATGCCCAAAACCAGATCCCCGCGCCGCCCCGCCGGAGACCTCCGCCTCGAAAGGCACGACAGACCAGCCCAAAACCTACGCAGCCGCAGCCAAGATACTGAGCAAGGAAGATGATGCAAAAGAGTTCATGCATGACCGCTTCCATCGCGAAGAAATCGAAGCAAGAAACCGGAAAAAAACTAAAAGAGCAACAAAACGCCAAGCGACAGATAGCCACGATATAAACACAGCCAAAAAGCCTGCAACTAAAAAAAACAGATATGCCACTCCTCAAAGTGACAGCACCTCCAAAGCAGACAAAACCGAACACTACGGACAAGACAAAAGCAGACAGACCGCCGAAAATCCCACCGATAGTCCTTCACGATAAAAAAAAGTATTCAGGAGAAATATGGCGAAGCTGAAAGACGCATAGACGCAAAGACACAAACGAAAGAGTCATAACATCCGATGCTAAAAATATCAAGGCAGAAATCATCCTCACTCTACCAGATATAGGCTCCTACAGGTTAGCAGTCTAGCTGATGGACGAGGACAAGACAGAATACTATTCATACAACCTCCATGAGGAAAAACCACTGAAGATTGTGATCAGAGGAATCCTAGAGGAGACGACTGCTGACGAAACTCGCAGTGAACTCATTGAACTGGGATACCCGATCAAGAACGCCTTCAAGATGACCCAAGGGAGCCAAAAGAGACAGATTTTGCTGATCCTGCTCGACATCGAGAAGAGCAGCGAGGCCAAAAATATATTTAAACTCACCTTCATCTTTGGACTATCCATCCAAGTGGAGCCGCTACGCAGAAGAACAGCGGATGGGCAGTGTCATCGCTGCCAAGGCTTTAGCCACTTCGCCTTCTGCTGCCACGCAACTCCGATGTACGTCCGATGTGCTGGTGACCACCTCACAACAGCCTGCAAAAAGCCGAATACGACCGATCCCGCCTAAAGCGCCAACTGTGGTGGCCCACATCCGGCCAATTACAGAGGCTGCCCAAGGCACCCAAAACACGCCAGATATGCAAACACAGACGCTGACAAACAACAGTCTAGACACCACGATGTACCGCAACAAGATAAACACACATTCAGACCAGCCTGGATGAATACCACGACAAGAAAAACCGAATCTGATCAAATTAATAAAGCGCTGATGGCACTGAAGAACGCCATTGAAACCACCAACACACTCATAACAAGATTAACAAGCAAAAGGACCTAGACATACACCGAAAACCATACCAAAGACCTACACCGAAGACCATTACTGAAACGAATGAGCGCCGACAAAAAGAAAAACATGCACCTTTTTAACCCATTACGCCAATATGAAGACACAACAAAAATCCCACAAGGGAGCAGACTTCCATCACACGCCAACAGCGCAGATGAAAGGGATAGGGGGCCAAACTTCGGTACCATACACGCCAATTATACCAAAAGAAAAGACGGGGACACATTCCGTTTTTGATTTTGACGCGTAAGGTCGCGATTTGTCTCGCTTTGCTCACAAATCGATCTAAGACTGGGACCACAATTTTCGCTCCGCGAAAATCAATTATTTTATTTTTAGTTTTGCTTTCGTTTTTACTATCTTCTTGTGCGGTAGATTGCCCCATTGCTGTAGAAGTGCCTTTTTCAAGGCCTAACAACAGCGGTGGCAGCGTGACCCCAAATCGCATAATCAAACAATATTATAATTACGAATATTATACATAATAATCATCTATAAAACATTCATGACATTTCATCTCTTCTTCCAGTGCACTGTTCACCCACATCTCAAAGTCTGCTGACCTATGAGCAAACAATAGAAATACTGCAAGTCGTAACAAATAGTCGATTTATCGCGCGTCAACTTATTCTATACCGGACAACACTTCTTCTTAGTCCTGGTTACGACCTGTTCTGACCGCGCGAGTTCAGTATTTGCACGTTTTCGAATGTGTAATTACTTGACTGGCACACGGAAAAACCAGGCCTTAACTAGGACGAGCGGAGGAGTGTGGTAATAAACAAACCCAAATTATTCTTTTTTCCCCATAAGTAAACAGGCACAATATTTTTTTGTTTTTTAAATAGAAGGAGCATATTCCTCCCCTCCCCCCAATTTCGCCTCCACGGTAGCCCACCCAGCAAGTTGCCGGTTAAGATGCTCAAAGTTTCCTAAAAAATCTCTAAAAACTACGATGGAGAAAACTATGAAAAAGGCACCACTATCTTCAGTGCTGAAACACCTTGAGATATCCCAAGTTCTGGGCTAGCTCAGGGTATTGGTTGAACTCAGGATTCAAAAAATTAGATTAAATAAAAGTCTTTGTTTTTTGGTAAGCACGTAGATTTTTATTTTCAACGTTTTTTTTTACAAGAATGAAACTTATGTTTAACAGAAACATGTATTTATTATTATCTTTTCTATAGTTCCTTGAACTTAGTTCCCTAATTAACAATATCTTAATTCACTTATATTCTAATTAGTAATTATTAATGGCCGACATTAGTTTTATTTTTGGCGCGCGAGTTCGCAAACTCCTAAACTTCCACGTCTGTTCGTGATTACGTGTTTTTTTCGACTGACTTTTAAATGTTTTAAAACGCTCGCGTGATAATTTGGCACAGTATACAGTGTGGCAGAGTACAGTTACTGCAAAAAAACTTTTATGCTAACTCTCTTTCACTCTTACATATTTTACATCCATCTCTTTTAAACTCATAAATCAAAGTCTTATATAGATTTACAACCTATTCCTATTACAAAATTAATTACAAATTTAATGCTATGAATCTTAATATTACACTAAAAGCTATTAGTTTGAAATTTTATGTCTAGTTACATATTATAATCAGCATTCTAAATTTAACATTTTCCGATTTTATCCAGATAGCCATAGCCATCATAAGTCTTTCCTATTCTGTTAATTGACTATGTGGCTAAGCTGCACGTTTAGGCCTACAAAACTTTATTCCGGCTCCCCATTGAAGACGGGAAGTCCAGGAGTATGTCAACCTCCAAATACCCCCTCTTATAAAACCCCATGATAGAGTCATAACCCCTACTTTCTCTTCAAAGTATCTAGCTCTATTGAGGACACGGCTATTGAGAACACCTTCAATAGCCTCTTCCAAGATATGAAGAGGGAATTTCGGGAACTCCAGATTCCCAAATTCCCTTTCAAGTGACAAAGAGTCACTGCAAAGACCCCAAAACGGGCGCTCTCGATTTCCCTTACATTTGTTCCAGCAGCGAACAAATTTATGGCATTAAAGACAGAGGAAATACTCCCAACTGCCCCACCAAAATTACCCCCCTCTTCTGCAAATCCTCCCAAGGTTCGCATAACCCGAGTTCCTCCTGTCATTCTCTAAGTAATGGGAGAAAACCATAAGACCGTAATAGATCGTCTCAATATATTCCTGGGTGAAAATAAACGCTTCATCCAAATTAGAGGACCAAACTTCTCCGTGCAAACGGAATCAGTAGTTGCGTACAAACTACTTGTAAACGGTCTACGGGATTCTGAAGACGTTTTTCATACATTCACCCTTGCAGAGGATAGGACCTGCAAGGTAGTTATAAAGGGACTTCCCTGCATAGAACCGAGAGAAATCTTGGAGGACCTCAGAGCGAAAGGCTTTGAGGTAATATCAGTATCTTTAATGAGATCCAGAAATGCGACCTCCACCAGAAATCCCCTCTTCCTAGTGAAAACACCCCCTGGCTCCAACATGCAGTATATGTCGAACAATGTCAGAGAAATCTGTCATGGTATAGTGTCCCTGGAGAAATTCAGGGGCAAGTCAAACAATGGTTGCACTCAGTGCTAAAGATGCCAACAGTCGGCCATTTGGCTCACAACTGCAATAGAGACGCAAGGTGCGTCAAATGTATGGATGCACATGCATCCAAGGAATGTCTTCGCCCTAAGGGTAGTGTCATATTATGCTCCCCAGGAGTCAGGTACTGCAACTGCGGCGGGAATCACCCAGCCAATTTCAGGCAATGCCCTAAGCGTATTGCCTACGCTTAGGCAATAGCAACTCGAAGAGCAGCCTCAGCAACTCCTAAGACCAAAGTTACGCCGGACAAATCAGTCTCCTGAGTGGCAGGCCCCCGAACACTATCATACACGGCAGCTCTCACGGGACCGCAAACATCTGCTTTTGCAGCAGCCAATCAGTTAAGCTCCCACAATAGGACGATTCCTTTAACTCTGGTGGAAGCACTAAATTCAATCCATCATGAAGAGGATGGTGTCACCATAGATGACATTCCAGCTATACTGGAATGTATCAAAATGACTCGCTCTATTCGAGCGGAGCTTATCCTGTCCATGGAAGAAAGGATTGACATAACCAAATCTCTGCTTAATAAATTCGGCATGTTTCCCTAAATGGCTATCACGCGCCCACTAAAAATAACCTCCTGGAACGTCCGCAGCATTTCTCAGCGCGATAAGTGACCGGAGTTGACTGACCTACTCCGGGTGCTAGACGTGGACATTGCTTTAATTCAGGAGATATTCCTTAAACCAAAAGACCGTTTCTCCGTTCCCGGTTTTGACTACTATCATGAAGACCGCCCTCTCCCAGCAAAGGGTGGTATCATGATACTAGTCAATCAAGAATTAAAACATGCTCACATTCCAATTAAGCCTCTCATTGGATTTGAAGCCACGGCAGATGAAGTAAACTTAAATGGACGCCTACATGCCAAAGCTTCGGTGTATAGGCATGTCGAAGAAAAAGTGAGCGAGGCAGAGGTGGTCCACCTTGCCTACCTCAGAGGATCAGTCATCCTAGCAGGTGTTTTAATGCACATAATAAGATTTGGAACTGCCATTCCAACAACGCCCGTGGCAATGCCCTCTTAAAGATTACATAGAAATACGATTTCTCAATTCTCACAACCTGACGAGCCGACTCGTGTCCAAGCTCGTTGCAACCCGGTAGTTTTAGATTTTGTGATAGCAAACAACTTCCCAGAAACGGGTGTCCGAAGAGTTGTAAATGCTCTGAAGTTGGATCACCTGCCAATTTATTTCGAAGTTGGAGGCAAATACGATAAAGAAAGTAAAATCCAATTTGACTACTCAAAGGCAAATGACACCTATTCAAGAGGCATATATATCGATGCATTGATCTCACGCCTAGAACTTTTCAAGCGGAGGTAAAGATAGAGACAGCGACCGTCGAACTCACTGAGACTATTCTCACAGCGAGACGTCGCTATATTCCGAAAATCAAGAAAAATCCCATCAGGGTGGAGCTTAATGATGAGGCCAGAGAACTCATCAAGACTAAAAACCAGCTATGCAAGGACTGGAATAAAACTAGACGAAAAAATCACTTCATCAAACGTGAGATTAATACTTTGCAAGTTAAAATCAAGAAGATAGTATCAGAACTACAAGCCGATCATTGGGACAATAAACTCAAGGACTGCAGAATTTATACAGACGACCCGCGGAACTCTTTCTGGGCACTGTCTAGGGTAATTAAAATGGACCCGTCTATCAAAAAGCCCCTCAGGCAAAACGCGAACAGTCGAAATTTCGTATACTCAGATCTCGAAAAAGCAGACACACTTGCCGATGCGTTCGTCAATAATACTAAAATCCAGTCAGACACCGATTCAACTACTGAAGCCTTAGTGAACAACTCAATTCTTGCACTTGCGAAGAAGACATCGATCCCGATGATGTTAAAATTGTTGAACCGCGCGAATTCTCTAGATCTATCAATACCTTTGAGACCCCGGGAAAGGGTGGGTAAAGTGGCAGACACGTCGGTCAGGATGCAGCAGCCACCATGCTCGTTCTTTACCACGACCTAATGCTGAGACACTGATGGTACGCGTGTTAGCGGTCGTGCCGTGCAAAATACACGGTCGCCTTCAACTCTTCGGTCTAGTTCAGTAAGTTGTAGGTTTTCAAGAGTGGGTCATTTGAAGGGGTTAAGTTGGTAGAGCACGTCAGTGTGCGGTCACTGTTGACAGTTGAGTCCATATAATATGTATGATGGTGACAGCTGATAAGTGTATTGACACAAAAAATCAGGATGACAGGATGATAAATTGACGAACGCACCAATTAATGGACGCAATGGTCAAAAGATTATTAATGGTTATTTTTCACGTTAAAAATTACAGACAAAATCACAATTTACAATACAAAGGAAGACAATAAAGTTTTATAGTTTATTACTACATAAACATTGGAGATTAAAGGTTGGCCATGAAACGATTATAAAATTGTTTATTTATTAAATTAATTAATAAACATTATGAACGCTCGGTAGGTATTTCACTAAAAAAGTTTGCGAAACATTAATTAAGTTTATACACAAGTTTATTTTTATTTGCAGGAAATCGCACGGCTACACTTATTTATTTTTATGGAGTCAGTCCAGTATACAACCCGCAGTTTGAAATTATTTAGACAAATAGTTTGGGTGCCTTGGACAGCCGTAAAAAAAATCACGATTCACGTCACTTAACTGAGATTGAAAGTTGGTACGTAGTCGAACACACACGGATGCTACGGCGTAGAATTTTGATAGATTTCTACGCGTGGAAGACTGACCGAGTCAATTCTTATTGATACAAAAATTAATTGAAAAGTAGGTATAGTAGCAAAATTATAATTCGCGGAGTTGGTACACAGTGAGACGCGCTGTCCACCCTTAACCAACGACCTCGTCTTACTGACCTCCTTCTCCCTTTTTTCGACCCCTTGTATCCTTAGATGGTTTAGGCGCGAGCTGTCGCACCTCCCTGATTGGTCGTTCAGACCAGGCGAAGAAACATTGTCCATCAATTTTAGACTAGTTGTGGGTATGCCCACGAAGTGGGACTTACGTCATTGGATTTAAAAAAAAAAATTACATACTGGTTATGTTACTTTAATAATTCGTTCAGAATTAATAGCGCGATAGTCGGAACTATTTTTTTACATCAATAAGATTACTCCGAGCGCGTGGCATCGCGACGAATGCATTTATGAGAAATTCCACCGCAAGTTCTCCCATACAAGTACGTCTAGGGGCTGGCGGCTATACGTGCTTTGCGTTCGGCAGTGGTATAAAATGATTAGCGCACGAAGACTTTGTGAATACATTTCCTTTTACAAGATTTTATATATAGCGGATCACAAAAGAATAAAATAATACCTATTACATGTAAAATTGTTTATCAGAAAAACACCTTCGTACGGAAATTCCGTGATACATAATTCGAGATACTTGTCAACCTTAAGCACCATAGACACACAAATTTAATTAGACTTTCACATGGCAGTATTGAGTAACACGGTTGAGAAGAAAAAAAATACCATCCGCTATGGAATCCACCACAGATACTATTCCCCGGCAAACAACAAGTTGACAGAATTTATGATTAGAATATACCAAATTCCCGACAGTCATCGTGTTCAATTTCACTTTTCATCACCAGTGTTACTAATATTGGAATACCTACAAGAATATCCATTATTACTATATTGAATACGGAAGAGCCGTCGGCTTCGATTGGAAGTTATTCAAATTAACATTGGTAATCAACAAGGAAAATTCACGGAAAGAATGTAATCTATAATAATCATTAAGTTATCAGTTAGTTGCTAAATATATAAAAACCAAATTTAAACATAAAAAGTAATAAAATACCTCCCACGGTGGCAACATAATAAAACAATTCACTTGTAAAGTTTTTGTGCCCACAGAAATGAAGGTAAACCGACAATGTTTAATCGGCTCAAATTATTTTTATTTCGTTTCAAACTTGCTTTTGCACCCCATGGTTACACCTAGCATTTCATCTACCTGCATTTCTTTTTGCCACTTACCCTTTTGTGTCACGTTATAGTTTTAAAACTAAGATTATTTCTCCAGGTATCCTTTAGATACGTACTCTTTATATTTTGTTTTGAGTTACGACTATTAATATTAATCTCGCGTGACCAACCTTTTTATCTCATTCATCTAGTAATTTGTACATATAATTTACATAATTACATGACAAAGGATTTACAAAAATATTTTGATTTATACATACTTCTCATTTATTTACGAGTGTAGTCTATGAGGTTCAACAAGCCCATGTTAAAATGGACGGAGATAAACCTGACAACATCGTTTATTTAATAAGAGAATCGTGGGTGCGACATTCATAGCTTCGGCCGCCCACCGCCCAAAGGGGATCTCCTAACCTGGTAGAAACCTAGGGGTATAGAACGGCACCCGGACGGGACAATATCACAAATTACACTTTGAAACGACTTCCCGAGAAGGCGCGGATACATATTGCTAAGATTTTCAATGTATGTCTTCTGCGCGGATACTTTCCAAAGACCTGAAAAACGGCTCAAGTTGTCGCTATAGCAAAACCCAAAAAGGACCACTCTTTGGCTGTAAACTACAGACCTACAAATAAGTCTACTAGATGGCATAAGCAAACTTTTCGAGAAAGTGATCCTTCGACGCTTTCTCCCATCCCACAATAAAGTCCTCCCGGACACCCAATATGGTTTCAAGAAGGGCCTATGTACGAACCTACAACTTTCCAGAATTACCGAGATTGTGACGATATGAGGCAGCGCAAGACCACTGGCATGGTCCTGTTGGACCTCGAAAAGGCATTTGACACGGTCTGGAATGACGGTCTAATACACAAATTTTTTACCACGAACATGCCCGTGTACGTCACAAAAATCATCCAGAACTACCTGAGCAGTCGAGCGCTTTTTGCAGTGGTCAAGCGAGAGAATTCATCTTATGACACTGTCGATGAAGGGCTTCCACAGGTTAGTTTGATGGAGCCCAGGCTCTTCAATCATTTAATCAGTGATATGCCAACCCCGCCAACTGCACACTGGCGCTATACGCAAATGAGACAGCCAGCCTTTTCACCAGCCGCCAGACTGAAACGGCGATTAAGAACTTAGAAAAGAGCACACAACAACTAACTGATTATTTCAGTCGCTGGAGACTTAAAGTTAACGCGGAGAATACGGAGGCAATTCTTTTCTCGCGGAGCCAAAAATCCTATAAAGAAAATTTACTGTTTGTGACATCCCCTGTTCATTCATAACACTGTAAAATATTTTGGGGTATACCTTCACCATAGATTGAACTGGACAACTCACCTATTAGAAGCCATACGAAAAGCCTTTATGGCGATGGGGGTTCTTAGAACCAGCTTCAACCGTAGAAATTGTCGCTCAGAAGAAAACAAAAAGGCACTATATAGCATGGTTATTAAACCAACCATGCTGTATGCATCGCCAATTTGGACTACTGATATCACCAAATCAAATTTAAAGATGCTGCAAACAATAAAGAACAGAAGCTTTCGAATTGTGTACGAACTCAAGCCTCACCATAGCATCAAACACATCAATGCAAAACACGATGGAATCGACATTGCCAAAACCATAACTAAATACAGAGAGACCTTCTTCAATAGACAGAAGGGCCTCATAAGAAACCTATACAATTTGCCAACAAACTACAAAATTTTAAGTACAAGCGCAAGAAAGCTAGGCTCCGTGATAAGATGATGCCCCCTGAATCTCCAAATCCTTATGATCCACCCCCTCCTCACTCAATTACAGGTACCTCTTCCACAGCGGATACGGCAGGCAGTACTCTGACCCCGCCGGATTCCTTTCAGGGTCTAGCGGTAGAGGTAAAAAATGTTTGGAAGCCATGAGAGTTAAACTAGGTAGCTTTAGAATGTACATCAGATTGAGACTCGGGCTCAAAGCCCAGGTGAGAGCTAAACTTGTAGAAAACAGAAAACGGGGTATACCCCCTAGGGACTGGGCGAACATTTTTGATGTTATAAAATGATCCACACAAGTTCATAATTTCAAGCCGAACATCCCGCTAAAGGATGAACTTTTTGTTTGTTGGACCCATAAGGACAATATTCGGAAGAGGGTTTTTCTTAACTGTTTTCCCTCGAAAGACTTGTAAAAGCGAAGGTAAATGTAAATTCAACAGCTCAATACTTTGCTAGATTACATATGGGAAAGGGCATTAATGTACTCACAAGACCCAACCCTAAAAATAATAGTCAGGAAACCGAGGTCTGTCTCTCAAACCTCACAATATCTCATTTAAAAGAAATGGTAGGAGGAAAAAAGACGGGGACTCGCAAAAAAAGGGTATTAGGAGTGCGTAACACCCGGACTGCAGGGCTTAGGGGGCAAGTCTGGAAAAATACATTTTAAACATTTTTCTTACTAAATCGTTTAAAATGTACCTACACTTATATTTTATTCAATTATGTACTTAAACTGAATTTAAAGATGAGATATACCTAGTATGAAATATATATTATGTGCATTACCTACTAACTGTCAAAGGGCGGCGCTTACTACAAGGCGGTGAATCGAAGAGTTAAAGCAAAATTTATACTTACAATACCTACGTATATTCTTATTTGAGGCGTCTAGTTCTAAATGCGATAAAGCCACATTTGGTCAAAATCCAAAATAAAAATACGTAGGCACTTTCGCATTCTACGTGTAATTTTACACAATATTAAATTTGTGATGATCGATAAATTCCAAAACCCGTCAAATGCCTACGAAAAAAAATATTTAAAATCTTGATGTAGTACAAGGAGCGTCCATACATCAGATTGATACCTCCACGTTTCTACGTGTATGGATGACCCTTTTAGGTTAAAGTGCGAGCAAAGATATCGATGCCACATTCATGTTTCTTATAGTCCGCTAAGCCAAATGTCCATCTATCGCCGCTCCATCAAATAAAGTGCTCTGTACTTTTATTAATTAACAAAACAAAACAAAATATAATGAGTACGTATTTAAAGGACACCTAAAGAAATAATTTTTGTTTTAAAACGATACCGTAACGCGAAAGGGTAAGTTAGGTAGGTATAACACTTCGACGGCGCGGAAATTTAAATTTTTACAAAAATTTGAATCGTAGGTACTTAGTAAACCTCCCGTCGTTATTAAGGTAAGAGAAAGCAGGTTATTTTTGACACAATATACCTGGGGTAGCAATTAGGTCCAAAGTTCAACATACCTGGGGCGAAAAGAAACGCCAGGTGTAACCAAGCGGTGCAAAACTTTACAAGTGAATTGTTTTATTATGTTGCCCCCGTGGGAGGTATTGTTTTTATTTACGTTTGGTTTCGATATATCTAGCAACTAACTAATAATTTAATGTTTATTATAGATTAAATTCTTTCCGTGAATTTTCGTTGTTGATTGCCGATGTTAATTTTTATAAATTCCAATTAAAGCCGACGGCCCTTCTGTATCAATTGTAGTAATGATAACTATTATTGTAGGTATTTCAAAATTAGTAACGCTGTTAGTGAAAAGTGAAATTGAACACGATGACCGTCGGGAATTAAGTTTATTCCCGATCACAGATTCTGTCGACTTGTTGTTCGCCGGGGAATAATATCTGTGGTGGATTCCATAGCAGATGGTATTTTTTTCCTGTCCAATCGTGTTACGCAATATTGCCATGTGAAAGTATAATTAAATTTGTGTACCTATGGTGCTTAAGGTTGACAAGTATCTCGAATTATGTATCGCAGAATTTCCTTGCGAAAGTGTTCTTCCGATAAATATTTTTAAATGTAATAGTATAATTTTATTTTTTTTGTTTGTGATCCGCTAAGTAAAATCTCGTGAAAGACTAAGGCCAGCCCAGCATTTTATACCCCTGCCGAATGTGAAGTCGATCGCCGCAGGCGCATAAGAATTTGGTCGGGTTAGCTTAACCCTCTCTGGGAAATACCTTGGTTACCGCTACATGCGGTAGAGTTGTCCAATCTAGCAGGCAGTAAGCCCAAGTCTTCGATCCGTGATGGACTTCGTGTCCCGCTTAGAGTCGATTTTGCGAAAAATATATTTTGTTGCTGTTTACCTACTTTTTAAAACGATTTCCGTATCCACAGGAATCGATCGAGTTAGTCAAAAAGAGGTTGGACCGTAGATTCTTAAACTATAGTTTCCGCAGCCCACGGCGCCCATCATTAACAAATTTAGGGCTGTTGCAAAATTATTCATGTGTATTGATATTGTGTATCTTTGTGTCATAGTGAGTAACCTTTCTGTGAACCTTAATTGTAAAAATAAAATTTTCTGCTAAGATTTGTGCTACAAACAACGTGTGTTTTATTTTGAATTTCCACCATCGTCAACCGTCAATCCTATATCTTAACCTAACTGTCAAGACCTAACCTTACACTGAACGTGCTCTACCAAACCAAACCCAGCTTCGATTGACCACCCTGAACGATTTACCATCACTGAGCTAGTCGAAGGGTGGAAGCTGGTCGTGTGACTCACACGTATCGAACGGCGGCGCGCTACCAAGGGCGTCATTGACGTCAGGTCAACCGGAGAGTTGAGCGCGGAGGTCGGATCGGGCTGTGCGGCCCAGACTCTCCCCTCCCTACCCGGACTTCCGCGGTGTCAAGATTATTTAAAGCTTCGTTTCTTTCGCGCATTTTTAAGACGACCGATAGGAGAGCACTAAATATTACAAATGGCGTCTTCATCAAATGGCTTTCGAAGTGACAGTTAATCGTTTTATTCATCGTGTTATATTTTTATTCATAATGAATGATTTAGTACAAAATATAACAGCATCTATCAATGGAGTGTCTAGAAAGCTAAAACAAAAGAAAAATATGTGGAAAAAAGAACAGGAGCGGCGCGGCGTATTAGGTGCCTAATTACATTTTAGACTGCATGCTGTATACCAGTCATGGTGAACCTATGGCACGCGAGATGATTTTGCATGGCACTTGAATGTTTTATTTTGAAGAGAAAAAGAATACCTGTAATAATTTAAAACATATTTTTTTACGAAAAATTTTTACAAATATAATATATATATGTTTTATTATAAAATAATGACGACATAGCCATATGCATTTTCTTTGGTTTTTAATAGTATTCAAAAATAATGTATAACCAATAATAATCACCAATCGATCTGTAAATGTCAACGACGAAATACAAATGACAGATAGCATCGTATCAAAAATAGCATAGTACCAAGGCTCTTAAAAGTGAAATTTCACCAAAAACTGTTAATAATAAATTAAAATCACACTTCTCCATCTGAATCAAAAATATTTTTTGAGCTTTTGTGGACTGTAATTTTGAATGATGCTTGTGGATTCCGGATCTGGGGGTACTCGTATTGAATTCTAGCTTAAACTACGGCCACACTATAGCAAATTGACTCTTTCGTTGTCTACTAATAACTCACTGTCATTAAATCACGGTCTACTGCTAACCCGTGCTTGTTAAGTGTGGATGACAATAATATGAAGAATGGTAGGTGTGACATATGTGTGCGGCTTTAAGGATGGGATTGGAGTCATAATCAGCCAAACCAAATATTTTTTGAAACTTTTATTTCTTTACAAGACATATCTACTGATTTATAGATTTATAAGATACAACCCTTTTCACAGTAAAGACATTATTTTTATGTCAAGAGGCAAAAATAATATTATTAAACAGCACTGCAGTTTGCGTGCGTCCACACAAGATTACCTAGGTTTAATCTGCACACCTACGTGTTGGATGAACTGAAACCATGAATAAAATAAAGAAGTTGATATGCTTCGAGAATCACGCAAATTGCAAGGAGCGCTCTAAATAAAATGCGATACAAGTGGTAGTCTTTTCGATTTTACCTTCGACGACAATAATTTATTGAACAATGGCCAAAATGTCGACCTTAAAAATTTAGGACGTTTATGTGAAACTCTCACACAGACATGAAAAGTGGATATTAAGTTTATGTGAAAATCCCAACAATAACACAGGAAAGACAGTGGCATTCATATTATTATATGACCGAAAATACTGAGACCTTTTTCAAGCAACTGAAATCAAAAAAGATTTCTTAATGTTATTATGTTATTTTACGACAATCTAAGATCAATTGTGACGCTAAAAAACAAACGTAGCCATCTCCATCACAAGTGAAACTGAGTAAATCAACTTTTTTGTTTTTGTGGTTAATTTGAACCCGTAAGTTAATAATTTCCTAATTTCTGATTATATTTTATTTAAAAGATACGATTTAAACAATGCTCAATAATCGCGAATCTTTAACAAACAAGATATTTACGATTTTATGTTGGAGATGGCTATGTTTGTTTTGTATCATCTGGATTTGACCAGGTTTGAAATAAATACTATTGGAGATGGACAGTTTTGTTTTGTATTCGATTGGTTTGTTTTGTATTCTAACAAACAGGGTTGTGTTAAAATGGGTGCCGGACGAAATCCCGAATGCTGAAATCCCGAATGCCGACATCCCGAAAGCCGAAATCCCGAAAGCCAAAATCTCGAATGGCCGGAATCCCGAAGGCCGAAATCCCGAAAAATAAAATATAAACAGTATTAATTTTCAACCAGCGGTTCCCCAATAGGCGGCGCTTTTTCTTGGGTGTGTAATTTAACAAGATAATTAAAATGGTTATATAAAAACTGTTATTAATTATGGAATGAAGCAACAAAATAGTTTTCAACCAGCGGCACCCCAAAAGGCGGCGCTTTTTCTCGATTGTATAATTTATCTAGATAAATAAAATAGTAGTATTAAAAACTATTATTAATTATGGAATGAAGCAAAAAAATAATTTTCAACCAGCGGTACCCCAATAGGCGGCGCTTTTTCTTAAATGTGTAATTTAACAAGATAATTAAAATAGTTATAAAAAAACTATTCATGATTATGGAATCAAGCAACAAAATAATTTTCAACCAGCGGCACCCCAAAAGGGGACGCTTTTTCTCGATTGTATAATTTAACAAGATAATTAAAAAAGTTATATAAAAACTATTATTATTTATGAAATAATGCAAAAAAATAATTTTCAACCAGCGGTACCCCAATAGGCGGCGCTTTTTCTTGAATGTGTAATTTAACAAGATAATTAAAATAGTTATAAAAAAACTATTCATGATTATGGAATCAAGCAACAAAATAATTTTCAACCAGCGGCACCCCAAAAGGGGACGCTTTTTCTCGATTGTATAATTTAACAAGATAATCAAAATAGTTATATAAAAACTATTATTAATTATGAAATAATGCAAAAAAATAATTTTCAAACAGCGGTACCCCAATAGACGGCTCTTTTTCTAGAGTGTGTAATTAAACAAGATAATTATTTTCTTACTTCATTCCATAATTAATAATTGTTCTTATATAACTATTTTAATTATCTTGTTTAATTATACAATCGAGGAAAAGCGCCGCCTATTGGGGTGCAGCTGGTTGAAAATTATTTTGTTGCTTCATTTCATAATTAATAACAGTTTTTATATAACTATTTTAACTATCTTGTTAAATTACTTACTCAAGAAAAAGCGCCGCCTATTGGGGTACCGCTGGTTGAAAATTATTTTCTTGCTTCATTTCATAATTAATAATAGTTTTAAATACTACTATTTTAATTATCTAGTTAAAATATACAATCGAGAAAAAGCGCCGCCTTTTGGGGTGCCGCTGGTTGAAAATTATTTTGTTGCTTTATTCCATAATTAATAATAGTTTTAAATACTACTATTTTAATTATCTAGTTAAAATATACAATCGAGAAAAAGCGCCGCCTTTTGGGGTGCCGCTGGTTGAAAATTATTTTGTTGCATCATTCCATAATTAATAATAGTTTTTATATAACTATTCTAATTATCTTGTTAAATTACACACTCTAGAAAACGCGCCGCCTATTGGGGTGCCGCTGGTTGAAAATTATTTTCTTGCTTCATTTTATAATTAATAATAGTTTTTATGTAACTATTTTAATTATCTTGTTAAATTATACAATCGAGGAAAAGCGCCGCCTATTGGGGTGCCGCTGGTTGAAAATTATTACTGTTTATATTTTTTTATTTTTCGGGATTTCGGCATTCGGGATTTCGTCCGGCACCCGAAAAAAACAACAATATAAATGTATAACTTATTTCATATTTACAACTAACACTTAATAATTTGAAAATTATAATTGGGTTTATGAATTTATTTTGAGTTTTAAGATATTAGAATTAAATAGGTAACTAAGCAAACATAACAATATTTTTGAATAAAAATATAGATGACTGAACCAGTTTACACGATATTATGCAGCTTTAAAACTGAACTTAAAATATGAACAGCCAAGGCACAGCCCTGAGGTTCTAAGATGCTAACTGTCGTAAAACGTTTGAAAATCAAAATTTACTTACCGTTTTTCAGTCTTCTTTGAACGTTTAATGGTATAATTTGATCTGGTTAACTTTCGTGCATTCTCTGGAGACACTATTTCAAACTTTATTTGGATTATTTTCCATTCTTTGACAATTATTTCGCTTAAAAACTTGAAGAGCACATCTTATATACAGAGAAAACTTTTTGCTGATGGGAGCCATATTGATAAAATGCCACGACATGATTGGCCATTCTGAAAAAGTGCTACGTCGTGATTGGCTAAGACGAATGTGACCACGTTTGATATAAAAAGTCAATGGAGATGACTAAGTTTGAAAAAAATCACAACTTTTATTTTGATTTTTTAAGCAGAAAATAAGGAGATAGACATGTCTGAAGTGAATATTATTATATAAAACAACACAAGCAGTCATACCAACCAAAAATCTCAAAAAAGTCAGTGACTGGAGATGGCCACGTTTGTTTTTTAACGTCACAATTATTGGTGTTTGTACCTCTTTGAAGCAAGATATAGCCAAATTTCTTGGTGCTTCAAAATTTGACTTTGAAGATCTCTAGCGCTTGTCAAATTGTAGAATAGGTAGTAGAATTTTTTGAATACTAATAAGAATTGACTTTGATACAATAATATATTAAAGCATTATGAAGACATATAATATGGCAAATATGGAATTATAAAATATTATTTTTATCGGCCACGTCCGTCTTTTAGCTAGACCATATTATGGATACCACGCGGTTCCTCCAAGAATCTCGCCAATATTTGTGCGACGAACATTATTATTATTGTATATTAGGCGCGCACACAAAAAATCGACGAATCTCAGATGTCGCCGCTACGGATTTACAATAAAACCTAATTCATCGTCAGTGCTCAATTATAATCAGTGGTAAATTTTTCGTGAATAATTTATAGGTCTAACAGTATTTCTAAGTAGCAAAGTCACTAGTATTACCTTTTTCAGCTTAAGCACCAGGACTATTTATACTGACCTATCACTATACTCTATTCAAAAAGTGATAATTAATGTGCTGTATCGTGTTCAGGCAGTTAATTATCCCAGGATGTGAACCGTTAGAAGTGATGTTTTTAACACGGCCCCTCATTATTGTGTTGAGGCTCAGACACTCGTCACTGCAATTTGCGCATCTTACTTCATTCCAAATGCATCCCAATAAAATCTTCGATAAGATATACAAAATTTAATTAGAGAATCTACATAACAAAAGATAACATAGAATTTATTCTGAAAAGTTATATTAGTCGAATTCCTCACTTCATCTTATTCTCTTTTAATACATTGGCTGCTGACCAGTTAATTACTTTTTAATGACCACATTTAAATATCTATATATGTGTATATTTTCTAATAATATATATGTGATACCAACTGGTTTGGCGGTCGTGGAGACCCCCTTTGAGGAACATAAGCCGAGTGAAGGGTGACACATTCTCGCCCTAATAAACTGATAAACAGCCTGTTCCGACCTGCCTCTCGCCAAGTTTATATACCATATTCATGGGTCTAGTCCATAAGTATGTAAGTACACAAGTAATGTAGATAGTAGATGAATGAAAATATCAGGGCAACATGTTAAGAAGGAAAAGAATGTAATTAAATAGGTAAGCAGTACTATATGAAACCTTTTGAAACTTATTATGAAAAATTGTATGCATTAATTACTAGTTACTTGTAACAAGAGAATTGGTCATGTAAAGTAGTCGCCGGTAATCGAACCCCGTTAACAATAATTTCGTATTTGCACTATGCGTAAATAATTAATGTTAGTTTTAAAGTAAAGAAATAAACGTACCTAGTATGAGGCTTGAAAAATAGCAGCAAGTAGGTGTTCGTTTGTATGAGAGATACTGACTGAAATCTATTCACTTTTAATTATAATCGTAATTAATAGTTTTAAAATAAAATCAGTTAACTCCGCGTAAGGTAGTAAGATATTAACTCCACTATAAGTTCCACTCGAAAAAAGCGTATTTGAATTTTATAAACTGTGACTGGATAAATTTTCGTTCGTTCGTAAGGGTGGAAAGAAATTAAGGTGATGTCTCTAGGTAAAGTTGTTATCGAAAAATAGCTAGAAAAGTTTATTAATCGGTAAATATATATTCAAAAGTAATGAGAAAAATAAAATAAAAAATTATAAAGCATCATGGAGTTCTTTATTCCAAAAATACGTGTCAAATTCGGTACATTTATATCGGGTGTCAAGAATGAATGAAGTAAGATTTATCATCAAAATTACGATAAAAATGTACGTAAATCTATTACCTAGGAAAACGATAAACGAAAATTTGAATATTATTAAAAACCATCGATTTAGAGGTTAGAAAGCATGTAATTAAAATCGAAAAAACTCGGTTTGTACGCAATAAATGAGAAAAAACGTTTAGCGTTTCTATTAAAAACATTATTTATTATTTTTTAGGGTATTTATTTAAATTTATTCTTGTATTTGTGTATATTAACTAATCGATTGTAGTGATAATTGCCCAAATTGGCCCGAAATAACAACAGTTGTTCGTGAGGTGCTGCCAGCGCGGAAATAAATGGAACCCAAAATACACACATACATTGAAAATAAAAACACACTCACACATAGATAAGACGTATCGTCGCTATAGGATTTGTTTCCCGAATAGACCAAATGTAAATTTTTCAGGAGACGAAAAACAAATTTCATTGTCGTATTATGAAATATCAGTAGATGTATCAATCATTTTTTCTACACTGTATGATTGCAACATTATCTAAGAATAAATTCCAAGAATAATATACTGGTATAAATCAGTAAATGCACAGAAAATGCGTTTTATTTACAAGTACTCGTTGTGGATATTCGGGAAATTTTTAGCGCTCTCTCAGAATAATGGATATTCGGGACAAAACAAGGACATTCGGGACTTAAGACCGTAGCGTATTGCTGCACGGCCCACGGATTACTGAGTGGTCAAAAAGTACGCACCTCAAATGTTATATTTATTTACACGATAATTGTTAATGATTACTTTTACTATTTAAATACCTAATGATCGTAATAACCCAAGTGTGTAGGTAATAATAACATGCGGCATTCGCTTTTTTCGGTTTTTTTCGTAATAAGTAATAAAATAGTTTTTATTAATCTTTTTTTATTCAACGAATAATTCACAAGATTTAAGAATGTACCATTCTAATTATTGAACATACATAATTTTTAAAATCACTTCTGAGAAAATATATTATAACCAATAGAAAAAATCTTTTTGAAAAAAGTAAGACACCCGGCAGGAATCGTCCCTGCATCTCCTGGGCTTACGACTCAGTCCACAAATTATCCACTATGCTACGAGGTGACATACTTATGACGACAAACTTTAACTATTGGCCTTTTAATACCTGCTCATCAGTATTCTTCAAAATCAAGCGACTATCGGCGATCGGTTTTGGTTTATTAAATAAAAGTAGGTATCTACTACTTCAATTACTAACCGACGTCACGGATTTCTCCAATATTTTATGATGGTACTTACGCGTACTTGCTAACAATTTTATATTAATACTTTTTCCAAAAAAAAAAAAAAATCTATGTATATATATCTGTATATTATTATATCTATATATTTCTATAATTAACAATTAAACTTATTACAAACCACCAAATAAATATTATATATTAACTATTGGAATGACAATACAAAATATTAGCATCAATAAATTAATTACCATTGGCTGCTAATATTAGGTAGGTACCAATATCCAAGTATATAATATTTACCAAATAAATAGTTACTAACATACATATTAAATTAAATTAACTATCAGCGCATTCAAAAATAAATAATAGCATCGCCTTTATTTTCATATAAATACCTAGATTAAAAGTAAAATAAAGACAAACAATGTTTAATTAATAATAATTTGAAATAATAATTATTTTTTACGTCATAGTAGCTGCCGGGTCACACTGTAGAATTCATATAACCGTTGGGATTTTGTGTCATTTATCAAAACAAAATGCAGTTATTTAGGTTAAAATACTCACTTCCATAACTTTACTATAAGTTCAGGGCGAACGGGTGATGTATCAGCTATAAATGATCTCTTCAAATTTGATGAATTCACTATTAAAACAATAGTAACTTTAAAAACAATATCAATAAGACGAAATTTGAAAGAGCATTCCGGACGGCCAAAAAATATGAAAGTAGGCGTGATTGTTTTAGAGCTGGACAGCGTGAATGTGGGAGCGAGATGCACGGCGTCAGCGCGGTTTGATTGGCTAAAAGTCATATTCGGGAAATAAAAACTCAGCCAGAGATTTATTTCGACCGAAATTAACTTGGATATTCAGGTACGAATAGTTGGACATTCGGGAGAACAACACGGAGTAATTGTAACTTAACATGGCGTATTCGGGTTTTTCAAAAAAATATCTCTGTTCCTAGATAAAAATATATTGTTTTTATAAACGATTTCGGTAGAGTTCGATAAAAGAAATTGAACTGCATTAAAATGTCGATTTCGACAAAAATGGATATTCGGGAAACAAATCCTATAGCGACGGTATGACGAATAACATTTTTCCAAGGTCAGTTAAAAGCCAAGCTTTCAAACAGTAATAATATTTTCTGTTTGGAGATATCGACGATAGGCAATGGACTATCAAATTAATATCAACCTCCACTTTTTGACATAGTGTTGTATAATTATTTCAGATATTTATTACTGTTTTGACGTATCTACTTTTTATAAAGCGATTTTAAAATACGTATAGTTTCATAATAATATAAAGAAAGCATACGAGCGAAAATGCCTCAGATACTTCTGATACACATCAAATTTATTCTTTGTCTAGTGACTGTACAATTTATCCCTGTTTATGTTTAAGTGTTTAAAATGTTATTAGTAAATAAAATTCGTCTATTCATGCGGTAGTTGCAAAAATTATGAACAATATACAATGTTAAAAATAATAAGAATTGTTAAAATTTCTAGTCACAATATTATTCAAAGACAAATTAACCCGATCAAAACAGTCTCGACAAACTTCCGCTTTACTAACTTTTGTTCTATATGTTTATCCTGGATACAGCGGCAAACACATTTTGAAAATAGCCGATATACTGGATTATTTGTTAGTTTGGGTTAGTTTAAGTTAGATTAGGTAATCCTAACAAATAATCCAGTATATAGGCTATTTTCAAATGTGTTTGCCGCTGTATCCAGCATAACCGACTTGTATCCTAACTTTAATTACATACATACTATTGTACTATATTTGGGCCATCAAACGTTCATTCCTGTCTACGGCCTTAAAATTATTATCTAAGTGCCTATATAACTGTATGCCGTCCTGTCAAAAAGTGGAGGTTGATAATTTAGTATGTAGAAAATAGAAGTTATTATTAGTCTCCGTAAAATATAGGGTAAACAATTCAGTGAATGAACACATAAGAGGTGAATTTGAAAATAAAACAAATTAAAAACGATTAAATGAACTAAGAAAATTATAACAATAGGTAGGTACAATAAATTGTGTATAACCGTAGTATTACTAATTTTATGCCGTGATGCTTTGATAGTTGAATTTTTCATAATATTTGGATCACTATTTAGTTGCTCATTTATCTGCTACATCATAAAGTCGTAAATATTGTTTTTTTATGAAGCGATCATAAATACAAAAAATTAAGATCTACTTTTCAATCATAGTAGATACCTAGGAATATGGTTTAGGTGTTGATAATTTTTAATTATTTATTCGAGATCTTCAGGGAATTACAAAAGTCCACACCTAGAAACCACTGGGCCTGGCACTGGTAATTGTTAATTGTTCAAGATTAAACCCAATCTTATAAACATTTGTACTTAAATGTTCATTTACTACTATAAATGAATTTTACTGTAGAAAAATATTTATATTAATTCATATTGACAACGTAAAAAAATCTGGTTCATTGACTGGACAGGATACCCTTTTATTGCCACTGTAAAAAAAACTACGGTAAACAAAATGTAAGAATCATAAACACTTTAAATCAAATCAAATAGACATGTTAGAATTGTAAATATTTTATGGGGTGA
This sequence comes from Rhyacophila brunnea, assembly GCF_057557595.1. Taxonomy (NCBI): domain Eukaryota; kingdom Metazoa; phylum Arthropoda; class Insecta; order Trichoptera; family Rhyacophilidae; genus Rhyacophila; species Rhyacophila brunnea. The sequence continues at coordinate 5,301,879 of NW_028233350.1, forward strand.
ATATTAATTGTAAATATTTTTTCTTAGGTAAGTAAATATATAATAAATTTAAATGCATTTTTATCAAGCTTATGATTTTTAATATGTGGCGACACACAATATTTTATTTTATATTTTATTGCCATCTGGTTTCTATCGACCAAAGTTTTTAGTAATCATTTTTAGAAATTCATGGTAAGATGCCTTTAGATGGCGTTGAAGTCACATTTCATCGTAAATTGAGCCAAAGACATCGCCTTAAACGAGAATTGAACATGCGATGCAAGCGTCTCCGGAGTTTCGTATAGAGTTTGTAAGTTTTATACCTGATATCTTGCACATGTCAAAAGTGGCATCCTATCACGAAGCTCGTCTGCATTCTAACGTCCACGCACTTTACAGAGTCACTGTTGTACGCTAAAATTGCTTCGCATCTCTTTTGGTATTATTTGTGTGTAAGCATTAAGGCCTGTAATAAAACTCTACTTAGAACCGCCTGCAATCATTACATTCTCACCCATTGGTAAGGCGTGAAGTGCAGGAGAGGAAAGGGCAAGTTTCTATTGTTATTCAGAGTCCCTGGTAATAAACATGCTTTTATTTTGTTAACTGTCAAATGCTAAATGCTATAAACTCATTCTTTGCAATCGTCTACAGTGTGTGCATATGTGTGAAATGTGTAGTAAAAGTAGTGTTGTGTCAGAAGTTTCGGATGCATCAGGAGTTGGTTTAAGAACGGTTTGGCGTGTTTTACGAGAAAAACAAAAAACAGGGACCTTTTCGAGTCCTAAAAAAGGGTAGTTAAAAATAAAAAAATATGTATATTCCCAATCCTAACTAAATAAATAATAATACACGATTAAATTATGTTCTTCCTATTATTTATTTTACTTTAACAGCATTATACTTATAGTTGAAAATGCCATTTGTAACTGTTCTCCGAAGTCCTAATGATTGTATTTATAATTAAATGACATTGCAAACGAAAGTATGTATTTACGGTATTATAATTATTGTCTTTCATTGTTTAGTTCTCTATAAATTTATAACTAATCTGTTAAATAACGATAATGATATCGTTAAGGCTAATTGATGAATTCCAAAACATTGTATATTCCTAATCCCAACTAAATAAATAATAATACACAATGTTCTCATTGAATTGTAACTATCGGTATAAGTAAATAATATATAGGTACCTATATTCTAATGTACGCATTTTTATTCCATATTTTATTAAAACAATAAGTCATATAAATATGCTTATTTACCGTAATTCTTCATGCACATCCTGTGTCAATACTACCAAAGAACACCAACACAACTGCATATCATTTTTAGCGTACAACAGTGCCCTGTAGAACGAAACACCTATACCCACATTGCAAAATAGACGAAGGGATTAATCACCAGGTGTAACCAAGGGACGAAGCGTGAAACCTTGTGGGCGGGGCCCAAATCTCAGCTATGTAAATTTGAAACGAAATAAAAATGAACTCTATATATTTAAATATATAATATATTTAATATATTTAAATGCTCTCCATTTAAATCACACCTGTAGATTAAATTGCATTAACATTGATCAAGCTTTCGTATTAAGCCTCGGATTCACTAGGGGACAAAAATGTCCCGCAACATGACGTGCAACATTGAGTCTACGCGTCGCCGCAACGTTGCAAACTGTTCTGTAACGTTGTACGCAACATAGCGAAGCTTTTCTACGTGATCCGCGATATATTTCATGTGTACGCTCCACTAGCGCGCGCAAGGAGGCAACGTATCGTCATTCGCATCGTCCAAACTGCGTGATAGGGAATTTGTACGAGTTTCCATACAAAAAGTGAAATAATAAAATTAATTTAATAACAATATTAAAATATATCGAAACTATAACGATGAAAAATAATTAAGTATGTGTCGGCTGTTGGTCGCCACTGTTGAGGTCACTCGTGTGTGGTGTTCGATGCGTAGGTAGGGGATGATATTAATGACGAAGTCTTCGATGTCGTATGGTGAGATTTATTTAGCAGCGTATTTATACAATGATAGTTACTTGCTAATTACTCTGAGTCGAGTGACTTGATTTGAGTGACATTGTTTTGAATTGTTTTCCCTTATTTATACAATACCAAAGTAACACGTCAACACAAAATTTACACAATATAAAATATAATAGGTATACAATTACATTAGACTAAGTATAAGCATCAGCGTTTTAAATCGAATAGTGAAATGAAATATTATTTGTTATAAAATATGACACTACGAGAAAAATGATTATTCAACTAATATAGTAATGGTATAATGTGCTATGATATTATGTTATTATAGTTGTAAGCAAATACTATGGAAAACGTTTACTCAGCTCAATACGCCGTAATACTAACTAAGTATTGTTATATGTAATACTACACCGTCTCTAATTTCGCTGACGATATGTTTGTTGTTTACTAGAAAATACATTCAGTGGGAATGTATCGCTGCAAATTAACTTGATATTTTTATAAACAATAGATGAATTTGATAGTTATTATTCGGCCACTACATATGGTTATTATATTATTTTTGTTGCCGAGAAAAAACATCAATGCAAAAAACGTTTATTTTTATTTCGATTTTTTATGAATTATTTTGATTCATATTTATTAATAAAGCAATAATAATGTCGACCACTGTATATTCGAAAATTAATATTTCCATTATTTGATTTGATATTTTTTGTTCTATCCATTACAGAAAAATAGATAAAATTTACTACTTATTTTTAATTTTAGAACATAAAAATATTTACTTGATAGATAATAATATTATTAAAAAATATATATAGTGATCAACATAACTCCGTGGTACTCTAGTGGAAGTCTAACTTTTTTATTCATTTTATAGTGATAACACCACACCATCTTTAGATACCTATAATTAGTTGGATTGCAATAACTTGCGACGTTATTTTTATCTTCGACGATACTTGCAAGTTTCGATAATATCAAGGACCAAGGTGTTAAAACTTTTTGATATTTTCTTGAAAAACAACAAAAGAAAATTTTATTTTGAGACCCGTTTTCAAATATCGAGTGAAATTGGTGGTAAAATTAAAATAGATGTCGTTCGTTCACATCTCCGAAAACATTACTTATTCCGAGAGAGATAGAACGAAAAATAATTGACTGTTAATAACTTAAATATTTATGATTGGATGCGAGCTGATAACAAGGTAAAACATGTAACACAGCAAGGTTCCAATGAATTCGGCGAATAGCTGATAACAATTTTCCTCGTAGATAACCGAGTTTCTTAATATAATCTATATAATATGTGGCATATGTGGTACGCATACTATGCACAATATAAAAAATGATATTGGTAGGTTTATATAGCACATCCAAAACATTATAATTTTGAATATTGTAATTAAATATTATTATATTTTCAACAAAATTATTTTGTTGCCAATAAATAATAACTCCAATTGTTTTGCGGCCCGGCCCGACAATAACTTACATAATTATTATGTTATTACGGCGCCTACCTACTACTTAGATGTTTTTTTTTCAAAATCGCATACGCCATCAGTGCTTTAAAACCTTTTATTATTTTTAATATCATGGAGATTCTGAAAAAAATAATATACAATAAACTTTTATCAGATTTTTTAATACGTGGATGCATATTATATTATAATTAACATTTCAAAAAAAAAAGTGGTTGTGCGTTACTAAACATTTCAAAGTTTTCGATTATTGTTTATTTAGTAGTTCAGCATTTTTTAAAGGTTAATTTTTTATGTTGAAAATTCACTGTTTTCGTGAAATACGGGATTTTTACATATTGTAAAATGAAAAAAAATCCGGCGTCTGAGTGGGAAATTATATAGACTTTTGTTACCTCTTGAAGGTAGGTGGGCGTCTACCCATAGAAAATTAGTTAGTAACAAGCCGACATATAAACCTGATCTCTAACTATACGGCTTAATAAAAATGCCTAATCGACTTCCTTGTATAACCATAGGTAAATATATTTAATTTCAACAGGTTAAGTCCTCCGTCTAGTATGTAAACATGCTGGACGGAGCAGTACGTACTACAATCAAGGTAATTTGGTGTGAATGTGAGAAGAATGATAATTGCCTTGTTTTGTATAAACCCTGTCCTAGTATTAAGAATAACATGTTAGGTATAAGTTTAAATAAAGTATAAATATATCTATGTACTGGTATGTAAGAAGAAGAATGATTGAAAACATAAAGAAGACAAACGCATTCGCGAAAGGATTATTATAATTTTAATTGTATGTAATTGTTAATAATTAAATATAAAATGTATAGCACAATAATCGAATACGGGTAAAACCAGTAACTTCAGTAATATTAAATAGATAAACGTCTAAACCAACGCGCTAATATTTGATACCTACGTAGCAACGCAAGCCGCGGGTAAAACGAAATGGTATATGTGTGTGCCGCTGATAACTTTGTATGTGTGAGTGCAAGCCGTGTATTCACCCAAAGTACCAGGGCCACAGACGAAACGGATAGAGAGCCATATAACGTCGTTAATACTTAACTTTTTAGAGATTTTATTCAATTACTGTACTTGTAGTGATTAGATCTATCGTCTGTAATATAAATCATAAGGAAATTCGCATGTTTAGTAAAATCTTTATATAGCTGTGCGGTACAGAAACAGCGGTCAAAAATGGAACGTTGCGGGGATCACACTGTTGATCGATACAGTCCCGCCAGTCCATGCGGATTTCCTCACTTGCGGTCTAGCACCCGTCGCGAGCAGTCGCCTTTCCGTGCGCTCCAATACCAGCTGAGATCTACAATCCACTCGAGAACCTACAAGATACCTTGCAGAACCAGCCGACCAATCTACATACCTACAAGACATCGCATAATCTAAAAGATACACCGAAGAACCAGCCGACCAATCAAACTACCTATTTGCTTTAACCTGCCGACCAAGCAAATTACCTATTTGCCATAGTGACCATAAGTGACCGGACAATCAACCAACCTACTGCACAATGGAGCAGATCTCCATAGAGATTACCAGACTCGCCGCATTCAGACCAACCAAACTACGGGACCTCATGACGCTGCACGTACTGCTCCTGACGGCATATCAGGAGCAGGCCGAGTCAGCTTCTCCCGCCGACCCTCCCGCCCGCCCTCATAGCTGGAGGACGAACGACGCTAGACCAAACACGCCACGACGTAAGACATCTCAAACATGGACCAACAGAAGCACCAAACACCACTACAGATCACCATCTCGCTACTACAGATCACCATTTCGCGCGCCGATCAAGGAAGCAGACCCCGTCACACACTCAGGACACGATAACGATGAACAATCCGCCGTTATCAGGGGCTTCCCGATCGGCACAAACACGGAGGATATCACTAATGACCTACTTCGAAGAGGCTTCCCGATCATCAGCGTCCGGAGGATGACCCGGGGCAGGAGCCAACAACCGATGCCTCTTGCCCTGGTCAAACTCCTGGACAATGACAGAGGGAGGCAAATACACACACTACAATATGCACTTCACCGCAGGATCACTATTGAAACTCCGAGGAAGAACTTCATCTCACACCTCGGCCAAAACCAAAGCATCCACACGACTACAACTCAAACCCAGACCAAAATCAACCTAGACGATCCAAAACTACACACGGAGATAAATACGGAGGTGGATACCACCATATCCTTTGCCGCACTCCCACACACACCGATCAGACCGAATAGAAAACTCAAGCCGCAGGAAGTGGTCACCATCAACATCCCGACAAATGAAAAAACAGATACCGCGGAAACCAAAACCCAGGAACCCGAGCCCGCAGAAACTTCGGTACCTGAATCAACAGAGACTCCGGAAACTGAAACGACAGAGACCCCGGAAACGGAAATCGATGAGATCCCGGAAACAGAAACATCGGAGCCCCTGAATTTAGACTACGATAAATTCCAAAATGAGGAAATGACCAAACAGGCCCAAAGATTCAGAGAATCGGAATCCCTAAACAATTTTGAAGAACCGATACGAGCAAGTACCAAAGAACTGTTACAACTTGAAAAAGAATACTCCGTACAACACCTGATGAACTGTATCGCATATGCAGACCAAGCCATGACCAAATTAAGCCACGAAAACTACGAAGATATAAGAAAACAAGTCTTCCTAGATGACTACCAAGCAGCAGCGACTGATCGCCTATGCGGCCACAGCAACAACCCAGACGATACGCCAAATCAAAAGAAGAGAAGGCTGATTTTAATGCATACATTTTTGCATACTGGCAATACTGATTATCGAAGTTTGACGTTTGACAGCTACTTCATAATATTGTGGCTACAGGTTTGGCCAAGGCCCTGTATTATTTCAGCAAAATGAGTGAACAACCAAAATCAAAAATAAAAAAACGTCAGTATTCAGAGGAATTTTTAAAATTTGGTTTTATACCTGCTGTGCACGACGAATGCCTACCCTTTTGTCTGCTGTGTGAGAAATCCTTTACCAATGAAACGAGGTCGTCTTGAAGCGCATTTGAAGTCGAAACATAGTACTCATATTAATTCAGGTATTATTTTATTTCGAAATCTTAAGGAAAAATTTGGAAAACGTGCAACATTAACAAATCTATTTTCTGCCCAAACTGCAAATGTCAATCGTAGTCTTGAGGCTAGTTACCAAATTTCATTGCTCATCGCTAAATGTGGAAAAAACCATACTATAGGAGAGGATCTAATCAAGCCATTAATATCAGCATTTCTTAAAACAATTTTACAACAAGATGACAAACTCGTGAGGGCGATGCCGCTCAGCAACACTACTGTTTGCAGAAGAATAGACAAATTGAGTGAAAACGTTGAAATACAGCTACCTAGTTGAAAAGCTGAAAACACGGAAATTTTCACTACAAATGGATGAATCTACTTTAAGAGACAGTGAAGCCGTGTTGCTAGCTAACGTAAGATATATTGATTGAGGGGATATTTGCTGAAGAAATGTTATTCTGCAAATCATTAGAAAGCCCACTACCTCTAAAGATATATTTATAAACTAAAAGAATATTTAGATGTTAAAAATATTCCAATGAAAAATATAATATCTTGTGCTGCAGATGTGCCCCCAATATGATGGGCAAGAAAAATGGTTGTCTAAAATTAATGAAAGACGAGAATCCAGAAATGACTGTGGTGCATTGTGTTATTCACAGGGAAAACTTGGTGGCTAAACACATTTCACCTGTTCTAAATGAGGTTCTAAATTCCGTTATAAAGTGTATCAATACGATTAAACACAAAATATCCTAATATTACTTTGCATGCCAGAAAATTATTATTACCCTTTCCCTCATCTTATTTTGTGGAATGTGGTTTTAGCGCCACAAGCGATTTACTCATTAAAAAACGAAATCGATTGGATATAACTAATAGAGGGGACCTAAGACTGAAATTAACTAAGTTATATCCGGACATAAAATTTCTTTGTAGCAATCGTAACTGAATTTCTATGAATTAGGCGTCAAGATATGTGTGTGTGTTTGTACTAAATTTCAATTGTCATTTGTGTTTTATGTGATTTGAAAATTTACTTGCTGTTTTATTAAAAAAAGATGCCGGTGGGGCATTTGACTTATGAAAAGGCTACGGTGGGGCATGGCATGAAGAAGGCTGGGAAACACTGGTCTACAGTGTGTTCGTATAGTGATTGTTGTCGAAACGATTTTGCATACTGAATTATAATGTCCCATTTAATTAATCATAATATTAATGCCCAAACAAAGGTAGTTGTATATAATATATATAATATACATTCGTAAAAAATAAAAACGATATGTGTAGTGAAAGTAGTGTCGTGACAAAAGTTTCGGATGCAGCAGGAGTTGGTTTAAGAACGGTTTGGCGTGTTTTAAAAGAAAAACAAAAACAGGGACCTTTTCGAGTCCTAAAAAAGGGTAGTTAAGCCAGCGAAATTATGTATTGCCCAGATTTTATCTCGTTGTGTGTGGGCGGGCAATTGGAAATGTCGGTCGCTCGGGTAATGTCCAAAAGTAAAGCTTCCGCAGATATGTCAAAGGGATCCAAAGGGGGTGGGTGGTTAAACACTTCGCAGAAATGATTCTTCCAAATCTTCTTGACGCATTCTGCGTCAGACTCTATTGCTCCACTGGGACCACGAATGGCTCCGGGAGTCGGTGGTCGCCTACCGCAGACTTCATGGCTGATTCGGAAGAGTTTCCTGGTGTCATTTCTGCGTGGTGGTCAACGGCTGGTCGGCCCCAAGTGGACACATTGACGCCAGTAGATGTGTTCATAGCAAAAGTTGGGAAATGCCAAACTGCCAGCATGTCCCATCTATTGGCCTCTCCGCGGCAACCTCCAGGCAATGCAACGTAAGCTGTAGCTAACAGCAGGGGGCGAAAGGCGAGTGACTGGCGCTATAAAACTGGCCTTCTGTCTAAGGGAAGGAAATACCCGGTCGAGCCGAACATGGGTCCTCGTGGCTCAGGCCTAGGGAGCGCTGGGCTAATCACCTTGCCTCCTTAAACGAAACAGATTAACACAACACCTTTACAGCAGCTTCGGGTGATAACCGGCTCTGTAAAACGATGACCCTGCATGGAAATGGACAATGAAACAGGTAGAGTAATCCTCTCTAACAACTCGAGTATACGCATTGGGACATATAATGTTCGCAACCTGCGTACCCACGGAAAGGACCTGCACGCCACACGCATCATACACACCTACGGTGTAGACATCCTAGAACTGAGCGAAGTGCGCTGGAAAGGAGCCGGGAGAAAGTTGATTGAGGGTTACTCTATTGTCTACTCAGGTCAGGAGCACTATCATCGCCAGGGAGTGGCAGTATTGATGTCAAAGAGAGCGGCCCGTTGCATTGTGAAATGGGAACCAATCTAGGAGAGACTGATACGTGCCTCCTTCAAGACGCCTCATAGCTCCTTGACCGTCTTTCAGTGCTACGCCCCCACTGAGGATGCCGACGCGCAGATAAAGGATGCTTTCTACGATTCTCTCCACGCGGCAGTCTCCGCCATCCCCCGAAGAGACCGCGTGATTGTAATGGGGATTATAATGCGAGAGTAGGAGCAGACCCGGTGCTTGGCCCCACGGTGATGGGACGACACGGCCTCGGTGACCTCAACGATAATGGTGAGCGGCTCGTAGAATTCGCCACTATGAACGAGCTCGCCATCAAAGGCACTATTTTTCCCCACAAAGACATTCACAAGTATACGTGGACGTCTCCTGATGGACGCACTAGGATGCAGATTGACCACTTCCTGTACAGCTTGAAGCACCAAAAGGAACTTCTCGACGTGCGTACTTACAGAGGCGCCGATATCCATAGCGATCATGAGTTACTCATTGGAAACATCCGAGTAAAACTCAGTCACCAGGCGAGGCCTCAAAAACCCGAACAAATTGACGTTGCGAAGCTCCGACGCCGCAGAATTCGGATTGACTTTACGACGATCGACTCGACGAAACTGCTGTACAAGATAGTGTAGATCGTATCTAAGACCGGCACAAATCTGAATCCGACCTCATTGAGGCGGACTGGAGCCTCATAAAGAATGCGATTGTGTCATCGGTCCGTACCGTCCTTGGTACCAGAAGGAATGACCAGCCAAAGTGGATGTCTGACGAAACGTGGATTGAAATTAGAAAACGAGCCAGACTGAAAGCCCTGAGAGACGAGGAGACAGGCCTCGACCGAACCGAGGACCGCCGGACTGACTACCAGACCCAAGACATGGTAGTCAAACGATCCGTGCGGTTGGACAAGCGCAATTTAATGAACCGGAAAATTGAAGCGGCAGAAGAGGCAGAAGGCAGAAATGACACCAGGTGCATTGTGGCCATAAAAAAACTACTATTGTATTACTATGTATTATTATTTCATATATTCTCTTCTTCTCTCTTGTGAGGATAATATAATATGTTATAATGTAAATCTCATGTTGTGCACCCCTTGATTTGAGATTTTTTATCTCCACAAATACATTAATTACTAATTTAAATACAGAAGTTTTTCACGTTTAAAAATTTCAGTGTTCCGCAGACCAGTTGACAATCACTGGTATATTATGCTATTTTGATATGTAGGTACGCGCTTTCCATTTGGGTCTAGGACGATTTGGCACCGCGAACTGGCCTCCGCCGATTGGCCTCCGGTAATTGGCCGCCGGTACAATCGGACGCCGGCCCAATTGGACGCCGACCCAATTCGACGCCGACCCAGCTGGCCTCCGGGAGATTGGACGCCGCACAGTTGAATTAAATGCGCAAAGGAATAGACGTACGTTACGATTTGTTGGAGTAAATAAGCAAGTCAGTTTAATATGCTTCTATCTTCTCAGTAGTCGTACCTTATACATTTCGCGCTTGACACATTTTTAATATAGATTGAGAAAAATTGTTATGCCTGATGATGTTTATTAAAAGAAAATAATTCTTCCCTCGCTAAAACTTAAAGATGTGCATAATCAATTAATTTATTGTGTATACATGGGTACGTATTTATATTTACAACAAATATTAAAAATAATGTTAGATGTTAGAATGAAAATTACATTATATTTCAGCGTTTTATCGACTTAATATTATAATAAAGCTTAAACATGTATATTATTATGCATAAATGCGTATTTTAAGATATTATGAAATTACAAACAAAATATTAAGTAAGTTATCTGCTAAGTATAAATGTTTTAGTAGTTTGATTGATAAACTACTTAGGTACTGGGTGCCGGACGAAATCTCGAAGGCCGAAATCCCGAAAGCCTAAATCCCGAAAGCCGAAATCCCGAATATCGAAATCCCGAACGCTGAAATCCCGAATGGCCGGAATCCCGAAGGCCGAAATCCCGAAAAATAAAAAAAATACAAACATCAATAATTGCGCAATTTTTGCAAGAGACACAAAAACCCATTTTTGTGGAAATATAAAAAAAATGTAAAATACAAACATCAATAATTGCGCAATCGTGAATTGCGCAATTTTTGTAAGATGCACAAAATCCATTCGTTCTACAAAATGGTCTCTCCTGAAAAAAATTGCGCAATCAGAAAAACCCATTTTCCGAAAAAATGGGATTTGTCTCTCTTACAAAAATTGTGCTCACGATTGCTTAATTATTGATGTTTGTATTTTACATTTTTTATATTTCCACAAAAAATGGGTTTTTGTCTCTCTTGCAAAAATTGCGCAATTATTGATGTTTGTATTTTTTCATTTTTCGGGATTTCGGCTATTCGGGATTTCAGTATTCGGGATTTCGGCCTTCGGGATTTCGTCCGGCACCCAGTACCTAAGTAGTTTATCAATCAAACTACTGAAACATTTATACTTAGCAGATAACTTACTTAATATTTTGTTTGTAATTTCATACTATCTTAAAATACGCATTTATGCATAATAATATACATATTTAAGCTTTATTATAATATTAAGTCGATAAAACGCTGAAATATAATGTAATTTTCATTCTAACATCTAACATTATTTTAAATATTTGTTGTAAATATAAATAAGTACCCATGTATATACAATAAATTAATTGATTATGCACATCTTTAAGTTTTAGCGAGGGAAGAATTATTTTCTTTTAATAAACATCATCAGGCATAATAATTTTTCTCAATCTATATTAAAAATGTGTCAAGCGCGAAATGTATAAGGTACACCTACTGAGAAGATAGAAGCATATTAAACTGACTTGCTTATTTAGTCCAACAAATCGTAACGTACGTCTATTCCTTTGCGCATTTAATTCAATTGTGCGGCGTCCAATCTCCCGGAGGCCAGTTGGGTCGGCGTCGAATTGGGTCGGCGTCCAATTGGGCCGGCGTCCGATTGTACCGGCGGCCAATTACCGGAGGCCAATCGGCGGAGGCCAGTTCGCGGTGCCAAATCGTCCCATTCCCTTCCATTTCGAGAGCTGCGCATACAGCACTCCGCATTTTAATCGATTTAATCTGCATACGTGTTGTATTAACTAAAACCACAAATAAAATAAAGAAGTTTATATACTTCGAGGATCTCACATATTGCAAGTAGGTAGAGCTCTAAATAAAACGCGATACATGTGATAGTCTTACCTTCGACGACAATGAATGAACAGTGGCCAAAACATCTACAGTCACGGTTTTTACGTTACGTTTAGGTGAAACTCTAACAATGACATAAGAAATGGAAAGAAAGTTTTTGGGAAATTAAGATCAATGAACATTAATTGTTTGTACCTGTCTGAAGCAAGATGAGGCCAAATCGTATTTGATGTCGGCGTCCGCCTCTTCATATTTAGCCTGAAAGTTGTTTAAAACATTTTTATTATATTATTGTATCATATTTGAATACATCAAATAAGAAAGAAAGGACTTCGAGACAAAAATATAAACAATTAAACCATCATAAAATGCATAATATATCATGGCAAATGTAGAATAATAATAATAGGAAATATAATTTACTAATAATTCACCAACATTGAGAATGTAAAATTCTGACACAATGAACATAGTTTAAAAAGACATCAAATATTTATCTTCATCGCCCATGTCCGTCCCTTAGCTGGAGCATATGGACACCACACTCACCTCCAAGAATCCCTGTCGCTCACCAGTCTTTTTTTGCGTTATAATTATGTATCAGGCGCGAACCCAGTAACATTATTGGGGTGGGTTCATTTTAAAAATATATTTATGGTGACAGGCCTTGCGTGAGAGATGTCGTATGTGTAGGAATGTATTACACAGATAATAACAAAACAATCTGCAAAGGTTTTAAAACATATACCACAGCGCGCCATGTGCCTTGATGTAAATAAAGGTCGGATTATGATTCAAATAATTCTCAATTTTTTTCATATAGACTTTTCGTCACGTAGCCCCGCCCAGTCTATCGAATTGTTTGAACTAAGGTAAGCTCCGATCGCATAGTCTAAAATTAAATATTTAATAATTAGATAATTTAAAAAAAATAATAATGAATATAATTTCTACGGTGTTTAATCGAATATAAATAAATATAGACTGTTTTTGAAAAGAAAAAGAACTTTTATCTAATGATTTTTAATGTGTATAAACGTTTTGAAAAAATACGTACCTAATTTAAACTGATCGCTTAATTTTATATCGTCAGTGAGTTTTTGAAGTTTTATTAATTTAGTGTGTCGTTGTTACCTATTCATTAGTAGTAAAATCGTATTATCGTCTTATTTCTCGTAAGTATACCTGACAAGTATACTTACGAAGACTTTATCAGATCTCCACAGCCTATCTCTTTTCAAAAGTCACCCTTCGCCACTGCATAATATAGTTTACGGTCATCGCTTTCCGATAGAAAGCTCACGGCGAACTGTGCCATGGTGAAAATGTTTTACGTAGGTACAATTTACATCTAACCTATCTATCTATCTATCTATCTATAGTGATGACCGGGGAGGTATCCCCAACTTCCTTGGTTAAGTTGAGTGCACGTGTATTATGAATACATATTTTTACCTTCATAAAATATACCTACTGTTAATAAACTAACTACAAAATATTTACATAAATAGAAAAACTCGAAGTATACGTCATCATTAATAATTAACTCTTAGATATCGTTGTGTGGCTTTGTTGTGCCCTTCTTCTGTAGTATTGTTTGTTGACCAGCTCGTGAAAGAAATATTCTAGTGCCTAATCGTCACGAAGAAATTACAGAACAGTTTTACAACAATGATTTCAACGACTGTTTTATAAAACTGTCGACCATGAGTGTCAATCAGGTAGAATTTTTACATTTTTTTTATTTTCTTATGCTGTGATTTTATAAAATGTCTCTAAAAAAAGTCATTTTTTTAAATAACAGCTAGGCCTCTATTTTTTGTATGTTCAAATTAATATTTCTTAGAACACATATATTTATATAATATTTTTTTGAATTAATAGAAAGTATCATACATTAATTACCTACATGACTATTCTAGCGATTGATAGGTCAAAACCTTCTCTGCTATCATATGCAAAAGAATTGACGAAAAGGCTTTTTCCAAAATATTCGGAAAGCGGAGATGAAATTACCGAAACATGTGAACCAAATTGTAAAAATTGGCAAGACTAGCATAATTGAAACGAATACAACCAGGAAACTCAGAAATATTGGGAACTGAAATAACTAACGGGTAAGGAGTAGCAGGCAACCGATATTGAGTAAGGAAGAAGCCGGGATAAACTGGCATACGTCGAATACTGACAACTGCTCTCGACTTATGCATTGACGCCCGTTTATTATTAGTGTATTACACACGCTATTGCACGTGTACAATGCGTGTTTCATTGTCATAGGACACTTGTAATGTAGTGTATTGAATGTAGTGTATGAAATGTAGTGTATTGAATATAGCCTATCAGAATTCTATTTATTAATTATCTATTTTCTACTTATTATCTCTTCTGTGAATACAACAGACTCGTCACTTGTTGCAATGCATAAAAGCGTATCGTCCAAATATACGCCAGAAGCAAAATGCTTTGATAAAAAACTGTTGGAGTTGCACATAGACTTCAAAATATTAGATTCAACGATAAAACGCACTCCAAACCTAAAAAAAATATAGTTCTTTGATGACGGTTCGACCAACGTCAACAGCTAGTGAACGAGTGCAAGTTGTTGCAAGAGTTGCAAACATTTTTTTCACGAGTCCTATGAACCACGAAACGCTAGTTGCATTGGTATTTTTTTTTTTAAATATTTCTTTTTAAAAAATAAGTGAACATATCGAATACAATATATATTGTATATGTACTAAGTTTTAATAATTCGAATGTTTTTTTTACAGCAATATGTACATGCGCTGTATACCCTTCTTCTTCTTGGTGTATAGCTTTTTACATTTGGATGGAGCTCCGGGGCTGGGCCCCCTATCTCCTTCATATCTTGGTTGTTGATATGAAAGCTTTGGCTGTTAGTAGTATTAGTTATAATACAGTGGTAGTACAGTGTACATACATGATAACATAAATATAATTTTCCACCGATGCACGATTGTATCACCCGAGCAGTATTTTGTCTTTTATACATTACATCCCCCTAAAAAGTAAGGGGAGGAAATTTCCTTCCGTCCGCGCAATAGCGACGGGCGGCAGGTTGCCCTTCATCTTTTATTATCCTCGGGGAGGGGTCGAACATCAGTATTTGTCTTTTTAAAGGTTGGTTTTTAAACAGAGGCTTAAGTCGCTCGGGTTGAGGGAGTCTGTGGTTGAGATGTGAGGGGAACTATGGTGGTTTGTCGTCAAGGATCGCCCTCGGTCTCCTATAGACGTAATCTGTGTCGCTTTTATCGTAGGTTGATAGGTTTAGGATGGTCGGGTTAGGGTGGCCTGTCATGGATTTGTAAAAGTTTTCTGACAATTTCATGACGTGGTCGTGGATGGATTCTAAGTTGAGATCTCTGTGCAGCGTAGAACCGCGCACGAACCAGGGTGCGTTTGTGATTCTACGCAGTGTTTTGTTTTGTATTATCTGTAGAGTTTTCAGGTGTTTTGGGTTTGAATATGCCCAGATGGGGCATGCGTATGTCATTATGGGTCTAGTGATTGCGGTGTATAGCAGAAGTTTTGCTCGCGTAGACAGTCTACTTTTGTTACCCATCATGGGTTGAAGTCGTGCGTTTATTACCTTGGCTTGGCGTTTTTTGATATTAATGTGTGGGTTAAAAGTGAGTCTTTTGTCGATGGTGAGGCCTAAATATTTGACTGATTTGTCCCATGGGATGGGGTGTGAGTTCGGGTCTAGGACGATTTGGCACCGCGAACTGGCCTCCGCCGATTGGCCTCCGGTAATTGGCCGCCGGTACAATCGGACACCGGCCCAATTGGACGCCAACCCAATTCGACGCCGACCCAATTGGCCTCCGGGAGGATTGGATGCCGCACAGTTGAATTAAATGCGCAAAGGAATAGACGTACGTTACGATTTGTTGGAGTAAATAAGCAAGTCAGTTTAATATGCTTCTATCTTCGCAGTAGTTGTACCTTATAGATTTCGCGCTTTACACATTTTTAATATAGATTGAGAATAATTATTATGCCTTATGATGTTTATTAAAAGAAAATAATTCTTCCCTCGCTAAAACTTAACTTAACTAAAATAACATTATATTTCAGCGTTTTATCGACTTAATATTATAATAAAGCTTAAACATGTATATTATTATGCATAAATGCGTATTTTAAGATAGTATGAAATTACAAACAAAATATTAAGTATGTTATCTACTAAGTATAAATGTTTCAGTAGTTTGATTGATAAACTACTTAGGTACTGGGTGCCGGACGAAATCCCGAAGGCCGAAATCCCGAAAGCCTAAATCCCGAATACCGAAATCCCGAACGCTGAAATCCTGAATGGCCGGAATCCCGAAGGCCGAAATCACGAAAAATAAAAAAATACAAACATCAATAATTGCGCAATTTTTGCAAGAGAGACAAAACCCATTTTTTGCGGAAATATAAAAAAATGTAAAATACAAACATCAATAATTGCGCAATTCACGATTGCGCAAGTGTTGGTTTTTGTGTTTTACATTTTTTTTAATATTTCCTCAAAAAATGGGTTTTTGTGTCTCTTGAAACAATTGCGCAATTATTGATGCTTGTATTTTTTATTTTTCGGGATTTCGGCCTTCGGGATTCCGGCCATTCGGAATTTCAGCGTTCGGGATTTCGGTATTTCAGTTCACGCCCACGGTGGCCGCGCGGCATAAGCGTTGGACTATAAAGCCGTGGGTCTCAGGTTCGAATCCTGGGTCTGGCAAATACACATATTGTTTTTCAATTTGTGTGTCAGGGTATGGACCTAATAGGTTGAGCAAGTGGCTGACATCCATTTCTCGTAAAAAAACAAAATCTGTCAATACAAACCTCCACTCTGTGGAGGCCCATATGATCCTATCAGGATCGGACATGGTTGAAAAAAAAATATACATGTTTAAGCTTTATTATAATATTAAGTCGATAAAACGCTGAAATATAATGTTATTTTCATTCTAAAATCTAACATTATTTTTAATATTTGTTGTAAATATAAATAAGTACCCATGTATACACAATAAATTAATTGATTATGCACATCTTTAAGTTTTAGCGAGGGAAGAATAATTTTCTTTTAATAAACATCATAAGGCATAATAATTATTCTCAATCTATATTAAAAATGTGTAAAGCGCGAAATCTATAAGGTACAACTACTGAGAAGATAGAAGCATATTAAACTGACTTGCTTATTTACTCCAACAAATCGTAACGTACGTCTATTCCTTTGCGCATTTAATTCAACTGTGCGGCGTCCAATCCTTCCGGAGGCCAATTGGGTCGGCGTCGAATTGGGTTGGCGTCCAATTGGGCCGGTGTCCGATTGTACCGGCGGCCAATTACCGGAGGCCAATCGGCGGAGGCCAGTTCGCGGTGCCAAATCGTCCCATTCCCAGTGAGTTCATTACAATTTTTTTAACATTAAGTGAGTGTCTTCTGTTTATGCGTTTGGAAAATATAACGGCTGTGCTTTTTGAAGGGTTGATTTGAATTCGCCATTTGTCTCACAAATTGGAAATTTGGTTAGCCGATGTCTGGACTAATTTGGTGGCTTGATGGAGGTTATGCGATCTTGCTATGATAGCTGTATCATCCGCGTATTGTGCTAAGATGGTAGAGTTACCAGTACTGTCTATGGGAATCGTTATGTCCCGCGTGTGCAGGTCGTACAGTGTGGGACCTAGCACGGATCCTTGTGGGACTCCGGCTGTGGGTGTTTTTGTTGTGGATCTGATACCGTTTAATATAACATTGAAAGTTCTATTCCGAAGAAAAAAGCTTATCATGTTAATCATTGCTTTATCGAGTCCTGATTCTGATAATTTAACAATGAGACCTTTGATCCAGACCTTGTCAAAGGCTTTGGAATGTCTAAAAAGAGTCCTGTTGTGAAGACTTTTTTGGGTACTGTTCGGTTAAAGCGGATACAGCGGAAAACGCATTTTAAAAATAGCCGATAAACTGGATTATTTTTTAGGTTAACCTAACCTAACCTAACCTAACCTAACCCAACCTAACCTAACCTAAACTAACCCAAACTAACAAATAATCCAGTTTATCGGCTATTTTCAAAATTTGTTTTCCGCTGTATCCGCTTTAACCGAACAGTACCCTTTTTTGTTGTAGGATTTGGTTATGTATTCTATAACCCTAAGTAATTGATGGTTGGTTGAATGCCTTGCTCTGAATCCATGTTGGATGTCCGGAATGAGGCTTAATTCATCGATCATGATTTGAACTCTGGATTTTATGACTCTTTCAAAGATTTTATTTAGTACAGGCAGTAGGCTGATAGGTCTGTGATTTTCTGGTTTGTTTAGATCTTTGCCGGGTTTTGGGATCAGAACAATGTCCGCTGCTTTCCAGGCTACTGGGAAGTATTGGAGTTCTAAACATGCGTTGATTATCTGCGTTAAGATTCCTAATCCTCTGTCTGGGAGGTTCTTGACGGCTTGGTTTGATAGTCCATCATTACCAGGGGCTTTGCGGTTGTCAAGCCGCTTGATAAAACGTTTGATTTCATCAATCATTGTCGGCTTTAGAGGATTTTCTGGAGGGTCTGACCTCTCTTTGTAAATAGCCCTGGCTTTCCTAGTGACAAGCCGTATGTGTATTACTAATTCCTTGTTAGACCTATTGTATGTGTTCGGAGAGAATTAGTTAGCTATGCTCAAGGCGAATGCTTCGGCTTTGGCTAAGGATCAATACACCGGGCCGGGCCATTCGGCCCTTGAAGGTGGGTTATTTTTGGTTTATCTTGTCTTAAAGTTTTTGTTAGGGACCAGTATGAAGAACTGCCCTTGATTAATCTACTGATTTTAACGTACCATTTATTGCTATAAAATTTAGCGAGTTCGTTTCTGACTTCGTCATGTAACCTGTTGTATTTCGTTTTGGAGGTGCAGAGCTTGAGATCCTGCCACTCCTTTCTGGCTATGTTTTTCTCTCTAATTTTATCTTTAATGTGTTGTGGCATGTCTGGGCGGTGTATTGGATTTAATTGGTTAACTGTGTTGGCTGAGTTTACGGCTTCAAGGATTTCGCCCGTGAATGTCGCGACTGCTGAATCTATGCATTCTTCAGTGTTAAGAAGGGTTGGTTGGGTGAGCTTTTCTTCTTAAGCTTTTTGAAAATCCTCCCATGAGGTTTGGGAAGAGGTATATCTATTGAGAGCTGAGATCGCATCTGATGGGTCACCTAGATGGATTATTACCGGCTTGTGATCTGAGTTAAGTTTGCTTACTACCCTTGTTTCGTGTATGAACTCTGTTTGTATTAGAAAGGCAAAATCTAAGAGTGACGGTTTGTGGTTATTATTGGTGGGGTAGTAAGTTGGTTCTGAGGGTGCAGCTATGCTGGCATTTGTATCGCAGATGAATTTGTGTAGTAGTCTCCCTCTGGTATTCGGTAAGCGGCTGTGCCATTCAGGGTGTTTGGCATGCTGTATACCCACTATGACTTCGAATGTCTAAAAATCCATTGCGAGTATTTGTGACTTGATATTTTTTATTCTATGTAAATTATTTATAATCTATGTATATTATTTATAATCTATGTAGAATCTTGTATTCTACTATTTTAAAATACATTCAATTTTTACCTATTTTGTTCGTGCATTTTATTAATGTTTACAATTTATTATTATTTTCATCAGACGTACATACTAATTTAACAGATAAACGTACCTAGGTACATATAAAACAATATTTCGGTTATAGCAGGTTAGCCGGTTATTTAGTATTAAATTAACCGTTAACCGGGTAGTATTTTACCCTGGTTAATTGTTAGCCTTAGTCATAAACCAAAACTTCTGTGAAAAATTTGGTTTATGGCTACTGGCTGTCACAATTATATATTGTTAAAATGTCTAATGGTTAAATAATACCAATTTCATATATTATGAAATTTTACAAAATTCTTCAAAATATGCGTATTTTCCACAAATTGACTATAAAATATTACCCAAAGCATAACAAAATCCCTACAACTAACATCGAAGATATTAAGATAACATAACCTTTCAAACAGACACGCACTTACTTAAGTAAAACGTTTTAGTGAGACTTTCACGGTTGTTTGTTATCGTATTAGATTTTTGGGTTTTCACCGCGTTTACCGCGACTATCGTTAGATATGGATACAACACACTATATTGCATATTATGGTGTATAACAGTGTTTCCCACGGTGGGGCATGACGCCTCAGAGGTGGGGCACCACGTTTCAGAGATGAGACACGTCGGAATTTCACATATAAAGGGGAATACTCACCGGTCATACAAAAAAATGCCTGAGATGTACAAAATTGAAATAAACGCAAATTGTACTTAAAATAGAATGAAACCCATTACAATTTCAATAATTATCTAAAAACACAAACTGTGCAGGAGTATAATTATTGTATTGTGGTATTTTGTAAGTTTTTCTTTTTTTGCATTTTTAATGCATACATTTTTGCATACTGGCAATACTGATTATCGAAGTTTGACTTTTGACAGCTACTTCATAATATTATGGCTACAGGTTTGGCCAAGGCCCTGTATTATTTTAGCAAAATGAGTGAACAACCAAAATCAAAAATAAAAAAACGTCAGTATTCAGAGGAATTTTTAAAATTTGGTTTTATACCTGCTGTGCACGACGAATGCCTACCCTTTTGTCTGCTGTGTGAGAAATCCTTTACCAATGAAACGAGGTCGTCTTGAAGCGCATTTGAAGTCGAAACATAGTACCGTAAAACCCCCTAACTTCGCCCGGTTTTTTAACAGAAAGTCGTTTTGCCACCAAAATATCCACCAATATGAAGTCTTATAGATCTTATGAAATGCACAATGATAGTGTTTAATTTTATTTATATTGAAGTAATACCCTTTTCATACTAAATAATACAATAAATCACTATTTTTTATATAGACGAAGTTACGGCACGATTCCCTAACTTCGCCTAATGTGTTTTAGTAGGTACAATAAAAAAATATTGTCTATGGATACTCACGAAATCTATTAAAAAATAGCCTTAAGCAAATTCAGGTCTTATATTAGAGACAATTTGACATATTTTAAAGAAATATCTACGTTGGCGAAGATAGGAATCACTTCAATGACTGTTTCATACAACCTACCAATTTACGCTAGGGCTGCCAAAACCCAAAGCATTATAGTATCATTTTTATGTGTTGGTTTACATAGTAAATTTTTAATAAAGGAAATATGAGAAAAATTGTTAACTGGTGATTCAAAGTGATGAATAGTTTTTAGTCTAAAAACAATAAAAATAAAAAAAACACATTTATTTCAAGAAAATCGTTTTTTTGTGACAACCCTAAAGCCAGGGGAAGTGTAGGAACAAGTAGTTCAAAAAACATAGCCTGACATTGCATACTCAAATAATTGATGTTTTATTATAAATATCGGAAATCGCACGTTACATTTGGCAAGCAGAATATATCACTATAGTATATAAAAAATATGAAGAACCTACCTCTACAAGATTCGTAGAAATCAGCAAAAGTTCAGAGGTATTCCGAAAAAATCTCTTCAAACCGGACTCGAAAAAACGGTACTAACACAAACACGGCGAAAATAATGGCGGTTTGAAAATTGTGTGGTGACAGGACGAATATTATCTTTAAAATCGCCTCAGTGACTTAAAGTGATGCAATAGTAAAAACATGAGTTTTTAGTGTTTAATTGATTTAGGTGAAGTTAGGGACACTTGGCGAAGTTAGGGGGTTTTACGGTACTCATATTAATTCAGGTATTATTTTATTTCGAAATCTTAAGGAAAAATTTGGAAAACGTGCAACATTAACAAATCTATTTTCTGCCCAAACTGCAAATGTCAATCGTAGTCTTGAGGCTAGTTACCAAATTTCATTTCTCATCGCTAAATGTGGAAAAAACCATACTATAGGAGAGGATTTAATCAAGCCATTAATATCAGCATTTCTTAAAACAGTTTTACAACAAGATGACAAACTCGTGAGGGCGATGCCGCTCAGCAACACTACTGTTTGCAGAAGAATAGACAAATTGAGTGAAAACGTTGAAATACAGCTACCTAGTTGAAAAGCTGAAAACACGGAAATTTTCACTACAAATGGATGAATCTACTTTAAGAGACAGTGAAGCCGTGTTGCTAGCTTACGTAAGATATATTGATTGAGGGGATATTTGCTGAAGAAATGTTATTCTGCAAATCATTAGAAAGCACCACTACCTCTAAAGATATATTTATAAGCTAAAAGAATATTTAGATGTTAAAAATATTCCAATGAAAAATATAATATCTTGTGCTGCAGATGTGCCCCCAATATGATGGGCAAGAAAAATGGTTGCTTAAAATTAATGAAAGACGAGAATCCAGAAATGACTGTGGTGCATTGTGTTATTCACAGGGAAAACTTGGTGGCTAAACACATTTCACCTGTTCTAAATGAGGTACTAAATTCCGTTATAAAGTGTATCAATACGATAAAACACAAAATATCCTAATATTACTTTGCATGCCAGAAAATTATTATTACCCTTTCCCTCATCTTATTTGGTGGAATGTGGTTTTAGCGCCACAAGCGATTTACTCATTAAAAAACGAAATCGATTGGATATAACTAATAGAGGGGACCTAAGACTGAAATTAACTAAGTTATATCCGGACATAAAATTTCTTTGTAGCAATCGTAACTGAATTTCTATGAATTAGGCGTCAAGATATGTGTGTGTGTTTGTACTAAATTTCAATTGTCATTTGTGTTTTATTATTGTTTTAATTTTTATTTTATTCTATTTAATTACATTTTCAATTTGTGTTTTGAAATAATTTCAGTTATAATATATGTATTAGAATAGGTTTTATTTAATTTCATTAGGGGTTCATAATATGTTTACAAACATATTACAATATGATTTGAAAATTTATCTGCTGTTTTATTAAAAAAAGATGCCGATGGGGCATTTGACTTTTAAAAAGGCTACGGTGGGGCATGGCACGAAGAAGGCTGGGAAACACTGGTGTATATATATTGATATAAAACATGTTCTATTAGGTTTCAGTGGCGAAGGGTGACTTTTGGAAAGAGGTAGGCTGTGGAGATCTGATAAAAAGAGCACACTTGTCAGGTATGCTTACGAGAATAGTACGATATTTACTACTAATGAATAAGTACACACTAGTAAATGACAACAACACACTAATTCAATGAAACTTCAAAAACTCATTGACGACATAAAAATGAGCGATGTGTTTAAATTACGTATTTTTCAAAACTTGTATACCCATCAAAAATCATTAGATAAAATTTATTTTTATTTATCAAATCAATCTATACTTACTCATTTATTAATATTCGATTAAATGCCGTTGAAATTATTTTTTTAATTATCTAATTATTAATGATTTTGGACAAAGTGCTCAGTCGTGACAACATTATTATGCGCGAATGTTTTAGGCTCTGCGATAGGAGCTTACTTTATTTCGTACAAATCAGCAGACTTGCTGAGGTTACGAGACGTAAAGTCCATACGAAAAAAGTTCAGAATTATTTCACACATAATCGGAGATTTATTTACGTCGAGACGTCGCGGCGTTTATTATTTATTTACGACGCGCTGTGGTATATTTTTAATACCTTTGCAGTTGTTTTGTAAACTGTGTAATACTGTAATACATTCCTACATATACGACATCTCTGATTGATGGCAATAATTTATAGTAGGTGTCAAATTCTGAATACATCTTGAAATGTAGATTATTCGGTTTTCTTCATTGTTCTGGTTATACCTACACTTACACCATTGATAGATCCGGATAATAAAGCTTCAACTATATGTAACACTCTTAAGAGGATGGTATATTTTATTGTTTCCTCGGTTACGGAGTTTATGACGATGTTACAAGATTATTTCAATTTTCACGCATCAAAATCATTAGTCAGTCTTTCTTACATACATCTACTTATATTTCTATATAGTTGCATATTATTATAGATACATACTTGTGTTTGGGCCATTGTGAGATTGTTAAGCTGTTTTGCTATATTTGTTCCTTTCTGAAGACTGTTTCGCGAATTGACAGAGCTCTCTTAAGTATGGGTTCCGCTTCTTTATATTTCTCTGTAAAAAAACAAAAAGTAGGTACATCTAGAGACAACTGGGGTTTCAAAATATCACAGCGTGATATGGAAATGTGTATGCTGGACATAATACGTAATAATAAAATATAAAATAATTGGATGATGGAACATAAAAGGATGCGCAATGTAATACAGATAACTGAAAACCTTAAATGGAAATGGGCAGGACATATAATTTAAAATGTACGTATGTACAGTATTCCAATTGTTTGAAGGATACCTCTGTCAAATAAATTCATTATGATCACCGTCATTAATATTCATGTTTGCTCTTTCGTGATCTGAATCTGACAGGGATCCCACACTCGCACGGCGATCATATTGTTTACTACTATACTAGCTTGAAAGGTGGCTCGCGTGCTGTAGAATAATACGAATATAATGGACTGTATGCGTGGTAGCGGCAACTTTTGAACTTCATACAGATGACATTCGTTGGGTGTGATTCGAAGTATGTTGCATGCAGCGTGTACTCAGGAGTAGAAAAATAGAGAAGATATGAATCTCCGCAGCCTAAAATGAGGCGTGTTTTCTCTTACAGTCGAACAGTAGGCTACAGTAGAGGAATAATCTATTTGAAAGAGATCTCTGTGTATCGAAAATGTAAATAATTTTGTAATTCTTCTTGTTATTTTATTAACAAGTTACAAAATTGTATAATATGTATCATTGCCTGTAATACAAATTATCCTAAAATAACCATTTTGTGATAAAAATCGTACCCAAAAGAAGACCAAATAATTATCACGGTGAATGGAAAATTGAAGATTTTTGTATGATGGTGAAACATAAATGTTTAAATTTAATTTGTAACGCCTCAATGTCATTGTTAAATAGGAAATCTTGGAATATCATTAAAATGATCAAAACAATAGTAAATTTGATAATATAAGATATAATAATTATAATTTTAAAAGATATAAGATATACTTAATAATTTGATGATATAAGTAAAATTCGTAAACTTGGCAAAAAAAAACAGAGAAGGATATCATGGCCGAGATTGGTTTTGTTATTCATAAATAAGTTCAAAAAGAAATTCGATGACTACCAAAAACAAATCCATTAAAATCCGATTTGGACATTTAAGAAATTACAGTCACTATAAGTGAAAATTCCTCATTAACTTCACGTTGGACATGTTTGAAATTATATAGCATGCAAGGGTGACATTAAATAATTACACCCTTACAGTATATTATTATGTAGTTGGAAAATAGGCAAAGAATTATATTGTTATGTCCAAGTAAACATAATTAACTGTAAATTTGGCCGGGCAGTAAGTATCTTTACTAATAAGCAATGTGTTGGTTGAATAATATAGCGGAGTGGAGAGGGGATTTGATTTTTTTGCGCCGAAAGAGGAGAGTTTTTTCTCTCTTATTCTTGGTACCTGGAAGGCGGAGGACGTCCTTCAGATCTCCTATCTTTGGACAGCCGGGAGGCGGAAAATCCAGATCCTGGATCTCAGATCCAGATATCAGAATGTCTTAAGTTGTACATAGAACTTCTGTCGAATCTTTAATATAATATCTTTTTAACCTTGTTTTCTATTTACATTTATATTCTCGTTGCTTCAATCCATACATGTAACTACACTTGTTTTAGTTGTAACTAACCCTCACCAGTGCATATTACTTATTAACTCGTTTTTATTACATAAACATGACTTTACCGCCTCATAGTGCACTCGATTGAAGGTGGAGTACTGATTTGAAACTGAGGATGCACGCTCTGATAATCTCATACTTTCTTTTGGCTAGCCGATTTCGAGATTCCATAGCCATTTTACAGTCCATGTTCTTTGAGTTCACGTAATTAATCGTCATCTTCTGATACTACATCAGCTGTCATTTTTTATTCCAGCCATTGTCGTTATAGCGAATTTGAAAGGTGACCAGCCTTTAAAGCGAGCTATAACGCAAAAACCTTCATGCTCCAAAATCCTGTATAACATGGCATCCTATCTTTATTAATAATCGTTGTTCCTATTTAAAATCATAATAATATATATACTCTCTTTTTACGTTTACATATTTTTTGTTAAAATATAACCACTCTTTTCTTTTCTGAATATAAAAATATTTAATTGGGAAACAACTTTACCTTGTTTGTCATAAACTGCAGCTAAGTTGTCGAGAGTAGCGGCGACTACGGGGTGATTTTCTCCGAGGGTTGTCTCTCTAATGCACGTTCAGCAAATGTTTAACACTCTTGTATTTTTCTTGATCTCTGCAAATAATAATAATGCATTTTAAATACCTACTGGAGGACACGTAGTGTTCAGGTATTTTATTACTGGAATTTGCGAACAATGTTTAACAGAGTTTAAAATTGTAAAGCGTCGTTTTGGAAATGAATGATGTTAAAATTCCATATGCTTGGTATCAGCGAAGTAAAGTGAAAAGGAAAATGGCAGAATGAAAACTGACAATAGTACCTTTTATAAATCGGGGATTGATAATAGCCACTATCAAAATGAAGTGAGTATCATAGTCACCGATAAAATCAACAGATCGGTCAATAGTTTATTCCCTACTCTGGCAGAGTAATGCTGTGACATCGTGAATTGGTAACCTTAATATAAAACAGGTGTACGATGCAACTACCGATAAAAATGAAGGCGTTATTGGAGAATTTTATGAACATATAAATCTAATTCTAAAATCGACGAAAGATAATGAAGATACCTTGATTATACGAAATTTCAATGCAAATATTGGGAATGGTAAACGTGATGAAATATCTAGTATAATTTGGTCTAGGACAAAAAAATGATCGAGGAGAAAGACTAGCTACTACAATTCTGCCAGAAACAGAGTTTGGCTCTAAGTAACACATTATTCAAACTTCTAGCAATGTGATTGTACACATGTAAATCACCATATATATTATATATATGGGGTATATATTATAGCAAAATCATTGTTAGATATCAAGTTGACTATATATTTATTTATTTGAAAAAGACACGTTGAGTACATAACAAATTATTAATTCAGGACGTTCACAACATGACATTAGGAATAAAAATTACAAGTAATCAGTTAAAAAAAAAACAAGGTGGAGAAAAAAAGAAAGCAAAAATAGTTTTATAGTACAAAAGAAATAAAATAAAAAAACAACATAAATTCAAAAAATACAAATTAAACAATATTAATTCGTGTTCGTCACAGAAATGGTGTACCATATACTAAAACTTATTTAGAAACCGACATCTTATCTACAATCTTGTTGTAGCTATAGTATAAATTATTAGATTAAAAAGGTTACTGAGGGAACATCGCACCACCCAACGTTTTGACATTCAACTGAATCAGAAAACAAGTGAAAAATGCACTGAATACAGAAATACAACAAAATAAAAACTACAGTCATTATATATCCTCAGACATAACAGACAAGTGGGACAGGATAAAAAATGTGTTCTCAATTAGAATGTTAAAGAACAGCTTAGAAGAAAAAACGGATGACAGATGAGATTCTATCTTGGTGGATGATAGAAGAAAATGGAAAAATAAAAATAAAACTCAATACAGGTGAATTCATAATACCATCAAAAGAAAAATTCGCACAACTGAATCTGATCAATGAAAAGAAATTTGAAATCGCCAATGAAAATATGATTCAGTCAGTATGCACAAGACGATAAAGGAAACATTTATTAGGTATACGAGAGTAACCTCACCACTATATTTAAGATGATGATGGGATTATCATACTCTAACTAGAGTCTAGACATTCAAACTGACTCGTTGGAAAGAATATATTGAAAAAATGTTTGAGATGATAGAGAATTTATTAGCTATATTTTTGATGAGCATAGATGAACCCTAGCCATAAAATAGAGCAGAAATACGAAATACAAAACTCTAAAAATGGTAAAAATGAACTGATAAAAATATTAGATGAAAACCATTAGAATTTATGGTAAATTTGTTAAACAAAATTAATGAAAAGAGCAAAATTCTTGATGATTGGTTGAAGTCGACATTCATCACTCTACCAAAAAAGGCGAATGCAAAGATGTGCAGCGTATGTATAGCAAAATATTACCTACATTTATTTTATTATGTAGTTAATTATTGTAAGGGAAGTATAATAAACAGGATGAACGTATCAAAGATACTGGAAATACTTCTAAAATGATCCAATAAGATTTATGTAAAAGATTGATTGGGAATCTGGATACACCAGAAAATCGTTGTTTTCACAATGGTTGGAAGTGGCTATTGTTTCTGTGTCAAAAGGACATTTTCAGTCATTTATTTTATTGATATCTTATCTGGTGATGAAAACTTAGAAGATAACGAAAAACTAAAATTCGATGAGAGCAACAATGGTTTACCTTTGATATTATGATTCAAAGTAATTAAAATTAATTTTAACAGTTTCTACGTGTTGTTTTAGCAATTACTTTTGCCCAAACCTTTTCCAAATCGCCCAAATGCTTTATAATTTTTACGTCGACATATTAATGTGACTAGACGATCTACACTATCTTAGGTAGGTATATAAATTGAGAAAATTGATCATTGATATTATTTTTTTATATATTGTCATTTTTGGTTGATTTAACAAAATATTGCCTGTAGCTTAATGCTCATATAAAATGAAAATAAATTGTTGGACATCGACATGATAGAATAATTATATTATGGTGAAATTAAATCCAACTTTGTTATAGACAACTAGCTGAAGTACCCGGCTTCGGATAGGGTCGCTTCGAGGTTATATTTATCTTAGATATTTAAAAAAATAATTAGAGGTCTGTAATTATTTTTTTAATATTAAAATATCTATCTAATAAAATATGACAATATGAAAATAATTCTAATATGAGAAAAGGTCAAACAAAAGAACACTAAATTAAAATTGAATCCAAAATATGCAAACGTTATTAATGTTATTAATATGTAGTAAAAAAAATCAAAATTGGAACATGAACAAACAAATAACAAACTTTGTATTTTATATAATACTAATTTAGATACCTTCGCAGGTGTGCTCACAACAACTGACAAAAGTTTCGTCGAAAAGAATTCGAAAATTTTCGTGGGAATGCGCACGACAACTCACCAAAGTTTCATTGCAATCGGATGAACGGTATAGGAACGCATACGAATAGAAGAAGAAGAAGATGGTTGTACTAATTTAGAAACCTTTGCGTGGGCGCACAACAACTGGTCAAAATTTCATCGCAATCGGATGAATGGTATAAGAACGCATACAAATAGAAGAAGATAGAATAGAACAAAAGAAGAAGAAAATGGTTGTATCAATTCAGAAACCTTTGCGGGCGTGAGAACAACACTTGATCAAAATTTCATTGCAATCGGATGAATGGTATAGGAATAGGAACGCATACGAATAGAAGAAGAAGATGATTTTCTAATTCAGAAATCATCGTGGGCATGCGCACGACAACTCACCAAAGTTTCATTACAATCGGATGAATGGTATAGGAACGCATACGAATAAAAGAAGAAGAAGATGGTTGTACTAATTCAGAAACCTTTGCGGGCGTGAGCACAACACTTGATCAAAATTTCATTGCAATCGGATAAATGGTATAGGAACGCATACGAATAAAAGAAGAAGAAGAAGATGGTTGTACTAATTCAGAAACCTTTGCGGGTATTGGCACAATTACTGACGAAAGTTTTAATGCAATCGGATGAATGGAATAGGAACGCATACGAATCGAAGAATATAGAATAGAAGAAGAAGATGGTTGTACTAATTCAGAAACCTTTGCGGGTGTTACCACAACAACTGACGAAGGTTTCATCGCAATCGGATGAATGGTATAGGAACCATACGAATAAAAAGGATATATTGAAGAAGATGAAGAAGAAGAAGATTGTTTTTCTAATTAAGAAACCTTTGCGGGTGTGCGTACAATAACTGACGAACGTTTCGTCGCAATCGGATGAATGGTATAGAAACCATACGAATAAAAGAAAATAGATTGAAGAAGAAGAAGGAGATATTGTGTATTCTAATTCAGAAACCAGGTATAGGTACGCATACGGGACAGACAGACAGACATTCATTTTTATATATAAGATAATATATAGCCTATACTCTTTGCGCAAGTGCAAGTAATAAGTTGACAAAGTTTTATCGCAATCGGATGAACGGTATGGCAGCGCATAAAATACGAACGAACAAACAGACAAACAAATATTGATTTTTATATATTAGATATGGCTAGAATTATGGGATAGTACGAACAAAAGTGGTGTCGTGTTTGCATACTATTACTTTATGAAATAAGAATAATTAAATGCAACTGCTACCGTATAAATATCTAAAACATTAAAATGAGTATCTCACGATGTATAATAAAATTGTATAAATACGAAAAATTCTGTGTTTAGCATCGCGATTTTTCTTAATCAATTTCCTTGTTATTATTACCCTAAGACATTTTGGATAACGCACCAATTTCTTATTTAAATGCCATTCTGTTGATTAATAAACGATTTCACTTCAATTTTTAGAGTCTCGAACATATTTCGATTTGAATCCAGTACAAAATTATAAAACTCGACATAATCACAGATAATATCACTTTTAAAAACGCGTTTTCTATCCTCCACCATACTTTTTCGCGTCTTTCCGTTCATAAGCCGCAAGGGGGGACATGCTCGTCGTAGGTCAAAATAGAGTTTTTATTGTATTTTCAAACCATGATCCTGGACACTCCTTAAACGTTGTAGATAATCTATTTATATAATTTTGAAGCCTTATTATCCTTTATATTTATTTTATACATTTTATGACTGCATAAAGTATTTTTGTTACATAAAATAGTATTCTTTTAAACCTCTCGCTCTAATGTTTTAGAATATAGTCATATTTCGGTACATGAATGTGCAGTGGTGTTAAGATTTTTTACATTTATTAATTTTTAAACGCATTTATAAAACCATTAGTATAATTTATGACGAGATAATTTTAGTAAAATATTTACGATAAAAAATTATGTTGATAACTTCTATGATCCCAAATTTGACAAGAATTAGGCATTTTATTATTAAAAAAATCGGCAAGATTGACACATTTGAAGATGATTCTAAAGATACTTATTATAAGCTATGTCTTTGACCATCCAAGTGTAATAAACATCTTATGAATAATGATTGGTTTATAATAATTATTGACCTAAGAATAAGGTAGTGTTTTTTTGAAATACGCCATTTCTTTTGTCATTCCCCAGTGGTTAAGCTACAAAATACGGCCATAGCCATAAATTGACAATCTATAATTAAAGTAGGAAGTAAAATGATATTGACGCGTGTGTTTGAACAGAGTTTGCAGAAATCGGGGAAAACATCGAACAATGATGTGACATTTCTATTGGCATACTATTGGCTAATTAATTCTTCTTCTTTCTTATCGCAAGTAATTATTATTTTATATAATACAAAATCTTTATTTATATTTATTAATAATACATAAATTTCAATAATGTTTCTTCTTATTTAATATTGTAAATCATGACATTATCACCTTTAAGTGAAATGCATACTTATAGTCAAATATATTGGTAAATTTTGACCATTTCTGCAATAATTAGGTAGTTTAAGTACCTACGTACCTACTACCAGTAGCGAAGGGTGGAGATAGGCTGGAAAGTTCCGCCATAAATAGTGCACATTAAACTTTGTTAGTCATACGTATTTGTTTTTATTTAATATAGACTACAATTTACAGATGGTGTTCGTTAGTTATTAAAAATCAATAAACCCTGCCTAAGCCAAGCCATAATAGTTTTGGTATATTTGAGCAATACGATAAAATTGTGCACACTGTTTCATTTAAGTATATTGATTTGTCTTCGTTGGATTAAGAATACATTTATTACCCAATATTGTTGGTTCATTTTTTTAAATTTATTAAACCCTGCTTAAATCAAACTATAATACATAAAAATATAATTCTATCTATAAAATTCCCAAAGTTATATAAGATTTAATTACACAATTTTAGATATTTTATAGACAGATGCGTATTTTTTGACTATTATCTATTATGGCTTGGTTTTCAAAGGGTTTAACTTAATTTTAAAAACTAACCAATACCATATGTAAAATGTATTCTTATTTCAATGAAAATAGATACATATGACTGACAAAGTTTAATGTGCATTATTTTATATGGATCTTAACAGCCTACCTCCACTTCCCTCCCCTTCGCCTCTGCCTACTACAAAATATAATATTTTTTTAAATACATTTTCTTAACTTTCGTGTGGTCCTATATGTATATAGCATATTATAATATTATTATACAAAATTCCGTAATAGTTCAAGTTACGTGTCGGATTTTTCGTAGCCGGTAATGTCGATAATAGTTAATAACGTGAATTCATTTTACATTTATTTTACAGTGAGAATTTTATTTTTCATGTATATTTGTATGTAATAAAAAAAATAACATTTTTATTTCCTCACACAGATAATAATATGTTAAATAATAGATTAAACATGTTAAAATTTTCAC
Source organism: Rhyacophila brunnea (assembly GCF_057557595.1). Lineage (NCBI taxonomy): Eukaryota > Metazoa > Arthropoda > Insecta > Trichoptera > Rhyacophilidae > Rhyacophila > Rhyacophila brunnea. The sequence goes on from NW_028233350.1 coordinate 5,334,615, forward strand.
TCCTCCTAATCTTAAAATCTTAAAATTTAAACTCCTAATCAAAGCATATGGATACCCCTTCAGTTATCTTTACGAGAAGACATTTTTTAATCTAATCACTAATGGGATCTTCTTCCAATGTACTGTAATAATCTAAATGTACGAAAAATAAAAGTATCCTGTCAATTGAATCGAGTAAAATTAAGTTCTCTAATTTAAAAAAAAAACATGAATATCCTATTACATAAGTACTACATAAAGTAATCAGCGTACCAAGTCAATAGGTTTCATCATCATTCTATTGAAATCTAAGACTTATTTCTATTATGTTAGGACACCAAACGACCTGCAAGACCTAGCGAGGCAGCTGGCTATCGCCATATGATTTTCATTGGTAACGCAATATGTCAAAAAAATTACACATGCGAAATATACGTAGGTAACTATGAAAATGATAAGTGAACATCGTTTTTAGATTCGATTATTAACAACTGTCAATTTGACAGATTGTCTTCAGTCAGTGGCGTCAGAGAATAGAATTTTGACGTTTGATAACAAACGACTTCTGATGGTCAGAAATGAGAGATAACGATAATATGTCAAATCTCCAATTGTTTCCGGTTTCCTTATGGAGCATACGCAAGCCGTCAGAAATGACATGTCAAACGATCAGAGACGTTTGCTGGAACGTACTTAATATTTGGAACATAACCCAACTAGCAGACTAGACTAATACAAATCTAATAGAAAATCCATTGTGGAAACCGCTAAAAACTAATAGCACGGGAGTCGAAAATGTGTAAACTTGCAGAAATTAAAAAAAAACTTCCACTGCCGCGAGCGATTGGTGATATAATTTCGCGATAAGATCCGCGCGGTGCAGTGACGTCCCTAGACAAAATTCCGCCCCTAGGCAGCGCCAAAATGCTGCCCCATTTTTTATACAGTATTTTTCATTATCCTTTCATGACTAAAATATCTAAGAAATGTGTTGTATAGATATATTACCGACAAAATAACTACCTACTAAATCAAATTTAAATGCCATCGCTGCTCCAATATAAATATTGTGAGTCTACGGTTTCAGATACATTTAAAAATACACCTGACAATTTCCAAAATTCGCGAGTGACTGGCAAAAATATTTGGATAAAATTAGGCAAGTGTGTTTACCTATAATTCAAAAATCACCACGTGTCATTGCTGGTCATCAAGGACGTGACCTCCAAGGACAACGGAAGTTAACTAGACATCGCGAACACAACAAAAAATACAATCCTGTTAAATCATGCATGTTAATTAATACATTTTGTTTCCAACCAGTGAGCTGATTTTTTAATTAAAGGATATTTACGTTATTACTAAGTTTATGTAGCTATTTATATATATACCTAACGATTTTCCTCGATTTGCCGCCCTTCGAGTAACTGCCGCCCCCAAGCGACGCTCAATCTGCCCACCCCCACGAGACGTCACTAGCGCGGTGACTCTTGTTGTGGCCATTTCAGCAGATTTCGATAACTGACAATAATTGTATGTATGCATTCGTTTTTAATCGTTTTGTTGTATTTCACATTCATTGCTTTGCAAACAATATTAAAATATCATTCATTTTATGCTGCCTATATTCTCTACCTACCAAAATACATTGATTTTATTTTAATATTATACCTAATTTTTATTTGTATTATCTTCCGATTCTGATATTTTTTTTAATTTTCGTTCATTCTTTATCGACACAGTTTTAATTTTCATTGACACAATAAAACAATTTCTAGCTTTAAAAGAATCACTTCGTTTCATATTTACCCAAAATGTAAAATTATGAGACTTCCAGAGATAATCATTTTAAAAATCACATTTCCTATCTGGCATCGTACTGTAGGTACTTATCCATAATTCATTACATATTTCTGTCAAAGTCACAAATTATTATTTGCACTATCGCTAATGTATTTTTATATACCGATATTCTTACAGCCACACCCAGAAGATTGACCACTTTCCTTAACTTTGTATATTAGTGTATGGCCCGATTTATTAAAAGATCATCACGCTCGTGAGAAGGCAAAAATTATTATTATGAGTTATGTTGGCGTCATAGATAGATAATATTCATACAGGTTGGTATACCTGTCGCTGGCTATTGGTACATGCATCTGTTGATCTGAAATTTGGCATAAATGTAGACTTCAATTTCATTATTTAAAAAAAAATGGCCCCTCGATCCGACTGCCATGGAACCTTTAAGGGTGATGCTTCTACCTACCAGAGGCACTTACCGGAAAAATATGAAGCTTCCAATTAGAGACATATTGTTAATAATTATCAATTTCAACTGTATTAATTAATAAATAAATGTATCTGAAAACATTAAAAAGAAAAATACTTTTTATTTTAAGTCAAAGATTAACTAAAATCTGAATTTGTTGTGACATCACCGCATCTTTTTATTACTTACATTGTATTTTATGGTCATATTTTTATTATTAAAGTTTAGTTTATTAAATTTCCAATTTTTCCTCGTTAAGATTTTTGAATAATTCATAGTTTTAATATTTTTTATATTTATTTTAAAAAACATCAATTTTGATAAAAAATATTAATATGTATAACTTGAAATCCTTTTAATTGTTATTCACTTTTTTTATTTATTCACATTTGTTAATAATAAATATGACGATAAATTAATGAAATAATAAGAATAATTAAAAAAAAAAAATTTTCTTTTTAATGTTTTCAGATACATATTTTATTAATTAATATAGTTTTAAATTGTAAATTATCAAAATAATGTAATGTAATTGCAAGCTTCATATTTTTCCGCCTCAGGTAGGTAAAGACTTCGCCTTTTTTATTGTTTAGTACCTAATAGATATTATGATTTATTTACGTACCTTTGGTGATTATCGACTGCCACGGAACATGTAACTATCTTTACTGATAATAATTTTGAATGTAGGTATGTATATCAATAAAATGCGAATAAATTTTAATCTAGATAACATTATTTGATAACCTTTTTCACGTAAGGGCTCAAACACACACGCGGCGAACCGAGGCAAACACAACGAACGTGTTGAACTGGACAGACAAAACATAGTTTTCATAAATATGTTTTTTTAGTAAAGCATTTTTTATATCTATATTCTATATTTTATATCTAGATTTTTATATTCCACTAAAGCTTGTACACGTAGTGGTCCTCCGAGATAGGGGGTTGAATTTTGACAGGAATGTAAGTCTCAACCTCCTTATTGACAAAAATCCGATCAAAGTGGCACAGGGTATATTATGGGGCGGATCAGTTACTTATTTCGACGTTAACGAAATTTTCTTGGCTTGGTTTATAATTTGCATATAATTAAAATTTATTACATCAAATAAAGCTAAAAAAATCTAAAAAACTTAGATTTCGTTGCAAGATTTGCATAAAATACTTTTTCTTATCGTGCGTGCCATCCCTTAACGTAGGTATATCGGCTGAAATCAGGTCAAAATTTGATCTGCTACCCTGACAGTTCGGTGGAGCTGCATTCGTAACAATCGCGGAGGTTATTACGCTGAGGTTACTACTAAAGTTTTATGGTTTTGATACTACGCAAAACTACTCGGTCCTTTTATTCCAGCCGTTTGGGGAATACCTGTTTTTTTTCTGCTGATTACTAATCTGCGGGGTGCCACGCCACTCTGGCATTCTTGGATAGGCGACGCCATCTTGAGAAAATGGCAGTTTTTGGGTAATATTTTTTTGTATACCTATTGTCACCGTCAGCAAAATTAATGTTGCATCTTCAATAAATTGGCCCGGAAACTGGCGTATTTTTTAACGCCTTTACCACAATTTTAACTTACACTTGATGTACATAGATATGTATTTTTTCAACTACCAAATTCAATAAATGCATATACATATCTAAGTTATTTATTACAAGTACATACTACATATATATAATACAGTATGTGGGGAGTCACCGCAATCAATTTTAACGAATTCTGAATACCATGAAGGTGTTACTTTCGATGCCCAGGGGCTCAAATTGTTATGATCATGTTTGTACATTAAACATTACAAATTTTGTAATGTATCGTATGGTATTATTTAAAAAATGTTGTTATTGTTGAAACTTTTCCACGATTCAATCAATATGACAACCACACCGACTTTTAGGTCGCGAGCATTAACAATACCTGTGGGTCTATTCTTATATCGGCGGCTATCGACAGTAGTTTATCATATGTATGTATTTGTGGGGTTAATTGTTACAATAAGTTAACCATCTAAACTGTCAAAAAGTGCTATGTTTTAACAGGCCCTTTATTGGCTGTGTTAACTTTAAGCGCGAGATAGACAGTTTTGAGAGACGGCTAACTTGGTTTAATAATTATAATACCTAAATACCGATAAACTACCGTCGAAAGCCGCCTTATGTATAAAAAAGACCCACTGATATTAATAGATATTATGGTTATCTTTATATTATCTTGAATTGAAGATATCGTATAGCGTCCTACTCGGCTTGTTAATCTTTTCAATAGTGGATCAATTATTGATATAATATGCATAAAATCGATAACAGCAGTACACACTCTTATGCGATACACTTCATATCAGATATTTCGATCCGTTGGATATTTTGAGTATATTTCGTAATACAGTGAAGATAAGAAAGAAAAAAATAATGTATAGAATACATTAATATTAAATTTAACATTCTAACAAAAACTGTAGTTCAGTAAATTATTATTACGAAATATTCAACGGATTGCAATACATATCAATAATATTTACTGCATGCGCAGTTGACCATCCAGGTGCACGGTGAACTGCGCATATTTAAATTACATCATCAGCCTCGGAGATCCAACGACTCACGCCGATCGTCTGCCCCGATCCTAAAATGTTATTTTGGATCGTTCGCTAGAGTCGTGGCCAAAATATAATAATTCGATCGGTGACATTGTTGGTACGACGGTTAACGTTCATTCTCAGTACTTTATTGTCGACCTAACTGTGACCAACTCTTAACGGATTAATAAAATATACGAGTATAATTCCGATAAGCTATATTTCAATACACTACATTTTGACGCACGGTGTTGAATGTGTGAGTGTCCTTCGAAAAAGAACCACGTCAATGCATAAACCGAGAGCAGTTGTCAGTTTTCGACGTATGACGTATTCTTGACACGTGTTTATGTTTATCCCGTATTGGATAGGTTGAATAGATGCTGCTTCTCCACACCCGTTAGGTATTTCAGTTCCCATTATTTCTAAGTTGCCTGGTCACCAATCATCAACTGAGTCGTGTGAAATTCTAAAATGTTAGGAAATATTTTTAATACAACTTTTGAACAGTTTTTTTACACAATGTTCATTAATTATTTTGTTCACCTAACTGATGTATCCAGCGCTCAAAATGAAAAATAATGACGAACCGGAGTGCTCGTTAATATTCCGAAAATGTGAACATAATTATCTAATTTTATGTATATTTTATAAAAAAGGTGGGTTAGATTTTTCGTTATATGGCCTACCTAGCTCAGACGGTCAAATTAATTTTTCCAGTAGACGGAGCGATAATCTCGGGGGTTTCATGAACCGAAGCTGCTCTCCGGCCCATTTCGAGCGCTGGATTGTTCTTGGTCTGCTGGATGATCATTAGACTATTTTGTTGGTATATCTAAATCTAAAAATACTAATTAAATCGATTCTCATCGTCAGTTGCAATAAGTTATCACTACTTGCCAACGTAGAATATGTAACTAAAAGACATAAGAAAGACGATAAGTAAAAAGACAATTTGCATGAAAATTTCTTTATTATTTTATAACCAAAAAAACCGAATACATAAAATGTATAGGTAAATAAGATTGATTCTTTTTCATTTTTTCAATATAATTAATGAATTGTTAATTTTTTATCTAAATATGCGACCGGTATACATTGCAATAGTATTTTGTTTGATGTTTAAACTCAAGAACTTAATAAAAAACGGGCTTAATCACAAATAAAAGTATCACTATGGTACAAGTACTAAAAATGCAGTTTTTTACGTTGTTTTATTTAGGAAAAATATTTAAATTACACGTTACAAAATAATTTGAATTTTACTTATTGCAAGCTTGTCTATTACAAACATGTAATGTTACGTTAAGTATATAACGTGTTTACAGATTTATTTCTGATCCACGTAGTGGCCATTTTAAAACAGCTGTCGGTATTTTCGATTTTCTAAAAATATTCGCTGTTTTATTGTAAACTAAAATCATTTTAGCATGGCTTATCGGACACTATCAATTCTAGGAAATTATGAATTAAGTACCTATTTGCAAAAAAAGAAGCTATGCAATCTAATCTAATAAAAATACTGATGTTTGATTAGCACACCTATGTCCTTATAAATATTTCATCATGATAGACAACATGAAATAAATTTCAGATAATTGTTTATACCTAGGTACTTACATAATGTAATAAAATTGTTATAACTAAAACGTTTCTCAAGATTTCAAAAAAGGAAAATCAATCTAATGTTAAAATTACATTTTCTTCGTATGTAAGCATCTTATCGATAATATTTTTATATTGAATTCCTCGCTATAGGTATTTAGGTAATTAATGCTTGATATATTAGGTATGTAACATTGCAATACAATTAAATATCGTTTAATAAATACAATATAAATAACTTATGATTATGTATACCGATATTCATCAGACCCAGTGTGTCGTATGTACGATTTTGCAGAAAATGAGTAAAATACGGCTTTTATACCTAGAGAATAATAATTTTTTTCAGAGCCTATTAATTTTTGGGCCCTTACACATGTGTGTTTATTAGATAGAATGCCTGATTTCCTATTTACATATTTGAAGAAATGGTGACGTCACTTAACGGTATGCCGGCGTTTGCAGTGCTTCTAAAAAACGCCAATGTGTCTATGCATGTCATAATAGAACTTAAATTTCCAAAAAATCTCGAAAATCCATAGATAGCAAGCGGTTGATTACGTTTTCCCGAAAGTTATTTTTTGACATACGACACATTGGTTCTCGAATACAGAATAAATTAGATGCATGCACATGGATTGAAAATAATATTCCACTATTAATTAAAAACAAAATTTAAAAAGGTACATGGATAGTGTTTAAATGAAAAAGTTATAAGAGCGGTGTAGGTACAGAGACGCCGTGAAAATTATATGTCTAAAGCAACATTTATGTCAGTTCACCATACGTATTCTTAATTCGTGTTTATTTAACAATAGTATGTATGTAAGCAACTGCAACCATTCGCGTGTCATTTAACGAATTAATTATTATTGATTATAACATATTATTATATTGCACATTCTTTCGCCATTTTCTAATATTGTAAAGCGTTTTCATATCGAAAAGATTTTTATTTTACAGTATGAAAAAAAACATTTTGGAATATTGCTGAATGAAAGGGACCGTCACATAAGCGAACACCGTTGTTTTTAAGTTTTTGAAATAAGAATTTCGAATCTTTCTCGAATACAATTTATTTTTCCAAATATCTAAATGAATTCATTTGTTTTACTATTTTCCGTTTTAGTCTCATTAGAAAGAAAGAATAATTTCTAACAGGATGCTAGAAAAATAAATAATCCCCTTTCAGAAGAATCAAGATGATGCGTGATTTCAAGGACCATTTTCTTCTTCTAGAATCCAGATAGTGATGTTCAGGTAACGATTCAATTCGAAATTAAAAACACATAAAAATATTATACGGGTTCAAATTCCGTCGAATATCGTATTTTTATCAAATGTGATTTTTTCTTGTGGGTTTATCTGAGGTGTTTTCAAGTTATGTATGTTCAACGATATTTTCCTTTAAGCTACCGCTCCTCATGGTTAATGGGAGTCCTGGCCGTCACAACAAGTGGCGATGAAGGTGTTTTGTTATTACTGAGCACGGACAGGGATTTTGCACGCTGCATACTGTTAAAAATTACAAAATTACATGGGGTTAGTACCTATACCTAGATAAACTAACTTTATAAATAATTAAGGCGAATCCAGATAGGTACATGAGTTTTGTATTTAAATTCTATTATTAGTTTAATTAATTAGGTAAATTAGTTTCTATATTTTACTTATAAAAATAATAATTGCATCATTATAATATCACAATAACCCAACCTTACACTTCATTGTATTATACGCATGTAAAGATTAGGTTATTGGATAATTCCATAAGAAATATACAACTATTGACTGAGTCTACTTGATGGAAATGGAGTGAATATTCAAATTTATATGAATTTCATACACTTCCGTATCGATCGGTTCTCGTGATCCAATCTTCATTGTACAAGTACCTACCATCAGTACATGTACATAGAGCATGAAGACTCCCAAAGGTAAAACCCGGTGACAAGGACAGATCAATTTGGAAGTATACAATCTAAGCTTCATATAAATTATATGTATCAAAATATCTATAATGTCTAGTATTATAATAATTTGCAATTTGCGATTACTAAAATGAAAAACCATCAAGTTATGTTAATTCAAACTATGATTGATGTTGATTGAAGGTAGATATTGAGGTAAAGTGAAGTGTTTTTCTTTATGCAATAATTTTGTGATCATAATTTTACCGAATATACTCTTTAAGATAATATTATGAGTTAAGATGTTTTGTAAATCCTAAAATATACGTAAAATCTTGCGGTGTGATGGTGAGATGATTTGACTCGATGGATAATTCGGTAAATTGATGGAGTGACGGGTCATACAAAAATATTCAAAATGTTCACGGATTAAAGGAATATTGTAATTAATTGACAAGAGTTTAATTAAATTTTATGTAACGGTGATACTGTATACACAAATATCAAGGTTAAGAAAACAAGAAGGCCTTCTCAAATGACAATTATTTGCAACATACCTAACACAGTAGCACAATCAAAATAATTTTGTTGATTTTATATACTGATTACCAAATATTTTAACTCCATGATTAACTTATTTCGTTATCTAATCCACTATTTACTTTTAGCTTAGTGCTATACAAATATCAATAATTATTATCAAATATTATGGATGTTGAATAAAATATGATGAAAATCCTTAAATTGCCATATAATATCGAAGTTATACTGACAGAACGGATTAAGTCAGTTTTTGATGTTTTTCTGTTTTAAATACTAAAATTTATACAATAATTGTATGCACTACGTTCTGGTTAAACGCATGAAGTCATACTGTGTATAGTTTAGAAAATAAAAACATTATTAAGTCATATTGTTATTTTTTTATTCTGACAGAAAGCATTAAGTCATACATTCTGCGTTTATGACAGACAGGATTTGTAGTATGCAATATATATTCTATCAAGTCACAAATAGATAACAAGGAAGACGGTGAAGCCGGCCCAAATATTTTAAATTGTTTATTTAAAAAAATATAACTATTAGTTCCTAACATGAATTATTATAAGTATAACATAGTCATAGTAACTATTATTTTGATAAAAGTTTAGGTGAAATAACGTTTCATCAAACAGAATAATTAAATGATTTAAGAGATTTTTAAATGGAATTCTTGAATTGAAAGTACCTACTGATAATTTGTCTCATCTGATAAGTGAAAGTACCTCGTCATATTTTGATAAAATAATACTCAATGATTCAACGCGGCCTTTCGAGTTTATGAAAATATAGACGATATCATTAATGAGCTTGAAATTCATAACTCATCTTTAGTCCAAGAAAATTGTAGTGAACATATTGTTATTTTTGATGAGGAACTTGGGTTTTTTGCCGAAAATAATATGTAATTGACGAAAGTATTTCAAAACAGAAAAAAATGAAACAGGCAAATCCACAAAACTGGAAGAGAGAAAAAATAAATGTTTCAATAATGAATGCTTATAATAATTTTAAGGTATTTACAACAGTTCCAAAATTGTCGAAGCGAATTATAAATAATGTAAATTCAATTGAAATTTATTGGATTCAAGATGACAAAATTGAATTGTGTCGCATGTCGCACGATCGCAAATAAGATTTCATACTAAAAAAGTCAGCAGTTTTTTTTTTTTTTAAATATTTATACAATTTATTGACATCGAATCTCATGTTTTGTATGCCAAAAAGGTTATTCTTTATAATGTAGATAAAATATTTTTAAATCATAAAAAAATCTACGTGGGAGAATTTATATTGCTTTGAAGAAAAAAAAGTCCTTTTTGCGATTATCTCAGAACTTGTTTTTTAATGACTTATAAAGGTTTCTGTCAGTATACTCTCGAATGTATTATTATTTAAAATGCTTATCGGATACATTTCGCACTCTGACTCTTATCAGCCACACAGCAAGATTATTTAAAAATATATTACTAAGTGTTGATTTTTAAATTAGATATTCATTTATCATTATCATCAATGTATTAATAAAATTCATATTTATATAACCAAAATCAATCATAAATATCTTGCTCTTTCCAAATAAAATGAAAAAAATCAATACCACAGACAACTTGTATGAATAAATTCTACTAGGTAGGTACGTACTTTATCTAAAAAAATGTTTTCTAATACTCCAACATTCTAAGTGAGGTCTAAAGTATTTTAAGTTGTTTAATATTTACCATATTAAAAATGTCTGCACACAAATAAACACTCCCGAAGGAAGATAGTATGACATTTGAAACAGAGAGACAATAACGAATGTTTTCACACAAAAAGATTATTTGTGTCGTATAGTATCAAAAGTAGATCTGTGCGTTATTCATCATTTCGAGAAAATGACGAAAGACGTTTTGTTGGGTCTTTTAGTGTTATAATAGCATGAAATAATATGTTTCTACATTTAGAATTTAGAAATTCAATTCAAATTCAAGAGTTCTACTTTTGTTTCCAAAGTATTGAACAGTTCTAATTCTGATACCAAGCCCTATTTTCCATCACAATTTTATACCACACAAATATGATTTTGATTCGAATATTATATTGCTAGTCGTACATTATGGTCAGAAGAATAATTTATTTGGTATAATTAGTTAAATTTCAATATATTTGCGATAGTTCTACTTTTGATACTATGCAACTCATTTTCTCTATATTGATATTGCAGAGGTATGTTTTTTTTTTTTTTTTTTTTTCTAGATGCCTTTATGGATACCTCGCATTTACTATCGAGGTTTCATAAGGACTTTGGCACGCAAACTACTCTACTTGATGCTAGTCAAATGAAAATTGTGCCGGCTGAGAGAATATGCCTTATTGAAAACTGTTCTTCTACCCGCATCGGGTATTGCTAATTTGAATTCGGCCAGGGCCTATGAAACCGCCTTGCAAAAACCCTGGAAAATTCTTAGTAGCGCAAGGCGGAGGTGATTCTGATGAATATTTTGTCGTATTCATTGGGAACTGAGGACTGCGATTTGTAGTCGAGTTTTTTTCCCGTGGTAAAAGAAATGTCGCAAAGGACTGATATTCTAAGTATATACTTATCCTATCTTATATTATGATTGCAGTCACTGGATCTGAAAGGCATGAATCATCTTTACATGTCACCATTTATTATTTTTATTCTTTTTATTACATCAATACAGAAATTAAAAAGTGCATCTCTTCCGGCCTCGTTTGCCATGGTCCCCGGAAAGTCTCGAATGTCCGCATCTGCCATCTGTAATAAAAAGTTCAGGTTGTGCCTCTCCTTGCTAAAGATTTGACAATCTAGGAGTAAATGTAAGACGTCCTGGTCGCTTCCGTCGTCGCATGGACACTTTCCATCAGATGTTATTTTAAACCGGTGCAGGTATGCTCGCATGACTCCGTGACCTGTAAGAATCTGAGTCATCTCAAAACACAGCCCCTTATGCACCCTGACGTCTCGTGCTGCTAAAATTGAAGGTAAAAACTTTCGGGTCAACTCCCCTGTCGATGAGTTTATGTATCGTGAGTTCCATTCGTTTTTCACCATATCTAAAACTATTTATACAAGAATCGATTGTAAGCCCTACATTCAACCCTTTTCAGTAGACATATTACATCATGGTACAATCATGTCAAATTAATTGAACCGATGTTTACATGATAGAACTTCATCTAATAGTGAATTAAAAATATACGTTGATTTTACACCTTTTCGATCTTTAGAATAAATATAAATTGTGTTTTTAACGATCACACTCGTTTATGATACGATTCAACTCAGAATCAACACTTTATAGATTTGTATATAGAATTTCTTCATGATATTTACTATAATTTTGCATAATCCAAAAAAAACAAATGAATTAAAAAAGATATTAGTTGGAATGCGATCTGACCACCTCCTTGCGGCTCCTGAGCGCGCAGTCCTCGAGGGTCTCGTACTTCGCTTAGCGGCGGTACAGTAACCCAAGATTCTTGCGGCTGGTCATGACGGTGGGGCGGTCCACTTTGGCCGCCTTGTACCATCCGCTGTATGTACCTACTCACCGGAGGGGGCGTTCTCTTTCTGCAGATGCTTGTTTTCTTCTCGCTTCACCGCCACTTGCCATATCAGCTTGTTGTCACCTGTCACATCAATGTTATATTCTAATGGATTTAAGTTTTGGACTATTCCATTTGAGACGTTTTTTGCGACCTGGGTTTCGATTTTCGCAAAAAACGTCTCACATAAAATAGTACAAAACCTCAATCCAATAGAATTTAAATTCAATTTCCATCAAGTACCTTCGGTCGATAGTATTAATAGATAGTAATTAACGGTCTTATGGATGGGTTCAGAAAAAGATACTTTTTTTCTTGAGACTGTATGAATGTATGTCAGTGGCGAAGGGCACATATTGAAAGTATGTAGGCTGTGGTAGATAACTTTTAAAAAGTCCTAGAATAGTTAAGTACCTACTTGAATTTTATTTATTTTGTCATCAGTATTTTACTGAACAAAATTATTATGTATATTATCTTTTTATAATAGATCATGAAAAAAGACAACAGGTAGGTAGATACTAAAATAATTCATATTTATTATAATAAAAGTAATATAAAAACAGCGATGTGAAGCCGGGCTAGAAAATTATGTTCAAACCACGAGACTGTTTCAGTGATAGTCCAGCTCGCCGAACACTGCTTTTCTACATTTATAGTATGTACCTATCTACCGACATATTTATATTTTAAACAAACTTTAGATTGAGCGAAAACCTATAGTACTTATCAATATCCTGAGTTAGTACTCAATAAATTGATAATTCGCTCATTTTTTCTCGCCTTATCAATTTTGAAATTACACATAAATAACATGAATACACTCCACAATAGATGTAATTGATATATATTATATACTATAACAGTGGTGGCAAACCTATGGCACGCAAGATGATTTTGCAAGGCACGTGAATGTTTTATTTTGATATCTACTGTAATAATAAATGACAGATCGTATCGTATAAAAGATAGCAGGCAAAATAGTCTTCAAGAATAAGTATTAAGTTTAATGAAAATATATAATCGCATACGTCGGACCTTACGCTTTATGTGTCACAAACAAGGCTCGAAATGACCGGAGCGCACCGGAGCGCCTTTTCTGTTTGTGAGATCGGTAAAATTTTCGCTCCAACTCGTGGAAAACAATAATTTGACCGTCTGAGCTAGATAGGCCATATAATAGAAAATCTAACACACTTATTTTTATGAAATACACATAAAATTTGATAACTATGTAAATATCTTCACAAAACTGTTGAGCGCTCCGGTTCGTAAACATTTCCATTTCGAGCGCTGGTCACAAATAATATTAGTGCACTAACCTCATCAGCCGGCGGGAGAAGCCGAGCTGCAAACCTCTGAATGTGAAAGCTATAAATACTTATGTATGCTATTTTCTGTGAGTGATATCTGGTACATCATATATTTTTAATAGATTTCTTAAAAACCATTTTTTTAATCCATGAAAAACTGCTCGGCACGTCAGCGAGTTGAAAAATTATATTTGAGAAATTTTGGCACGCGTACGTAAAAAGGTTCGCCAACTATAATATTGCTACAGTATATATCAATCAATAACTTGTGAAGATCAGCGCTCGAAGTCCGCGAGACAGAGCTATAATTTTGGGGATTTCATGTACCGGAACGGCGCTCCGGTGCGCTCCGGTCCATTTAGAGTCCTGGAGAATATATTATCTTCTCCAACTCCACAACTTATGTGTCAGAGATGACGGCCTTCTACATAGGGCCTCGTTACAGACTGTTCTAATTGCTTTTGCAAAAACTTTCTTTTTCGTTTTTTTAATGCTCCGATGTTTTGGTCATACAGGGCTTCGAACCGCTATTTTTTTCGTTTCGGGTTTCGTTCAAGTTCGAGTAAAAAGATAAATATATCGGTTCGATTCTGATTTTTGTTCCGAAAAAAATAACGGTTTTTCCGGTTTTCGGTTCAGCTCAGAGTGATTATTTTTTAAATGTTTTTATTTATATTAAAAATCTGTTTTCCACCATAATTTAGAACTTTTTATGTCACTTGTATGATAACGCGGCGCCACACTCCGAAACCTTATTTTTTTTTTTAAATATTATAATATTATAAATATTTAGAATTATGTCAAGATACGTAACACGATCGTTAATGATTTTTTTGCGCCTTGAATTTGACAGACCAAATGAAAAACAACGGCATATTTACGACAACTGAAGTGGGAAGTAAAACCATGTTAACGCGCGTATTTTAACATGTACCGAACCGGTTTTCGTTCCAACAAAAATAAAGGGTTTTTTCCAGTTTTCGATACAGTTCGGTTCAGAACCCTGCATTGAACATAATATCTTATTGCACGTTTTTTTTTAAAATATATGATATTATCTATAAAATCTTTTTGAAATTGTTTTCATCCCTAATCTTTCAAACTTTCTTGTTCCGATTTTGCTTACAATTTTCTATTTTGGGGGCCCTACTTTTGCGCACACTCAGAGTACTGGTAAAACCAACCTTTCGTATAAAAATGATATTAGGTATTGTCATGTTATTTATAACATGACACACTATTTTTTATGATGGCAACTACGCAAAACATTGACAGGATCACGCCTGCGCACGGGATAGTTTGTACGAGTTCGTAAAACTATTTCCGGCGCTAAAGAACAAAAAAGCGGCTTGAGAACAGAAAGGCGAAGCGGGAGTGCTCTCTCAGTTTTTAGCTTTCAAACGAAGCAGACGTGTCTCTTGAGTTCCGAGCCAAGGGAACCGGGGCACATGTCCTTGATTTCCTAACTTTTTGGAGACGTTGATGATGGCCCACCGAAAGACGTCCCCATCAGGCCAGGAGATCGAAGGAACCCCATGGACAAGACACATTCGAGGACAGCGAAGAAACTGAACAGCATATTTTTGTATTTGGTATTTATTGTTGTTTTCTTCACGTTACGGTCCACCGAACTAGCATTTGATTTTTATTCTGAGTTTGTCTGAATACTATATTTACGTTAGGCGCTCGTAATTCATTTGATAAATTATACAACTTTATACACTGTCGCCCGCAAGTTAAACTTATACATATTAATTATACATCTGTTGAAATTTCTTTACACCCTTTTTATTTAATTTACCTTATCACTATTGTCTCTATACTTAGAGTGGCGCTCAAATACGAGATATTTATTAATTCCATTTATATGTCTTTTATTAATACAGGAATATACGCGAATGAGTAAAGTAACCGGACAGGTAACTGAGGTCATAGAGGTATTGTCAAACCATCCATGACCCTGCTTCTTTCCCCGAGTCTCATGCTATCCCTATCATATCCCATCTCCACGCTCCATACCCAGGCGCACCTGCCTACATACTTCCCATCCAATTCCCTTCATATCCACAATTTCCACCCTACCTACTCCTACATAAATCCTTATATGACAGTATACCTAAATACAGAAAATTAGTATCAACAACAATCAACTAATCTTTGAATCTCTTGAAAAGACAAACTTTTGAATGAATCACAATTTTCTCCAAAAGACTTACTTATTCAATCATCTGATGCGTACATGCGTCACCATATGCATGTTCCATGGTGACTATTTTCGGGGGTTTGTTACAAATAGTCGCAGTATTTTTTTAAAATTTTATGACAGCTACGAAATACATCGTAGGTGCCTATCAATAATATTCTGAGACTAAAAGGTATTAAAAAGCTCACGTCTAAGAATGTAAGCATACACAGATAAACACATAGTATAAATTATAGGAATGAATTTATAATAAACAATTAAAGGAATCACGGGTAAGGGTCAGTAATAAGCACATTTTTTTTTACTATATCGTCGCCCTGAAGCGCCTAACCACTCACCAACCAACTCACCAACCAACAAAAGTAAAATCCTGAGATAATCGACTTTTAAACTTTTTGAAAATTTTTAAATTGCTCTCATTAGAAAACGAAAATACATAGAAGTAAACGGTTTTTTTTGTTTGATTGATTTTTTTTGTGTTTATGTACATTACATTTAAAACATGTAACCTTCCTTAGAAAAAAATCTAGAAAAACTGTTTTTCGTACTTGGTTAGTTTTTCCATACACATTCAATGTATGACATTATTCAAATGGTGAGTTTTTATCTTGAATGATCATATCAATAAAACACATTTTGACGAGGAATGAGCTTAAGTTAATACTGAGGCTAAGAACAGGGCACACCATGGGCAAAAGATTTGATGTCCTCATGGGAAGAAGCGAATCGCAGCTCTGCGATGAATGTCATGTTTTAGAGGACATTGTACATATAGCACTGCAATGCCCCAAATATGAAGTTCACAGAGTACAGCTGCGAATTGCAGATATCTATGAGAATGTCGACGAATTGAAGGGTGTCCTGGCGGTGGGTAAGACGGAAGAGTTAGGCAAAATTGTAAAGTTATTTAACAGAATAGGAGTGAGGACCTGATCGACGGATCCCCTTCTAGAAGAGAAGAGGCGATATGACAGCGAGTCGCAGTCAAAGCCTCGGTAAAATCACAAAAAAAAAAAAAAAAAAAAAACACATCAGAAAAGAATAATATACCGTATTTAACTGAAATAATCTTGTCCATTTACATATTACGGATACTATCCGTGGCTTTATCCAACTGACTTTCTCTTAGGCTTGCTTACATACTGCAGTTTGCAATTTAGAAGAAATCTTTATTTAGCTATGTATTTTTTTCGACTTATACGAGGTATAAATGAGAACTCTGCCATTCTGGGCAGTGTTGACCTGTGTGTCCCTGATAACTATCTTAGAAATAGAGAACATCAGTTGTTTATTCTCCCAAGGTGCAGAACCAACCTGCCACTGGTAATGCCAATTGGGAGGGCGATAACTATGTTCAACGAAATTGCTTCGGGTGTTGATATATTCCACCTACGTGAGGATGAGTATAGGTGGACGTTATTTTATAAATTTTTAAAATAGGGTCTGCTTAACTCATCCGGTGTATTTCCATGTACCTATATAATTAATATTTTTGTATGTACATATTTGTTTAATAACATATTATCTATATCTTTTTTATGTCATGTTGTGAACGTCTTAAACTTATAATTTGTAATGTCCACAATATGTAAAAATAAATAAATTGAAATTGAAATTGAAATTGAAATTGAAATTGAAATTAAAATTGAAATTGAAATTATACGTCTTATACATAGACCTCGTCCGAAAAACGGAAAAACGTCCGCAAGGTAGACCTAGAGGCCGCTGGATTGATGAAAAAATAATGATGAAGTTCGGCGGAAGTACGTGGCAACGCAATGCACAGGACCGAGAGAAGTGGGAGCAGCTTGAAGAGGCCTTCATCCAGCAGTGGATAGATTCAGGCTGATGATGATGATGATGATGACATAGACCTCATTCACATTAACAATTATTCTTCTTCTGATTTGTTTTCATTCATCGGAATATCATTCTGAGAAACATTTCTGGACACTGGTAGTTGTGCATACCAGCCGTGGTATTCCTCTGGAATATTGTTTGAAGTGCAAAGTTTCCAGAGGTCATTTTTTTCACACTTATAGTCAATATTTTATTATATGCCTTTTTTATGGCTGGTGGTACTTCAAAGTTGCCATGTCCAGATACTTGTAAATTTTTATATTCATTCTGGTGGCCATATCTAAACTGGATAATACCCGGTAGTTTTCGATCGAATCTCATACACTTAATCTTCAACCATTTTATGGTCTCACCATTTTCATCCTTCAATCGATTTTTTATTATCTGATTTGACAACCATTGCAAATCCATCATGTCGTCGAACTTCATCTCTTCAACAAGATATGGCTGTCGATCGCTGGTTCTACCTCTCGCATTTTTAAATATTTCCAACCAACCACTCATTCCATAGACGGACTTGTTCTTACTTTCCCGCTCTATCGCAGAATGCATGCTGTCACATTCCATAAAGGAATGGCCAGATTCTAAAAAAATGTGTTCAATGGTATGGATGTTAGGGTGTTTGATTACTGTGAACAAAAATAGAGCAGCAATATTTTTGTTGCAGTTCTGGCCACCACATGTATCAGAAAAAAGTGAGATTTCTTTGACCTCATCTGGAAGATTTTCCATCCATTTTATCAAAGCAGAGCCAATTTCAGAGCTACCCTTTTTTCCATGCATTTCATTCCAACAATAGCAACCAGCTTTACCTGTAGTTCCATCATAAACAGTCAAATTGTAGACGCATATTTTTCTTGAATAGTAAAATTGCGAAACTTCGGACTTCGGAATTTGTAGGACACTTTGAAGGTCGAATGTAGCCATTATGAATGAAGGATCTGATTTGGCTCTCTCTTTGTGAGCTGCTTTCGCTGCATTACAGTCTTCTTTCCGCCTTTGATGCTCTTGATAGTCTTCTTCAAGTTTGGCTTTTTTGGATTCATCCATACACTTAGCGTAATTTGTACAAGTCGGGCACAAATCTTTTTTAGGTCTAAAAAGACAAATTAAAGTTTCTGCAGAAAAAACATCTGTACAATGTTAAACTTACTGGAGTTAAACTTTTCCCTGTGCAATATTCTTTATACAATGCGTACATTTTTTGAATACTCAAATTTTTATCTAAATACTGCCTCTGGCAACTTTTGCGAACATAGTGTGCTTCCACTCTTGGGAAGCTGTTTATGTGCTGTTTGATAATACTCATTTCTATTTCTCTCTTTTTATTGGCAGGAGAGCTCTTACCTCATTGGTCATTTTTCAAAAAAACACCTTTTTCGCTTTTTCCTTTAAAGGCAGTGATTATTGGGCCATTACTTATGCACAACGTTTTCTGAAAAAAATCGCGGCATACTCTCATATTCTCACCATTTTTCATGAAGCAATAAGTCCGTGAAGCCAGCCTATTTTGATTTGCATTTTTTTTCATGCGAATAGGTTTGTGACTTGTGACAAATTGTAATTGACTCAGTGAAAGATGTGTCACCAAGTGTTACCAATACGAAAAAATACGCATGTAAGAAGTCACCAAGTACCTTGGTGACTTTTTCCATAACACAAAATATCGGCTTTTGGTGAATTATTTTAATTTTATATTTTTTGACTTAAAACGTAAAGTTAGAATTTTGGTGATTTTTTCTAAGATAGAGCTAAAAATTACAAGATTGCCAGTATAAATAACTCATTTTGAGCAAAAACTGTATTTGGTGAGTTCTTCCTTGAGGGCGACGATATGGTCAAAGATCTACAATAACACCAAATTTGCACCAAGACTGCCAATTTAGGATTACCCAATGGATACTTTCCAAAGCGTAATAATACAAGGTTTTAAGTTTTATGTATGTTTAAACCCAGAGAAACAGATCGATTTTAATTAATTTTTTTCATGTAAATAAGAATTGTGATTTCTGGTTAATTATGAGAAATTTACCCATTTTATTCCAAGATATTAAAGAAACCGTTTTCTTTAGAGATGGAACCTGGGCATATGAGAGACCCCAATTACAAATATATCATACAAACTGAGCAAGGTGTTCAAGATATTTGGAAGGTTTTTGCAAAGAAATATGGCATTTATGACAAACTAAAACTTGCTACGGCGATGTTCCATTTTATAGTGAATCTGCCATATAGGTGTCTTACTTTATTTTCATCTGCTTACATAAATAGATCATAAAAATAAATAAAAATGAAATAATGTTCGGTAAATTAAACCTCTATATTTTTTGAATTATTCATCGTATAATTTTCATCGTATTTACATCGTATAAAAAAACATCCATTTTTTTAAAGATTAAAATGTGCATAGCTTGAAATCTCTTTTATTTATATCTTTGTATAAGAAACGATTGACTTACGCTACAATATTATGCATACAAAGATTTTCAATAATTATTTCGTCTTATACACTGTACAATGCAAGTGCCTACACATTTATTCTATCCATATAATATTAACTGTCCGAAAATGCTTGGCATGTTTTGCCTTCGCATTTAAATTTACAGGATTAATCCGAATTTGCATTAGGTTATTCAAAACCTTTTTTTATTGGTTACTAACATTAATACATAATATTATATTCACCAAATGAAGATATCTACGATATGCAGCCGACAGCATAATTTTAGTTTTAGCCCGTTTATATAATAATATGTAATGCGATTTTATAATTTATTTCAATGTACCTGCAGTAATTTGTTATTTATGGGTATGTTTATACCTGATAACACGCTTTTTCTCTTTAACATAATAATCCATCTTTGTCCTTACAACAAGCAAGCTGCCTTTATGCATTTGATGGTAAAGAGAATAACTTTCTTTTCCTAAGACAGTCGGACACCCCTTCCTCTGCGGTTTGGTTCGGACATATTATACGTTTGCCCACGGGGATAAATAATTTGTCGTAATATATGAATCTCAATAATTCGTGTATCTTTTATTAGGTACATTAAATGACTCAATAAGCCAAGACGACGCCACCAAATATAGTGTTCTCATTATATAATAACCCTCTCAAAATATTTGCTAACCATCCTGGCAATGAGGTACCATCACTCAATTCTCTCCCGTTATTTTTAGAGTGCCAATATAATATATTATATGACATTAAAGAAGATCTAAACCCACCAGCCAATATTAAGTAACAGCGCGTAACTATCATCACGTGAGAATACCAAAAATGGCCACTTTCTATGAGTTTTCAGAATAGCAGCATTTTCATCCCAGGATATCAGGATCAACAAATTTAATCTTGCTGAATCACGAGAATCGGGATTGCAAACACAAACATTTTTTAAAGCTCTAAACTAAAAGGTGGCATCCATAAAATTGAACTTGTATGTAGGAAGCCACCAAAACTCACAGGGACAGCGAGTCTTACATAGTCAATAGTAAGATGTTTGCCAAAACTCTATTCTCCCGCTTTAGATTTATATAACCTCTCCGCCTACATGACAACTAAAATCTAGGAAGCATTTCTGTGTAGTAGGAGAGGAGGTGGTTTGACGCCTTAAATGACAGGCATCTGGGGTAAAGAGATCCCATGACGAGAGACCCAACCATTCGCAGTGGGATTAAATACCTCTCCTTTATATAAAGATCATAATATTATGAGCGCAGAAAAATCCAAACCGCTGAGGCTGTTTTTGACAGCAGCACCATAATATAATATGCCTTCCCCGGGGACTTCCTTTCATTTACCAGGCTGATATGGATTGACGCTCAATAGGTGCCTGTCGTCTTGTCACTGTGTACAATGGCAAGGTTACGTGGATGATACTCTAGCTTTCAAAAATGTCGAGCCTGCCACGCGCTGAATGCACTTAATATTATGCATAATTAAGAATCATTTATTATGAGTCTGGGTCATAAAAGGATTTCAAGTTATACACATTTATATTTTTATAAAAAACGATGTTTATTTTAAATAAATATAAAAAAATATTAAAACTATGAATTACTTAGTCAAAAATCTCCATGTCAACACATACAAAACTTAATCAACTAAATTTTAATAATAAATATGACCATAAAATATATTTAATAATAACGTAACTGTGGACAAAAATATGTAACAAATTCAGATTTTTTTACAATTGTAAATATTTATGAAGAGTAAAATATGTCTTAATATTTCAAAATCGTTAAATTGCCATAATATAACATGCATTATTATTTAAACTGCTTATCAGATATTTTTCACACACTCTTACTCTAATCATACAGCAAATATGATAATAACTGATTTAGATTATAAATATGATAATAATTAGGTACATTACTAAATGTTGACTTTTAAATTAAGTACTTACATATTTCCAAAAACTTTGATAAGAATATTAAAATTTGTCGTATTAATTTGAAGCTATCAATGTAGGTACTCGTATTATATTAAAATTCATATTTATATAGCGAAAATCAATAATTATAATTGCTCTTTTCAAATAAAATGAAAAAAATCAAACCATAGACAACTGGTATAAAAATTCTACTACGCACTAAATGTAAAAAAAATAATCTTTTCTAATTCGACTAACATTTTAAGTGAGGCTTTAAGTTTTTTTAATTTGTATAATATTAACCCTATTAATAAACGTCAAAACCATACAAAAATAAACACTCACACAACACACAAACGAAAGGAAGATAATAATATGACATTTGAAATTATGTCGAATGTTTTCACACAAGAAAACATTGTTTACTTTTAAAAATATTTATACGAGAATCGATTGTTAGCCGTACATTCACATTCAGTAGACGTACTTCATAATTCACCCGTGTCAAAATAATTGAACCTATGTTTACATGATAGAACTTCATCAAATAGTGAATTAAAATATAGATTTATGAACATATCCTGATGTGGCTCTTACCTACCGCTAAGGTTAAAGACAGTGTGATACTCTAAAGTAGCGTTTTTAAAATGGTGTTTGAGGTCAAATTAATGGTATTGTTATATGTTTAGCGATTTTTTGTATCTATTAATACATCCACTCAAATAATGGTTGGTTTTCGGGTTAAGAATTTGATACCGCCTAAACCATGGCATCCTCAGAGGATCCAAGGCCATGAGGCCCGAATCATCATTGGGCTGATTCATGCAAACATGAACAGATCGACTGCGAGGCAAATTTCTAGCCCGTAAGCTTAGATGTATGAAAATTTATAGTCACCCTTTTGCAAGTTCTACAAAATTTAATGAAATCATTCTAGCCCTTAATGTATGTAAAATCCTGCATTTTCTTTATACCTACATTAATTCTAGAAGCAAGCAAAGTAAAACCTAGCGTCATTATAAATTTTATACTTATTCAATTTTAAACATACAAGCAAGCTATAATTTAGTGCAGTAATGTTAATCCCAGCAAATGCAGTCCCTTTCAAAGCATGTAAGTACCTGGAAAAGGTCTGGTTGAATATTTCTGTGGTTAGCAAAAATTCTCAGACGTATGACACCCAATGTACCTACAAGCCAGGTACGAGGTGTAAAGGCTGTCCCACAGAAAAGAAAATAAATAGAACTCTCATCTCCTATCCTGCAAACGGTTCAAAGTGAAGCAGGATTTTAGAAGTGTGAGTAAATGTGTGGACGCACAAAAAATGACCTTCGATGCTCGCACAGAGCCGCATTATTGATGACTTTTTTTTAAAACTATATGAGCAAATTTGTAATTTGTGTTTATCTCACTTATCTGGTTGACCTGCCACGCCAGCCCCCTCTCGTGGGGGCCATGCATCAAAATTACATGAATTTATGTTTTTTTATTTGATAAATAATTAAATATACATAACACACGAATAAGAACTAAATATATATATTTCCATGTAAGTATTTGTATTACCAATATAATAACTAATTAATGTGATCCCTGAGCTTTTTCAATAAACGTAAAAGATTTATATATTTTGACATGATATTTGAAAGAGCAACCCGAAGTTCTTGGCCAAGATCCTTCAAGAACGACTGCTTATCATTTTTAATTATAACTTGAGTTGAAAAACTTTGCTCACCCAGATACCTATGTCGTAGAAAATGGGAGCTGAACTGCGATAGCCTTGTCGGAAATCTGAGGATATTCTTTATTAACCGAAATCCAGAAAATAGCCAATGAATCATCGGCGAAGTTCAGCTTTAGCGTCCCGTCGTTTCTCAATTCACCATCCTCTTGAATTTATAGGGAAAGCGCTTCTATAGAATTTTCGGCTTTGGTTTCAAAAGGGTTTCGAATCCTGTCGTATTGATTGTATGAAAGTAATGATGAAATTTCTTTTGCAGCAAAGTTTTTCAAGTCAGCAGCGTTTTTATTGGAAGCAATGCACCCCGGCACACCTAGCATCGTCTCGCAGCACACCGGTTGCGGAGCACTGCCCTAGGGTCTCGGCCGCCTCGTACTTCCCTTGGTGGCGGTACAGCGCCCCCAGATTCTTGAGGGTGGTCGAGACGGTGGGGCTGTCCACTTTGGCCGCCTTGTGCCATCCGCCGTACTCACCATCCATCTCCAGATGCTTGTTTTTTTCTCGCTCCTCCGCCACTTGCCATATCGGATTGTTGTCACCTGTCGCTTCAACGTATCAACGTTACCTATTACATTGCATCGTGTATAACTTAAGATTTTTAAAAAAATGTATTACTGAACTGATATATCCTTTTCCAGAAAGCATTCCACACCCTTCGAAAGACCCTATCGATAACACAAGATCATTAACCGATTTATGATTATATAATATGATAACTAAATAAATAACATATTTGTAAAATTAAATCTTGCAAATGAATCCAATGTACCTACGTTTGATAAGTTCTTTGGTTGGATAAGTATCAAAAAACCTTTTCGCGTAATTGATAGTAAAAATTATATTGTGCAATGTACATAGTCCAGAATTATTATCAGTCTTATCATTTTCACAAAATAAAGATCAATGGATTAGAGATGGATTTTTTAAGTACCTACTAGTTACAAATAAATGAATTTATAGATAAGTACAATAATATATTTAGCGCTCACGATGCCCGAACGGGAAACGTGTCGGCGGGTAATGTCGTTAGTCCCATGTTTGATGATTAAAAATGATCTTCTTAGGATCGAACATTGCAGGTGCTACGAAGTCCCACATTTACTCATCACTTCAACCGTTGACCCCGAACGTTTCCAGATACATTTACCTAGACACTCCGCACTTGAGAGTTTAGCGATAAACATCTGACCTACCCGTTCAGAAAGCTGTATTATAGCCAAATGGTCCGGGTCATTATCCTCAGCCATGGGGTCCTGACGAAGAGAAAAAGAAATTAAATTCTATTCAGCTAAATAATTTGTGTTTTTAATGATGGGTACGAATACGAAACCTCCCCCTTGTCATTAAATCAACCGTATGGAAATTTCCCAATAACGGTAAACATATGTGGTCTGATTTGAGATTAGATGTATTTCTATAAAATTGAACATCCAGTACCTACATTCAAAAGAGGCAATTGAAACTAGAAACATTGTGCGTAAATCTAAAACACTGCCAAGCCAGAAAAATACCGAGTTCCGGCAGTTGCGCACATATTTTCGGTTGCGGACCCCCCTCCTCAGGTAGAAAAAATACAAATTATTTTAGAGAACTGAACATTATTTTTCTTCTTCTTCGTCATGATCTCTTGACTGAGGATCTACCGATCTATTTCATGTCTGGTTATTCTACAATACTCAAGGCCTGTGTCTGTGGAAGACACGTGTCACTCATGAAATTATGCAACCATCTGCAGTCAATGTTTGCCTTACGATTCTGACGCGGCATATCTAAAAGACAAAACAGCACACGTTTCCAACGGACACGAATGATCCAAATAATAATTATGACTATTCAGTGGCGAAGGGTGTAGATAGGCTGTTAAGATCCGCCATAAATAGCGGATACTAAACTTTGTCAGTCATACGTATTTGTTTTAATTGAAATAAGACTACAATTATTTTACAGATTGTGTTGATTAGTTTTTCAAATTTAACTGAACCCTGAGAAAATAAAGCCATAATAAATAATAGTACCTAAAAACAAATAATTATAAGATAAGAAATGTACCACGTTTTTAAATTTTCTGTTGAATCATATTAACTTGACAATTCTATGTATTAATAAATACTTTTTTTTGTACTTGATAGAAATACTGAATAAATTATAGAATACTTACTGAAATGTCATTTTGACATTTCATATTGATTGCCATAGTAACGCACGTATATATTAATAATATAGATGCTACGACCCCCTTAGCAACCAATAATAGTGTTTTACTTTTTACGAATTTTTTCCGAAATAACTTTGCATACAAAACAGAATTAACTAAAAATGGATTCAATTCTGCTTAAAGATGGCTAAAAGTATTAATAGAATGCATTGGCATCGTGTTCTGATATAATCTAAAAGTTTTAAATGTCTAGCTAGTCGGGAAGTTAGTTAAAACAAGATTTGTATTGGACAAACAAGACAAAAATTGTACTGGACAAACAAGAATACGAGCTAATAAAAACGTTATAAAATACTCGTCTACCTATGAAATATCTAAAATTATGCAATTAAATCATACATAATTTTGAATATAATATAGATATACTTAATAATATTTTTTATCTATTATAGTTTGGTTTAAGCAGGGCTTAAGGGGGGACATGCTCGTCGAAGGTCAAAATTGAGTTTTTATTGTATATTCAAACCATGATCCTGGACACTCCTTAAACGTTGTAGATGATCTATTTATATACTTTTGAAGCCTTATTATCCTTTATAGTTATTTTAAACATTTGATGACTGCATGAAGTATTTTTGTTACATAAAATAGTATTCTTTTAAACCTCTCGCTCTAATGTTTTAGAATATAGTCATATTTCGGTACATAACTGTGCAGTGGTGTTAAGATTTTTTACATTTATTAATTTTTAAACGCATTTATAAAACCATTAGCATAATTTATTACGAGATAATTTTTGTAAAATATTCACGATAAAAAATTATATTGATAATCTCTGTGATCCCAAATTTGACAAGAATTAGGCATTTTATTATTCAAAAAATCGGCAAGATTAACACATTTCAAGATGATTCTAAAGATATTTATTATAAACTATGTCTTTGACCATTCAAGTGTGATAAACATCTTATGAATAATGATTGCTTTATAATAATTATTGACCTAAGAATAAGGCAGTGTTTTTTTGAAATACGCCATTTCTTTTGTCATTCCCCAGTGGTTAAGCTACAACATACGGCAGTAGCCATAAATTGACAAACTATAATTGAAGTAAAGAAAAAAATGATATTGACGCGCGTGTTTGAACATGTACCGTTTAAAAAAAAATAAAAAAAAATTCGGTTAGGTACATGTTCAAACACGCGCGTTAACATAATTTTACTCCCTACTTTAATTATAGTTTGTCAATTTATGGCTACGGCCGTATGTTGTAGCTTAACCACTAGGGAATGACAAAAGAAATGGCGTATTTCAAAAAAACACTACCTTATTCTTAGGTCAATAATTATTATAAAGCAATCATTATTCATAAGATTTTTATTACACTTGAATGGTCAAAGACATAGCTTATAATAAGTATATTTAGAATCATCTTCAAATGTGTTAATCTTGCCGATTTTTTGAATAATAAAATGCCTAATTCTTGTCAAATTTGGGATCACAGAGATTATCAAAATATTTTTTTATCGTGAATATTTTACAAAAATTATCTCGTAATAAATTATACTAATGGTTTTATAAATGCGTTTAAAAATTAATAAATGTAAAAAATCTTAACACCACTGCACAGTTCTGTACCGAAATATGACTATATTCTAAAACATTAGAGCGAGAGGTTTAAAAGAATACTATTTTATGTAACAAAAATACTTCATGCAGTCATCAAATGTTTAAATTAACTATAAAGGATAATAAGGCTTCAAAAGTATATAAATAGATCATCTACAACGTTTAAGGAGTGTCCAGGATCATGGTTTGAATATACAATAAAAACTCAATTTTGACCTTCGACGAGCATGTCCCCCCTTAATGAATTTAAAAATTTAACCAACAATATTATGTGTAATAATGTAATCTTAATCCAACGAGAACTAATAAGTATGAATGAAAAAGTGTACATAATTTTGTCATATTGCCCAAATTATACCAAAACTAATATGGTTTGGTTTGGCAGGGTTAAATTGAATATTAAATACCAACCAGTACCATCTGTAAATTGTAGTTCAATAAAAACAAATACGTATAACTAACAAAGTTTAATGTGCACTATTTATGACGGATCTTAACAGCCTACCTCCACCCTACTGTGACAATTTAGAGAAAGTTCTATTGATAGCCATCTGTGAATGCGACAGGTCGCAATAACTCATAAGTGAGACCCGTAGTTATAATTGCAAGCCAGTTATCCATCGCTTGGACTCAAAGTGCGGAGTGTCTGAGTATGAATAATGTACCCGGAAAAGTGTGGGAGGCGGGTCCGTAGTGTAGCGAGAATCTATAGGTATTTGACGGGGTAAATGCGAGAGTCACTGACGCCTGCTTGGTAATGTTATTCTGACCCTCCCACCGTTTTAAAAAAACAAGAATAAGTTATCATTGATAAATTTTAGATATGGACCCCCCTTACCACTTTTCTGTGTGTGCGCTTGGTTGCATGGAATGTGTATATCTTTTACTTGAGGTTATATGGATACTATCCGTGAGTTTGTCCAACTGGTCTTCTCTTAGGAATGCTTACATACTATACTTTAAACACTAGAAGATATCTATATTTGGCCAAGCATTTTTCCGACTTATACGCGGTGTACATGAGAACTCTGCCATTCTTGGTAGTATTGACCTGTGTCTATGATAACTATCTTAGAAATCGCGAGTATTAGTTGTTTGTTCTCCCAAGGTGCAGAACTAACTTGCCATTGGTGATGCCAATTGGGAGGGCAATAAATATTCCACCTACGTGAGGATGAGTATATAGGTGGGCGTTGTTTTATAAATTATTAAAAATAATGGGGTTTACTTAGCTCGTTCGGTGTACTTCCATGTATTTAGTTTATATTTTTTGTATTTACACTTTGTACTGTTTTTCTAATACTGCATAATATATTTATTTGTTTTTTAAATGTTATGTATGTGAACGTCTTAAATTTATGATTTATAAAGTTCACTTAATGTTAAAATGATTGAATTTGAATTTAAATTCCTACGACAGTAGCAGAATGCTGCACCACCCCACACAAACATTTTCCGATTAGTTTGAAGCAAAGTTTTTGTTGATTCTACGTTTGCACCCTTGTAGAAAAGCTGTTCCAACTAGCTGTTGGTCAAAAAATGGATGTTATTTTTTTTTTAAATGTATTTGATCCAATGTAAGGGCTCAATGGGTTGATTAAATGGCCAACAACTATATTCGTCCAGTGGTGGTAATGCACAGAACACATAATATAGGGATTGCAATATCAATAACGGTATTTTCTATTGAATGTTTATAGAAAAAAAAAACAGAATTATTTACTAATACAAATATAGATACAAAAATCTCATTAAAATATTAATATTTAATAGAAAAAGTATCTAAATCGGTATATATAATATGTGAACCTTTAAAAATAGATAAAGCTAATATAATATAGTATAATATTAGACATTTGATTGATTGAGTTTCCAATAATTACAATACCACAATTTTCTGCGGTTTCTTGTACAGTCAGTAAAAAATGATAATTGTTTTTTAAAAGAAAATTATTCATGTATGTAAGGTTATGTAAGGTCAAGCCATAATTAATGCCAAGTGTAATCGATAAGAATTTGCGGTAAACGAGGACAGTTTCCTATAACCTCTGTGTTTAAAACGCACACACAAGGAGGGTAGGGTTCGGTTTATGTGATAACTGGACACATCTGGTTGGGCAAGACGACAACCAATTCATAAAACATACCTACATACAGATCGCATTGGCGGTAAGTGATTATTTTTGTAGATTGTGCAATAATGAGGTTACTATTTAAATAAAAATAAAATTTAAGCTAAAACATATTTTTCTTTAGAAGGTGGGCTTTAAATAATAGCCTTGTATGGAGTATTCGCCACTGATATGAAGATGTGAGAAAAAATTAGAAAATCAACAATTATTATCGATGAGTCATCAGTTATCACCATATAGGGGGGAGTGTTGTACCTGTGGACAGGGGCTTTATTTCGGTAGGTATTCATATTTTTGCAATACTATGTTCTAGGAATTTACGCACATATTATAACTCTGGCAATACTCAATCCAATTTTTAGTCCAGGAAAGCTGCCAGATTTTGAATTTGTGTTTTTTAGAACGAAAAATAAGTATTTGACTATTAATTTACTGTTTATTTTATCATAATTATTGAGAGATCATTGGATTCAATTTGTAAATGTAGTTTGATTTGTGAATTATTAAGTGTTAAGTTAAAGGAATGCATTTTGTTAAAATATATACTCAAAAAACTTCAGCACACTTTTAATGTAAAATTTTGATTTGTTGTACCTTTGGACATATTGCTGGTTGTACCTAGCTGTGGACGCGTCCAAAGGTAAGACACGCATAGATTTTATCGATATTTACATGATTTTAAGCTAATAAAAGCATATTTTTTAGATTTTTAGTTATTTATGTTACAACCATCTTTAATTTGTCCATTTTATAGATTTATTTAATTTGATGAAAAAGATTATTCTGTCAGTTGGATTTGACATTTTTTCAAAATTATTTTCACCTTAGACGATAGGTAAACCCGATCGACTAAAAAGTCAATTTTCATTCAATGTTGACCCTAAAACTTTTAAAATTGAATATAATAATGGCTAGTAGTATATTATTGTCTTGTATGTCCAAAGGTACAACATATGCTGTCCACAGGTACAACATAGTGGTGTACCTTTAATATCTCTATGGGTGTACCTGTGCTGTGGACAAGTTCTCGGTCTTCAATTATTTGTCAATAAATGAAATTCTTTGCGCCAAATATGTTTTTTATTTTGTAATTATAAACCCAGATTGATGACATCAAAAGCATTGCATAATATGATATATTTGACGATTTAGAAATGAACAACCAAAAATTGTCCACAGGTACAACACCTTCCCCTGATCCGTACGTAATAATGAAAAATAATGGGTAAAGTGTGGAAATAGATAAATATGATAATAAAAAGATAATTAACATGAAAATTTATTTATTATTTAATACAAAAAACAATCACTTAAAAGAAGTATGTAGATAATATTGATTCTTTTTCGTTTCTTCAATGTAGGTAACGAATTGTTAATTTGTTTACCTAAAAAGTGTTACTGGTACGCATTTAAAAATACGTACTTTGCTTGAAGGTTATAGATATTATGAACCGTAATATACATCGAGCTTAATGCTATACTTCAGCTAGAGCACGGTCTAAAACGATCGTGACTACGCGACGCGAAGATTGTGCAAATGAGGCGTGCAGAACAAAACATAATTTGTCATAAAAAGTCAACATGCGTCCATTTAATGTTCTGTTTATTGTTCTATTACTAATAATAATAATATATTCATTGACATGTTTTTTTTTCAAGTAAATGGGTAACGTTTTTTAGTCATCTTTATACGATTTAAGAATTAATTCCCCCGTCGCCATCACAAAACAAAATTACGAGTTCACAGCTCGACTTTCGCTCTCCGATTGCCAGCCAGTCCGAAATTTCATCGCACCTATAGTTGAAAATTATTTGCCGTTTCACTAAAGTACCGTCTTAATCACAGTCAGATTTACCGTAGGGCTAGAGAGGCTATAACCCAGAGCCATCAATTTGCTAGGAGACCCAGTGAGTGTCATAATAATAAAATAAAAAAATATTTATGAAAAAACCTCGAGGCTGACAAAACGTCACCTCTCGAATGATTTTGCAGCATCCAAAAGCTTGATAAAAGTCAGTTACTTGTTTCATTGATCCACTAATATTGAATGTGTAATTAATATACACAAATTTATATTTCAGAAGCCACCAGACATAATGCAACAAAAAATTATTTGCATGCATCATCCACAACATTTTTGGTTGAAAGACGTGCAATATTCTATAACAAGAACCAATAAGACTTATTATAAATACTAATACTAAATATAAACATCTAAATTGTCTCTTAAAAATATGTTTTTCTGGGACACCCAAAATGTATTAGCCCAGGGCCCTTCAAACGTAAATCCGGCACTGGGGTTGATCACATACAAAAATATCAATTCCAAAAATAACAGTATCACTACATAATAAGAATTAAGTTAAATACATTTTTCATGTGAGAACATTATTAATTAAATTGCAGGTTGCGAAAAAATATGAATATTTTTGTATGCTAGTTTGTCTATAACTATTCAGTGGCGAAGGGCGGAGGTAGGATATTAAGATCTGACATAAATAATGCACAATAAACTTTGTCAGTAGGACGTATTTATTTCTATTTTACTAACACTACAAATTGCAGATAGTGTTGGTTAGTTTTTAAAATTCGCCCTGCGTAAACCAAGCTTTTTCAATCATGCTTATTTGTTTTCGTTGAATTATGAACACATAATAGGACAATATTTTTTTTAAATTCATTATGCCCTGCCTAATCCAAACCATAATAGATAAAGAAATATTTTCCTATCTATAAAATATCTAAAATTGTGTATGATTTAAAGCCATATCTTTAAATATGTTATGGATAATCGAATATCTATTGAATTCATTATGGTTCGTTCATTTGAATTTTAAAAACTAACCAACACTATCTGCAATTTGTATTCTGAGTTCAATGAAAACAAGTAGATACGTATGACTGAAAAATTTTACGATCTAAACAGCTTACCTCCACCCTTCGCCACTACTACTAGTATTATAGTCACAATATCGAAACTTGATTTAATATGGGTATATAAAAATAATATTAAGGAAAATCGATGTTTTTTTTTTAATAAATATAAAATAAGTAAGTACCTACATAAAGAATAATAATTATTTTTAAATATTTCTAGTACATAATAGAAAACTTGATTTAACTATTTTTAATGGAAAAAATAATCATAAACTCATAATATTATGTACAAATTTGTCATGATTTCTGTCTCCATGCCTGTCTCTCCCATGGCACGTTTTTATTAAATTACGTCTTTCAGTAAACTCAGTCAAAGCTCACTTGAGAACGTGGCGATGCCCAAGACTTGGGCATCTGCTCCTGAGATATTCCCAGGCGTAAAAAAAACTGCTGGTGCATCCAAATGTAGGACCTCGCTATACGCTACACGCTAAATAATGTAGGTTTTAAATACATTGGTTATGAAAAACTGGTCTATAAGATAGTGGTATGTCTTCTATATATCTTGTATATTACTCTAACGCATATTGTGCAAATTAAGCGAAATGCTTGCTCACTCGCACTTATGGTAGGTTTTTGTTCATGTCATGGGTTTAACTAAAACTTGAGGTGATATTTTTGGATGAAATCAAGTGCCATCAATCGATCTTACGTTATAGGTCGACCATCATAATATGACTACGAGGTAAAAAAGAACTGATTGATGCTACATGTAATTTCCACTTTGGAATGTTGGAGCACAGTTCTCTAAAACTATCATTATTGGAAGACAAACCATTTGAAGTGATGCAAGAAATATTATATTGTAAGTATTAAGTATTGACGTATCGTGAAGTGGACAAACATTCAATAGTGACAGTGCTCAAAATTGAAAAGTTTGCGAACCAGAGCGCTAAATAATTAGGTGGCCGATGTTCGAATAATCTATCTATCACATCCTCCATTTAAACGGGGAACTGTCACACGCCCAGAAGCTCTACTAGGTTAACTCTCCCGAAAAGCCCTGGCATCATGTTCAGGCATATCGCCCATCAGTCAAAATTACGAGTTGATATGGCAGTTCTAGGATCGGCGTTATGACGACAAACGAATGAACGTGACGGAGTACCTGAACACTGTCCTAGACTTGAAACCCATGTCTGTTGAGTCGGAGGGCGGAATCAAATACTTCATGGAAACCTTCGATCCTGCCGTGTCTGCGTTGAAACAGCTAGATTTGTACGACCTGGCAGATTTTATATTCCTACACCAAGAATTGTCAAAACTTGATCTCGAAACCACAAAGTCGTTTGAGATGATTCGCCTAAAGTCAGAAGTCCCCTCCTACGTTGGTGGAATTTTTGCAGGAAAGATTAAGAGTGTTCCTAAGAATTGCAACACTTTAAGCAGTGACATTGTGTATTATAAAAGGTTTACTATAGTTAACTAATTTTGCGCGTATCATAGCATGTAGTGCCACCTGTTGAAACCATATTTTATGATCAATTCGTGTAAAAAATATTATGTTATCATGTTACGGTAAAAGGTGCAATTTATAGTAGCATCTATCGACAAAATATATAACTTCAAAAACTCGCAGTCGATAATACAGCAGCTGATCAAAAAGCAGATAATCATGCAGCAGTGCCTCTATATGAGGCCGATTCTGAAGAGGTTCCTCATCAGGAGATCCAACGAAAGTATCTTCGATGGCTGGTTGAATATCATGCTCGCTTGTCACATCTTAACTCTCCATCTCAACATTAATACTGCCTGAGCTACAACCCTAAAACGAATACATATTGGTTTTAATATATTTTTATTCAAAGCAAATTAGGTGTCATAATTAATTCCATACGGAGAGTGTAATGTCAAATTTTTCACTGCCTTGCTAAGTAAAAAGACAGTGTTTTGAAAAAAGTTTATTTCTAACATGAATATATAATGGTCCCTACCAAATTTAAACATTATACATTATTGTAAGTGAAAACATACTGATATTTGGATTAACATTGTGTTTTTATATACCAACGCAGAAACACTATATTTTTACATAGCAATTATCCTATTTTGTCAGCAGGCAGTTTATCTTATTATGAGACGTCATCATAATAATATATGGCAGAAATAAAAGATATTATTAATCCAGGAGCTGTGATCGAATCCGTATACATAATTAGAGAGATGAACATTCTTTTGTGGTTCGTTTATTTGAGACAAAAGTAAACACAAAAATTCATAGTCAGATTCGTCGTCATAATATAAAGTTAATATAATAATATGTGACGTATTAAATAGATAATATATGTAACAATTATATTTTTGGAATATATTACATCATTTTCAACCTGGAGCTGGAGCGCACAGTTATGAAGCAGCGACTCAACGAGTATTTATAATACTATTATGAAAAAAATGGGATTTTAACGTTTCTTGAAGCCTACCGCCGCGCCGGGGCTGCGCAAACTGACAAACCCTTCGATTGGTACTTACGTCCTGAGCCAGACGATATCCTCTCTCTAGTCATATTTTTTCTTAGTCTATGTTTGAGCAGATAATCTATTTATTATCTGTCCGAAATATTATATTAAATATACGTTTATTTCGGTGGTCATTTGGTTTTTACGTTTTGTTGTAAGATGCAAAAAAAGCAAAAGCTGCACAGTATTACATAATATAATTGTGTAAAAAAAATATTGGTATTACCACAATAGAATGGATCATTTGCTCTCACGTTAGATGTTTCGACATTATGTAATATGAAAATGTACATAGAATTTAACTGTACTTATAAAATTATTTAAAAACGGATCCAAGGGTCCAATGGATACCGGACCCACTGCATTGCGTGGTGATAAGCAATATAGTCCCGCCCTTGACTTCTTTAAGGCCCTTGGTCCCATAACATTATAATATTGTATTTGATTTGTTTTCCTTACCATCGTTTGAACCGCATTACGGTTTGTGAGCTCTAGTCGAAACTTGTGTGTATAGAATTCCCGCTTCCTTGAGTTTGCCCTATTGAATAAACAAATTGCATAGGTAAGTACTATTAATATTTACTTTTTATTTGGGATATCAGGGGATAAATTAAAACTATAGTTACTTTCAATTATTAGGCATATATATGCATATAACATGGCTGCCCGCATACATAACAAAGTTATGTATGCTATTAATGTAGGCCTAGACAACTTCCATGGCTGGCATCATGACTTATCGTGTAAAACAGCCTCAAACAGTCTGCGCTCCTCATTTTGTGGACACCCACCTCCACGCACCACCCGGTCTATTTATTTCTCATGCATGCACCGCAAGAAATATCCAAAAAACGCCTCATGCATATTGAAGATAGTAATAAATGACTATTTAATTACAATTAGAATCTGAACTATCTAAGCTAGATTATAGATTAACTTAGTTGCACTTGGAAATTTACACCACCCAGAGTTCATAATTTATTTAGCTCGACCTAATCAAAGGTGTCTTCACTGCATTTTAAATGGCATCGTTTTGAACCAATGTATCATATCTGTAAATTCACTACCTACTAGGTATAGGACAAAGATTATACACGGATACAGTAGACGACACAATCTCAGATGACGTGGCCTTATAAAACAATCATTATTCGTAGGATTTTTTATCACATTTGAATGGTCAAAGACATTTGAAAGGTCAAAGACAATCAGTATCTTTAGAATTATCTTCAAATGTGATATTCGTGCCCATTTTTTGAATAATAGATAAAATATCTAGTTCTTGTCAAATTTGGGATCACAGAGATTATAAATATAATTTTTTATCGTGTATATTTTTATTATTTAAATAGCAAACAATTTTACTAGTGGTTTTTTAAATGTGTTTAAAAATTAATAAACCTAAAAAATCTTAACACATTGCACATGGATGTTCTGAAATATGACTATATTCTAAAACATTAGATCGAGAGGTTTAAAAGAATACTATTTTATGTAATAATAATACTTTATGCAGTCATCAAATGTTTAAAATAAATATAAAGGATAATTATGCTTCAAAATTATATAAATAGATTATCTACAACGTTTAAGGAATGTCCAGACTTATGCTCTGAAAATACCATAAAATCTCCATTTTGAAGCGCACGAGGGCCGTTAATATACATTTATATTTGTACCTGTTTTAAGCAACAAGAGGCCAAATATCTTTTGGTGTCGGCGACTTCTAGATCGTCTAGTCCCAATTTCACTTCGTATATCTCTAGCGCTTGTCGATAATAGAGTTCCGCCTCTTCATATTTATCCTGAAAGTACCAGTAGTTTAAAACATTTTTATTTTGTAAATGTAGAATTGTTTGAAAACATTAAATGATAAAGTATTGACTTTGAGACAATAATAATATATAATGCCACCATAAAATACATAGATCATCGAAAATATAGAATAATTAAATATTTTCTTTTGGATTAACTAAAACCATGAATAAAATAAAGAAGTTTAGATACTTTGAGGATCAAATAAAAATTGCAAGAAGAGCTCTAAATAAAACGCGATAAATATTGTGATAGTCTTTTCGATTTTACCTTCGACGATATATTAAACAATGGCGAAAATGTCGACCGTAACAGTTTAGGACGTTTAGCGAAACTCTCATACAGACATGAAAAGTGCATATTAAGTTCGTGGTAAAATCACAAGAATACTGGAAAGACAGTGTCATTCATATAATGTGACCGCAAATACTGAGACCTAATTCGAGCAATTACGATCGAAAAAGTTGTCTTAAAACCCTTGTTTTATTTTACGACAATGTAAGATCAATGTAAATTATTGTTTGTACCTCTTTAAAGCAACATAGCGCCAAATCTCTTTTGGTGTCGGCGACTTTTCGATCGTCTGGTCCCAATTCCACTTCGTAGATATCAAGAGCTTGTCGATAGTGGCGATCCGCCTCTTCATATTTACCCTGAAAGTTGTTTAAAACATTTTTGTTATAATAATTGTAGCATTTTTTGAATTCAATAAATAATAAAGAATGGACTTTGAGACAGTTATATATTTTGGCATCATAAAATAAATTAATGGATCATGGAAAATATAGAATAATAACCATTTTTTTTTATTATTCAACGAATACTAAATTTAACAATATTAAGAATGTAACATTCTGTTAGGGTAAAAGAAAGTATGGGTCTTCAAGGCACTCTGTGACATTACAAACAATAACTTTGTATTGACCTTTGTTTCACCTCAAATAATACTTGAACTGGTCATTTCGAAAACCCCATAACTGACAGAAAGCAAATTTTTCAGGGGAGATAAAAAAACTGTGTATTTTTTTTGTTTAGTTACATACATTAAAATGAACTCCTCGAAAGATGTAGAATAATATATGGAGCTTTTACGTTCCAAAATAAATATGAAATTGTATCTAATTTATTGGCAAAATCTGTTTTAATTTCTTGTAATTGTGTTGTTTTCTAAATGAACATGTGAAATACCGTTATAATTGATTAATTTCATTGCAATATATATATTTTAATATTTGATATAGATTATACAAATTTAGTATTTCAGATAATAAGTTTACCAAAAAAATCATCAATCGTCATTTTCAGTTTTTGTGGTTTGCTTTATTCTTAAATCTTTTCGATTTTACCTTAGACGACAATATACTGAACAGTGGCCAAAATGTCGCCCGTCACAGTTTAGGACGTTTAGGTGAAACTCGCACACAGACATGAGAAGTGGATATAAAGTTTTTGGGAAAATCACAAAAACAATACTGGAAAGACAGTCACATTCTTATATGACCGTAAATACTGACACATAACTCGAGCAACTGAGATCAAAAAAAAGTCTTACATATCCTTATATTATTTTACGAAACATCGATGTACAATAAAATTGTTCGTACCTGTTTACTGTAAGCTATGGCCAACTTGTGTTTGATGTCGGCGACTATTGGATGGTCTGGTCCCAATTGCTCTTCGTAGATATCAAGCGCTTGTCGATATTGGAATTCCGCCTCTCCGTATTTAAACTGAAACATGTTTAAAATATTTATATTATAATAATACTTGTAGATGATTTTGAATACATTAATGAGAAAGAATGGACAATAATATATTATACCATTATAAAATACATATATCATGATAAACATAGAATAATAAACTGATTTTTTTTATTATTAAACGAATAAATCACCAAAATTGAGAAGGTAACATTCTGACACAATGAACTTAGTTTGAAAACACATCAAATATCAAATATAATCTTCATCGGCCATGTCTGTCCCTAAGCTGGAGCATATTATGTACTCCAAACGGCACCTCCAA
The DNA here is from genome assembly GCF_057557595.1 of Rhyacophila brunnea. NCBI lineage: Eukaryota > Metazoa > Arthropoda > Insecta > Trichoptera > Rhyacophilidae > Rhyacophila > Rhyacophila brunnea. The sequence continues at coordinate 5,373,702 of NW_028233350.1, forward strand.
CAATCCCTGTCGCTCGCCAGTCTTCTTGCGACATACATATTATTATTACCAATGTATCAGGTATGTATACATAAAAATCGACGCAATCTCTATCGTCGCCGCCTACTAAATCGTCGCCATAGGATTTGTTTCCCGAATATCCATTTTTGTCAAAATCGACATTTTAATGCAGTTCAATTTCTTTTATCGAACTCTACCGAAATCATTTATAAAAACAATATATTTTTATCTAGGAACAGAGATATTTTTTTAAAAACCCGAATACGCCATGTTAAGTTACAATTACTCCGTGGTGTTCTCCCGAATGTCCAACTATTCGTACCTGAATATCCAAGTTAATTTCGGTCGAAATATATCTCTGGCTGAGTGTTTATTTCCCGAATATGACTTTAGCCAATCAAACCGCGCTCACGTCGTGCATCTCGCTCCCACATTCACGCTGTCTAGCTCTAAAACAATCACGCCCACTTTCATATTTTTCGGCCGTCCGGAGACTTCTTTCAAATTTCGTCTTATTGATATTGTTTTTAACGTTACTATTGTTTTAATAGTGAATTCATCAAATTTGAAGAAATCATTCATAGCTGATACATCACCAGTTCGCCTGAACTTACAGTAGAGTGTGGAAGTGGGTATTTTAACCTAAATAACTGCATTTTGTTTTGATAAATGACACAAAATCCCAACGGTTATATGAATTCTACAGTATGACCCGGCAACTACTATGACGTAAAAAATAATTATTATTTCAAATTATTATTAATCAAACATTGTTTGTCTTTATTTTACTTTTAATCTAGGTATTTCTATGAAAATAAAGGCGATGCTATTATTTATTTTTGAATGCGCTGATAGTTAATTTAATTTAATATGTATGTTAGTAACTATTTATTTGGTGGATATTATATACTTAGGATATTGGTACCTACCTAATATTAGCAGCCAATGGTAATTAATTTATACATGCTATTATTTTGTGTTGTTATTCCTTACAATAGTAAATATATAATATTTATTTGGTGGTTTGTAATAAGTTTAATTGTCAATTATAGAAATATATAGATATAATAATATACAGATATATATAAATAGATTTTTTTTTTTTTTGAAAAAGTATTAATATAAAATTGTTAGTAAGTACGAGTAAGTACCATCATAAAATATTGGAGAAATGACCGTGACGTCGGTTAGTAATTGAAGTAGTAGATACCTTATAATATATTTTCTCAGAAGTGATTTAAAAAAATTATGTAAGTATGTTCAATTATTAGAATGGTACATTCTTAAATCTTGTGAATTATTCGTTCAATAAAAAAATAGTTAATTACTTAAAAACTATTTTATTACTTAATCCGAAAAAAAATCGAAAAAGCGATTGCCGCATGTTATTATTACATACGAACTTGGGTAATTACGATCATTAAGTATTTAATTAGTAGAGGTAATTATTAACAATTATCGTGTAAATAAATATAATATTTGAGGCGCGTACTTTTTGACCACTCAGTAATCTGTGGGCCGTGCAGCAATACGCTACGGTCTTAAATCCCGAACGTCCATGTTTTGTCCCGAATATCCATTATTCTGAGAGAGCGCTAAAAAATTACCGAATATCCACAGTGAGTACTTGTAAATAAAATGCATTTTCTGTGCATTTAATGATTTATACCAGTATATTATTCTTGGAATCTATTCTTAGATAATGTTGCAATCATACAGTATAGAAAGAATGATTGATACATCTACTGATATTAAAATATACGACAATCAATTTTGTTTTTCGTCTCCTGTAAAATTGACATTTGGTCTATTCGGGAAACAAATCCTATAGCGACGAAATATGGATGCCTGTCTTAGGGACTTACACTTCTAAATGTGGTTCTGCATGGTTCAATATGACATTACAAACAATAACTTTGTATTGACTTTTGTTTCACTTCAAGAAATAATGATGGGTTAATTCGAGTGTCTCTTTTAGAATATTAGATAATTAGAGTTCACACCCAATTGATCGGATTACACCAACCGATTATTTTATCTATTGGGTAGGTACAGAATAAAAGGTAAACGAAAAACAACGGATTTAAAATAACACCTAATTCTTCGTCAACGCTCAATTATAATCGGTGGTCAATTTTCCGTAAATCATTTATAGGTCTACCAATATTTCTAAGCAGCAAAGTCACGAGTGTTGCCTTTTTCAGCTTATGCAGCAGGACCATACTAACATATCACAAAACTCCAATCAAAAATTGATAAATATGCTGTATCGTATTCAGACAGAAATTATCCAAGGATGTGAACTGTCAGAAGTGATGTTTTTAACACGGCCACTTATGACCAGGTTAGGTCTCAGACACATGTCGCTGCAATTTGCGTGCGTCGACGCAGGTCTTACTTGATTCCAAATGCATCCCATTTAAATCCTCATTAAAATATACAACATTCAATTGGAGATTCTACATGATAAAAGATAAAGCAATGCATGCGAACCTTACAATTATTATGAATTATTAGGTAAGTAAGTCACTTCAATTTTATAAAAATAAATATAACAAGAGTTCCTTATCCATTTGTTGCCCAAATTTTGGATACATGATATTTCGTTTTACCACACTTCTATATTGTCAAAATCTAATCGGATTTTAACAAATAAAAAAAACAATAAGCTGACACTGTATCTATAACGTCAACATGATTTTTTTTATTGACTATAGGTAATAGATAATAACAACTGATATCTCATTTTTATTCCTTCATACTTTGTGCTACAAAAATATTTCTCCCTCATCAAACTCTCGTTATTTCAATATTAACTATGACGCAATATGTAACCTAAAATTTAAAATACTGTAGTTTTTCACGTTTAAGGATTTCACGGTACCGCGGACCAATTAAGGATCACTGAAATAGTATATTATGTTGATATTTACACTCTTTCGATTTTAAGCGCTACTTATAGCAGATTTTAAAGGATTTAATCTGCATACGTGTTGTATTATCTAAAACCATGAATAAAATAAAAAAGTTGATATACTTTGAGGATCACACATATTGCGAGTAGCGCTCTAAATAAAACGCGATACATATTGTGATATACGACAATAATATATATAACAAAGGCCAAAACGTCGACCTTAACAGTTACAAATGTTTTACTGAAACTCTCACACAGACATGAAAAGTGGATATTAAATATGTGGGAAAATCAAACAATACTGGAAAGGCAGTGTCATCCATAATATATTATGACCGCAAATACTGCGAACTAATTCGAGCAACTGAGATCAAAAAGGATTTCTTAATACATATCTCCTTTTTATTTTACGTCAATCTCAGATCAATGTTCGTACCTGTTCAATGTAAGTTTCGGCCAAGTAGATTTTGGTTTCGGCGACTTTTTGATCGCCTGGTCCTAATTTGATTTCATAGATTTTGAGCGCTTGGCTACAGTGGAGTTTCGCCTTTTCATATCTACCCTGAAAGTTGTTTAAAATAGGTTTATTATATAATTGTAACATTCTTTGAATACATTAAATAAGAAAGAGTGATTTCTGAGACAATAATATATTAAACCATTATAAAATAGATCATGGCAAATATAAAAAAAAATCACACAAATTGCAAGTAGAGATTTTAATAAAACGCGATTCATGTGATTCTTTATGATTTTACCTTCGACGACAACATATAGCGATGGCCAAAACGTCGATCTTACAGTTAATGTAGGACATTTAGGTGAAACTCTCACACAGACATGAAACGTGGATAATAAGTTTATTGGAAAATCACAACAATACTGAAAAGACAGTGTCATTCATATATGACCGCAAGTACTGGGACATAATTCGAGCAATTGAGGTCAAAAAAGATTTCTTAATATTATCCTCATTTTATTTTACGACGATCTAAGATCAATGTACAATAATTGTTCGTACTGATACACCCCTGTTACAGGCGGGCTTCTCCCGGTGTAAAATAATCATTTAGTAGTCATAAGTCGAAACGTAACCCTGACCTCTAGAAACGGCTTTATAAAACATCTAATCTGATTCCTTGCTCAACTACGTAATTTTTCTTATTCATAAGTAAAGGCCTTCGTCCGGTGTGTGAAAATCACATATTGCGTGGAGGTGTAATTAAAATAAATTTAATTTAATTTAAAAAGTATAAATGATGATGGATGAAAGAGATAATTTTAAGATTAAATATAAGTACTTATTCAAATATAATAAATTTTTCCGCGCTTGCCGGCAACGTTCAAATTTCCACGCGCCTGCGCCGGGGTGGTCCTCGTGATTCGTCAAATCAAAAGCATCACGCGATAAAATTTGGCCAATCACGAGAGTCCTTTTTGCTGGACGGCGTGGGTACGCGAAATTTGGAAAAAAAAAGAAAGTTAGTGAGCGTCCCTTTTCCAACATGTACGGACCTGCGAAACTTATTGTTAAAACAAAATATGTAAACGTGTAAAGAAAATGTAAAATATAAGATAATACCAAGTTACGCACGAGACAGACGTGGTTTCATTTAATTTCTCCTCAATTTAAAATATCTCTTTTTTTGTGAATCCGGGGTTCGATCGACACCTGAGCTAGCCGCTGGAACCCCGGGTATCTCAGTACCTGTTCACGGTAAGTTATGGCCAAGTCGTTTTTGATGTCGGCGACTTTTGGATCGTCTGGTCCCAATTTCACTTCATATATCTCTAGCACTTGACGAAAGTGGCGTTTCGCCTCTTCATATTTACCCTGAAAGATGTTCAAAATATTTTATTATATTAACATTAACATTACGAAAAACTAAGTATTTGAAATAACACATAATTCTTCGTCAGCGCTCAATTATAATTCGTGGTCAAATTTCCGTAAATCATTTTAAGGTTATTAAACCAATATTTTCTAAGTAGCAAAGTCACGAGTGTTGACTTTTTCAGCTTATGCGGCAAGACTATTCTAACCTATCCTAAAATCCAATTAAAAAATGATAAAATTGCTGTATCGTATTCAGACAGTTAATTATCCCAGGATGAGAATCATCAGCGGGTTTATTCTATACACAAGGCGACTATCGACCGCTGAAGTGATAGTATTTATTACATATTTGTATTGAGATATTATAATTGCTATAATAAGTTAGCCCTCTAAGCAGTCAAAACTGTCTATCTCTCTCTAAATTTTATCACAGCCAAGTGAGGTGCTGTTAAATTATAGCACTTATTGCAACAATTACAACCAACTTATTGTAATTGTTACAATAAGTGCTAATACTTTGATACAAACCCACCCTAGTTAGCCGTTGTATTTATCACTTTATTACATTAGCGGTCGATTAGTATAGAATAGACCCACAGGAGTGACATTTTTAACACGGCCATTAATGATCGTATTAGAACTCAGACACACGACACTGCAATTTGCGTGCATCGAAGCAGGTCTTACTTGATTCCAAATGCATCTTATTAAAATCTTCAATAAGATACACAAAACTCAATTAGAGATTGTACTTCACAAAAGATAACAAACACGGAATCCACTCCGAAAAGTTATACCTATTAGTCGAATTCCTCCCTACATTTTATACTCTTTTAATTTTGTTAAATGTGCCACTCCTTACCAATGCAATTTTCTAATAATATATATTAAAAGAGTATCTACTTTACCGATTTATTGTATACACTTCGGATACATGATTTATATCGTATTACCATACTTCGACGTTGTCAAAATCTAATAGGATTAACAAATAAAAAACAATAAGCGCACACTGTATCAATAGCGTCACCAAGAAAATTTTATAAACTTTAATAGATAAGTGATAAGATAAGTTGAGAATCTCTGGTGTATGCTACTTTTTTATGTACGTGCTTTAAATTTCGAGCACTGCATACAGGACTCCACATTTTAGAGGATTTAATTTAAAAATAAAAATAAATCCATGAATAAAATATAGAAGTGGATATACTTCGAGAATCACACAAATTTCAAGTAGAGCTCTAAATAAAACGCGATACGTCATATTATGATAGTCAATTCGATTTTACCTTAGACAACAATATATTGAACGATGGCCAAAACGTTGACCTTAACAGTTTAGGATGTTTAGGTGAAACATGGTCAGTCATGACAAGTGGATATTAAGTTTGTGGGAAAATCACAACAATACTGGAAAGACAGAGTCATTCATATATGACCACAAACTGAGACCAAATTAGAGCAATTGAGATCAAAAATGATTTCTTAATATCCTTGTATTATTTTACGACAATCTAAGATCAATGTACAATAATACTTGTTCATACCTGTTCACGGTAAGTTATGGCCAACATGTTTTTGATGTCGGCGACTTTTGGATCGTCTGGACCCAATTTCACTTCGAAGATCTTTATCGTTTGTCGAAGGTGGAGTTCTGCCTCTTCATATTTACCCTGAAAGATGTTTAAAATATTTTTATTATATTAAGTATAGATTTTTTTGAATACATTAAATAAGAAAGAATGGACTTTGAGACAATCATATATTAAACCATTATGAAATAGATATATCATAGCAAATATAGAAAAAGAAACTTTTGTTGTACTATTATTAGTATTGATGACGCGTAGATGACGCAATCGATTCGATATAAAATTTAAAGGAGTCCTCGAAAAAACCTCAAATCAGTCATACAAATTATTAATTTATACCAAATTCTTCGAAACATGCGTATTTTTCACAAATTGAGTATAAATACTACCCAAAGCAGTGACGTCCCGTGGGGGTAGGCAGATTAGGCGTCACTTGGGGTCGGCAGTTACTTGAAGGTCGGCAAATCGAGGAGAATCATTTGGTATATATAGAAATAGCTAAAATTATTTTGTTTTTGCGTTGTACATAATAGCATAGTGAAAATAATAAATCTGTGTATTGCTGAATAGTACAAACCAAATGTGTCAGAAATATCAACCTAATAAGGCCTCAGCTCTGGTGATTTGGGTAAATGTCTTAGTTATATTACGTTGACTCGCTTTCTATATTTAAATAATTTAACTTTGTATGTTTTAGTGATATCTATATTTTCTGTAGTATTGTATCCACACAACACATTTCTTAAATATTGGAGAGATACAAGTATGATAAAAAATACTGTATAAAAATGGGGTGCGCTGGCGAGGGGTGGCATTTTGTCTTGGGACGTCACTGACCCAAAGCATAAGAAAATCCCTACAACTAACATCGAATATTTAAGATAACAACCACTCAAACAGACACGTAGGTACCTACTTATATTAGACTTTCACAGTAAGTTGTTTGTTATCGTATTAGTTTTTTGGGTTATCACCGCGTTTACAGCCTATTGAGGTACGCATTCTATGGCTTCAAAACCCGTCAAAAGCCTACAAAAAAAAATATTTAAAATCTTGATGTAGTACAAAAAGCGTCCATACATCAGATTATTTAAATTATAAAGCTTGGTTGATTTTGCGCATTTTTAAGTCGACCATTAGAAGAGCACTAAATATTACAAATGGCGTCTTCATCAAATTACTCTCAATGTGACAGTTCATCGTTTTATTCATCTTGCTATATTTTTAATCATAATGAATGATTTAGTCAAAAATATAACAGCATCTATCAATGGAGTGTCTAGAAAGCGAAAACAAAATAAAAATATGTGGAAAAAAGAACAGGAGCGGCGCGGCGTATTAGTTAATTAATTACATTGTGTACTCCATGCACATGCATATACCTACAGTGTGATCGCAAAAATACAGAAATATTTAGATTTAGATAATATCTAGATCACTAGTATTATGTATAATCTTTTTGTCCAATGTTGACTAGATTTTTTTTTTAAATATCGTTGCGTGTAGACTATCATTCACGTAACCTTGCCATTGTACACAGTGACAAGGATTTGTGTGTATACGCAACCATATAAATGTATTAGTAAAAGCCAGGCACTCGAATGGTTAACACACGTACGCCGTATGATTGAATTAGTAAATTCCAAGCACTCGATGGGTTTATTCACGTTTTCATTCAAAAACATCTATTCTAAATGGCAAGGTTACGCGACAGAGACTCTACTTATGTACGCGCGTTAGAAGTTATACTTCTTTGGTGTAACAAAACAAAAACAAAAGAAATACTTATGTAGAAAATACGATAAAATAATTAAAGAAAGATATTTAATACAATTAATAAAGTTTTGATTCAAAAGCATAATAAAATTAAAATGATATAATGATATTAATTTACCTATACACAATTAAATTATTGTTACACAATTAAACAATATAAAAAACAAAAACAAAACAAATAAGTAGAAAATACGATAAAATAATAAATTGAAGAAAGATATTTAATACAATTAATAAAGTTTTGATTAAGGAGGGACATGCTTAGCGTACGTCAAAATGGAGCTTTTATGCTATTTTCAAAGCATGATCCTGGACATTCCTTAAACGTTGTAGATAATCTATTTACATAATTATAAAGCCTTATTATCCTTTATATTTATTTTAAACATTTGATGACTGCATAAAGTATTTTTATTCCATAAAATAGTATTCTTTTAAACCTCTCGCTCTAATGTTTTAGAATATAGTCATATTTCAGTACGTCCATGTGAAGTGGAATATTTATTAATTTTTTAAAGCATTTATAAAACCATTAGTAAACTTTATGTCGACTGTATTATACTTAGTGAAATATTTACAATAAAAAATTATATTGATAATCTCTGTGATCGCAAATTTGACAAGAATTAGGCATTTTATTATTCAAAAAATGGGCAAGATTTACACAGTAAAAGATACTTTTAAAAATACTGATTATAAGCTATGTCTTTGACCATTCAAATGTGATAAACGTTCTACGAATAATGTTTGCTTTATAATAATTATTGACCTAAGAATAAGCTAGCATTTTTTTAAAATACACCCTTTCTATTGGAATTTCCCAGTGGCTAAGCTACAACATACGGCCGTAGCCATAAATTGACAAACGATAAATAAAGTAGGGAGTAAGATCATGGTAACACACGTGTTTGAACATGTACCTAACCGAAAATTTCTTCTTTGGCCATTAAAAAAGTCTTATCGTTTTCTTTTGTTGTAATGTATAAACCTTCAATACTTGTTACCTGTGACAAAGCGACATAAACTAATGACAATGGATGTTTTTTATCGTATTCATAAACTATTTTGGGGCACGTGCTCCCTTGTGATTTATGAATAGTCGTTGTACATGCGAAAACTAGAGGTAAATGTGAACGCTTAACGTTAATAGTTTTAGAGCAATAGTTGAAGATCTCCGTCTGATAGGCACTGCTGTTTTACTAATCTGAATTGCAGCTACATGCCTAGCAACTTTTTGTCGGATTTTTTGGCCAATCTTCAGTGAGTCCGGGAATCAAGCCACACAACTTTGTAGTCTATAAAGTGGCATACGTTCTGCTGCTGTCATGGCTTTTTGAATTCGTACAGAAAATCCTGGCTGAGGTTGAACTGCATTTTCAGATTTTTTTCGCAATCGATAGTGATAATGGCCAACACGTCAACCTTAACAATTCAGGTCGTTTAGGTGAAACTCTCACACATACATGACAAGTGGTTATTATGTTTGTGGGAAAATCACAACAATACTGGAAAGATAGTGGCATTCATATTATATGACCTCAAATATTGAGGCCTAATTCGAGCAAATGTAATCAAAAAAGATTCTTAATATCATTATTTACTTCACGATAATCTAAGATCAATATACATTATTATTTGTACCTCTTTGATGCAACATAAGGCCAAATCTTTTCTGGTGTCGGCGACTTTTGGATTGTCTGGTCCCAATTTCACTCCATAAATCTTCAGCGCTTGTCGATTGTAGAGTTCCGCCTCTTCATATTTACCCTGAAAGATGTTTTAAATATTTGTATTATAATAATTGTAGACTTCTTTGAATACATTTTATGAGAAAGACTGGACTTTGAGACAATAATGTATTAAACCATTATAAACAACATAATATATCATGGTAAATATAGAATAAATGTGTGTGAGTCAGAGTATGGACCTAATAGATTGAGCAAGTGGCTGACATCCATTTCTCGTAAAACACAAAATCTGTTTATACAAATTAGGATCGGACACGATCAAAAAAATAAATAAAATAGAATATTCTTCATCGGCCATGTCTGTCCCTTAGATGGAGCATATGGACACCACACGGCTCCTCCAAGAATACTTGTCGCTCGCCAGTTTTTTTGCGACATAGGTACATATTATTATAATTATGTATCAGGTGCGCAAAACTCGACGTAATCTCAGATGTCGCCGCCAACTAAATATGGAAGCCTATCTTAGGGACAGACACTTATAACTATGGTTCTGCATGGCACTCTACGACATTGCAAACATTAACTTTGTATTGAATTTTGTTTCACTTCAAATTTTCGAGTGTCTCTTTTAGAATTTTAGTTAATTAGAATTCACACCCAATTGAACGCGTTACACCAACCAATTATTATGTTGTCCATTATGTAGGTAGGTACTAGATAAAAAGTAAACGAAAAACTACGGGTTTAAAAAAAACACCTCCTTCTTCGTCAGCTCTCAATTTTATAATCGGTGATCAATATTTCGTGAATCATTTATAGGACTACTAGGTAATATTTCTAAGTAGCAAATTCACGAGTATTGCCTTTTTCAGCTTAAGAAACCAGGATTATTCTAACCTATCACTGAATTCTAAAAAAAAGTGATAATTAACGTGCTGTATCGTATTCAGACAGTTAATTATCCCAGAATGTGAACCGTAAGAACGTAAGCACGGCCTCTCATGACTGTCTTAAGGCTAAGACACACGACACTGCAATTTGCGTGCGTCGACGCATGTCTTACTTGATTCCAAATGCATCCCATAAGATTTTACGCTAATCTAAGATAAATGTACATTGTTATTTGTACCTTTTTGAAGCAACATAATGCCAAATCTTTTCTGGTGTCGGCGACTTTAAGATCATCTGCTCCCAATTTCACTTCGTAGATCTTCAGCGCTTGTTGATTGTAGAGTTCCGCCTCTTCATGTTTACCCTGAAAGGTGTTTTAAATATTTTTATTATATTAATTATTTGTATTATTATTATTATTATTATTATGTACCTAAGTTTCTATCATTTTTATAATATTGTGTATTAAAAGACCTTATCCATTTATTGCCTACACATCGGAATCGTGACTATTACCACACTTCCAAGTTGTCAAAATATAATACGTTTAAAAAATTAAAAAAACAATCAGCTCTCACTGTATCTTCAACGTCACCATGAAAATTTTATAAACTTTAATAGTAATGAAAAACTGATACCTATCTCATTTTTATTCCTTCATTCCATGTTGCTTCAAAAATATTCCTACCTCGTAAAACTCTCGTTATTTAAATATTAACTATGACGCAATGATAATATCTAACGGTAGTTTTTTATATTTAAGGATTTTATATTTCTGTGGACCAGTTGAGAATCACTGGTATATGCTATGTTGATATGTACGCGCTTTCCATTTCGAGCGCTGCATAAAGCACTCCGCATTTTAATGGATTTTATATGCATACGTTTAGATGAATAAAATAAAATAAATTGATATACTTCGAGGATCACACAAATAATTGCAAATAGAGCTCTAAATAAAACGCGATACGTGACGTAATAGTCATTTCAATTTTACCATCGACGACATAATATTGAACAAAGGCCGAAACGTCGACCTTGACAGTTTGGACGTTTAGGTGAAACTGTCACACAGATGATAAGTGGAAATTAAGTTTGTGGGAAAATCACAACAATAGAGTCATTCATATCGGGGGTCTAGGATCATAAGGGCGAAACTACAAAAATGGCTGTTTTGAGTTAAATATTGCATTGTCTTGCTAGAACGCAGTTCTATCATATGTAAAAAGATGAAACTCGTACTTATAGCGGTTTGCCAGATATTACTTGGCGTATCTACAAATCCACATGGAATTTTAATGTCATATGGGTGAATGTCCTCTAACACCTGTGTGACTCTGACATTAATGCCGATTAATCAAAGACACTTCGACGTAAGCGGCGTTTCGCCTTTATGTCACTGACATAAAGTTTAGTTTATGGATGTTTCGTAATTTTTAGTTTGGCGTAAGTTGTTCATATTTGCATATCAACAATTTTTTGGAGAGGTCATGATTGTGGATATCTTTAAACAGAACCAACGTACAAGCATGCGAAGTAAGTAATTATTTATGTATATTTAAGTTATGTTATTTCGACTCCTAACCGGTCAAATTGTTTTTAAATGTAATCTGATTAAATATTTATATACTTACAGCATCATGTTTTTGCAGATCGAAATACAGAATTGGAAGATGAAGAACTGAATGTTTTGAACTCAAATCATGTACCAGATAATACACCGACTAATGATTATAATTTCAAGGAGAATAACTCTGATAAACAGTTAACAGTGATGAAATATTATAATGAATTGTTCATTTGTTCAGATATGGCTTTATCTACTAGCTGATTGTATTAAAAATACGATTTTTTTTCTCAGACATGCATATTATCATCTTAGAAGTTACTTCGTGGTTGCAGAGCTCAAGATAATATTTTCGAGAGTTTCTCCCTGATACGTTACCAGGATGGCCAGCAAAATGACTAATGGAAAATAATGCAGAATATTCACTCATCATAAAAGACAGAATTGAACTCTATTATGTATTATGTAATTAATATTTTATATTTTTTTTAGAAAACCGGACTCAAAACATCTGTCTTTTATATCAAAAATACTATTTCTTTTCTTAGACGTGCACATCATCCCAAAATTTACTTTGTAGTTGAATAGTGAAACAGGATTTTTTGAAGAGATTAGAGAACAATTATTATTGTCAGTAGAAAATATATTAGAACCTACGCATGAACCACCATTATATGCTGAATTTAACCATGGTATATACTTCATAATATTATATTATGAACACAGATAAAAGTGAGTTAATTTATCGATTCCCTGTAGAACAAACTCATTTACAGCATCTCAGGAATTACTACGTGTTTGAATAGCTCAACCGGTTTTTTGGTGTAATGTAATGGATGCCCAGAAGAAATTACAATAAGAAATGATGTCGGTGATGTTCGATAATGTTCAATTCAGAAATAAAATTGTGTTTTTGATGAGTTAAATAGTAAACGAACACGTATTGCTAAGCCCTACGAATGCAAAAGAAATAAACATATAACTAATAGACAAAACGGAATGTCATATGTTTCAGTTACAGGTAAGCAAATTGAAGGAAGTTATTTAAAGCCCAAAGACTGTTCTAAATGTCCCAGAAAGTGCAATGAGAATTTTACCGAAACGTACGGCAGACAATGTTGAATTCATATTGGTCTTTAGGCGATATTGAAAAACAAAGACCGGATGGTGCCACAAGATGTTCATTATAAAACATAGTCGTTCCCAAAAATTCCGAGAGTTAATCAAATGTTCTTTGAATCCGGGCGCTCGCAAATGAAATGAGATTCCGTTCATGCGAGAATCGAAAACTAAAGCATTTGGATATAAATACCATCCATCCGCATGGTACTCTGCTGTTCAGATGGCACACAAAAAATACAATCTAACTGAGATGGATCAACAAGATTTTCTTGATTTTTCTGAATTACAAAAATGCATATAAGAAATATAGAATAAAATAAAAAAGAATAAAAATAAGAAGATTGATGCGGATGGAGAAAGTGTTATACGATTCATACGGATTGATACGGATGGAGAAAATATGGATTTGACGAGCCATTCAAAATGCTCCAAGTCATACGAAGAGAAACCAGAATAATTAACCATTCATCTTTTCGACTCCAGCCTAAATATAACGCAGCACTTTCCCTCACTGCGAAAAAGATATCAATGGGCATTATTCAGGAACAATATCATTATTTTTACAATTCCTTAAAGTTGTCAAATCTTGAAAATAATTAGGAAAACATGGATGAAGAAGATGCATAACAAAATTATGTATATAGTTAGATTTAGGAATAGAATTTGATGAAAGATATTTCGCCTATGTTTTGTATTATCTATATTGTATTATGAACAAATATTTACCAGTAACTTTATTTGAAAATATTTTGAGAGACAAAAGGGCGAATGTCTCCCATTAATTATATTTTATTTTTTTCCCATCTAACTAATGTCTAAAATGACGATATTGATGCTCTACATTACTCTTATGAATATGTTACAATAGCTTTAATTTTTTTTTTTTGTATTTTTACGGTGTGAAATTGTTTTTTTTAACAATAAAAACTATTTTACCCTATTTTCCCATTTATCTCAGTACAGTGTTTTTGTAGTTTCGCCCTTATGATCCTATATGACCGCAAATACTGACACCTAAATCGAGCAATTGAGATCAAAAAAGATTTCTTAATATCCTTAAGTTATTTTACGACAATCTAAGATCTATGTACAATGTTCTTACCTGTTCACGGCAAGTTAAGGCCAAAACGTTTTTGATGTCGGCGACTTTTGGATTGTCTGGTCCTAATTTCACTGTGTAGCCCTCTAGCGCATGTTGAAAGTGGAGTTCTGCCTCTTCATATTTACCCTGAAAGATGATAAAAATATTTTAATTAGGTATATTAATAATTAATTGTAGAATTTTTTGAATATATTTAATGTGAAAGAATGGACTTTGTGAATTAATAATATTTTTTTTTTTTTTCGACCATGTCCGATCCTGATAGGATCATATGGGCCTCCACAGAGTGGAGGTTTGTATTGACAGATTTTGTTTTTTACGAGAAATGGATGTCAGCCACTTGCTCAACCTATTAGGTCCATACCCTGACACACACAAATTGAAAAACAATTTTTGTACTTGCCAGACCCAGGATTCGAACCTGGGACCCACGGCTTTGTAGTCCAACGCTTATGCCGCGCGGCCACCGTGGGCGAATTAATAATATAATATTACATTAAACCATTATAAAATAGATATATCATCGCAAATATAGAAAAAGAAACTGATTTTTTTATAATTTAACGCAATAATTCACCAAAATTGAGAATGTAACATTCTGACACAATGAAAATAGTTAAGTTAAATAAAATAATTAAGTTAAATAGGGCCGGTTCATTTAAAATAATGTATGTATAATGTCTTTATGTGGACAGAGGCCTTGGATGTCGGGGATTGCTGAGAGGAGTGTGGTCAACCAGTTGAAAAGGCTGTTTAACAGTCAAATCATCCGGGTCACGATGAGGTCATGACGAAAAAGAAGAACAACAGCCACATGCGTATTGACCTCGGGTAGACGACGTGTAGATCAGTTCTTCTCAAACTTGGGGGCCCGGCCCCCCAGGGGGCCGTGGAGCTCCTGCCAGGAAGCCGCGAAATATGTTAGTATTTGAAAAAACAAAAATTATAACGTAATCACTGGACGATACCTGATAAATATCATCTACAATATGGATAAGAATTGTAGAACTTCGTAATAAACTTCGCCTCCTTCTTCCCACTTTAGTGATGATGATGATGATGCTGATTTAGTGATAGTGAAAATGGATGTGTTTTGCTTCATATTTGGCGGATTTATCTATAAAGTCACAATGATGACGTCTAATTTTTATTACTTCATTACTTGTTGCTACAAAAATGTTCCTCCCTCGTAAAACTTTCGTTATTTTAATATTAACTATGACGCAATATCTAACATAAAATTTGAAAATACTGAAGCTTTAATGTTTAAGAAGTTCAGGGTCCCGAAGACTAGTTGGGAATCACTATATGCTACGTTGATATCTACGCGCTTTCCATTTTAAATGCTGCATACAGGACTACTGAGGGGATTTAATCTGCATATGTGTTAGTTTTAACTAAAACCTTGAACAAAATAAAGAAGTTGATATACCTCGTTCGAGGATCGCACAAATTGTAAGAAGAGCCCTAAATAAAACGCGATTCATATTGTGATAGTCTTTTCGATTTTACCTTTGACGACAATAATATTGACCTAAACGCCAACCTTAACAATTTAGGACGCTTAGGTGAAACCATAGCCACTCTCACACACATAAAAAGTGGATATTAAGTTTGTGGAAAGATCATAATAATACTGGAAAGACAGTGTCATTCATATATTACTGTAAATACTAAGACCTAATTCAAGCAACAGAGATCAAAAAAGATTTCTTATTATCAGTATTTTATTTTACGACATTCTAAGATCAATGTATATTATTAATTGTACCTGTTTGAAGCAACATAAGGCCAAATTTTTTTTGGTGTCGGCGGCTTTTGGATCGTCTGGTTTCAAATTCACTCCGTAAATCTGTAGCGCTTGTCGATAGTGGAGTTCTGCCTCTTCATATTTACCCTGAAAGATTTTTAAAATATTTGTATTATAATTATTGTAGAATTTTTTGAATACATTAAATGAGAAAGAATGGGCTTACAATATAGACAATGATATAATAACCCATTATAAAATACATATATCATGGCAAATATAGAATAATGAACTGATTTGTTTATTATCTAACTAATAATTCAGCAAAATTGAGAATGTGACATTGTGACACAATGAACAAAGTTTGAAAAGGACCCTATTTTGACAATATATAAAATAGCGTCCACCGAAACTCACCCTCACGCAAGTGGAATATATTAACGCCCGAAGAAATTTTGTTGAACATAGTTATCGCCCTTCCAATTGGCATTACCAGTGGCAGGTTGGTTCTGCACCTTGGGAGAATAAACAACTGATGTTCTCTATTTCAAAGATAGTTATCAGGGACACACAGGTCAACACTGCCAGTTTTTATTTTTACTTCGTATAAGTCGAAAAAATACGTACCTAAATAAAGATCTCATCTAAATTGCAGACTGCCGTATGTAAGCATACCTAAAAGAAAGTCTGTTGGACAAAGCCACGGATAGTATCCATACAACCTCAAGTAAAGGAGTCTCAAAAATTTCTTCTGAACCCTCTCCACTATAAGGTAATACTTCAACTGATGCGGTGCCCAAACAATAAACCCACTCTTAAGCCTGCTTCGTAGTGAAGAATTAATCAAAAGTTTTAATACCGTAACATCCGAAGAGACCCGAGAAGTACGTAAGACGAAGCCCAACATTAGTAGCGCCTTTTTACAAAATTATAGCTATATGGCCACTTAATGACAGCTTACTCTCAAACGTAATGCCAAGATCCCTTACAGATGGTATTCGCAAAAGAACTCTTTCATGCATCGTATATTGGAAAAATAATATTCGCGAGGCTCTGGTAAACGATAAAAAATTGCATTTTTCAATATTGAAGTCCATCTTTTTACGCCTGTTTGTGTGGCCACCACCTAAGTATAGATAGGTATCTGAGGGACTAACCCTTGCAATTATAGTTCTGCATGGCACTCTATGATACTACAGACAATAACTTTGAATTGCCTTCAATTTCACCTCAAATTATCTTTATTAATTTGAATGCCTATTTTAGAATTTTAGACAATTGTAGTTCACACCCAATTGAACGAGTTATACCAACTGATACACCCCTGTTACAGGCGGGCTTCTCCCGGTGTAAAATAATCATTTAGTAGCTATAAGTCGAAACGTAACCCTGACCTCTAGAAACGGCTTCATAAAACATCTAATCTGATTCCTTGCTCAACCACGTAAGTATTTATTATTCATAGGTAAAGGCCTTCGTCCGGTGTGTGAAAATCGCATATTGGGCGGAGGTGTAATTAAGATAAATTTAATTTAATTTAAAAAGTATAAATGATGATGGATGAAAGCGATAATTTTAAGACTAAATATAAGTATTTAAATATAATAAATTTTGCCGCGCATTGTGCGTGAAATCCTCGCGCGCCGGCGCCAGGGTCAGGCTCGTGATTCGCCGAATCAAAGATCACGCGATAAAATTTGGCCAATCACGAGAGTCCTTTTTGCTGGACGGCGTCGGTACGCGAAATTTAAAAAGAAAAAAAAAATAGTAAGCGTCCCCTTTCCGACATATACGGACCTGCGTAACTAATTATAAAAAACCTAAACATGTAAAGAAAGTGTAAAATATAAGGAATACCAAGTTACACGAGACACGTGGTTTTATTTAATTCCACCCTCAAATATATCGTACTTTTTTTTTGTGAATCCGGGGTTCGATGGACACCTGAGCTAGCCGCTGGAACCCCGGGGATCTCAATGGCGCCCAAGCAACATGAGGCGTGAAGAATCGCATTAATTCTTCCGAACCCGCGAACGCTAAATAAAAGTTTGAGATCACATACTGTGTATTAAATGTTAACGAGATCCAGGAGCCGGAACAACCAAGAAATGGCTAACGAAAAAGCGGATTCCGACGTGACCCTCATCGAAGAAGAAGTGCTGTCTCCAACATCAAACCGGGAGAGCCCTCCTCTGGTGTTCGAAATGAGGCCGCACGAGGATGTGAATTTTCCGACTGTAGCGTCATCAACAGCCCTGAAGCCTACGTCAGAAGCAGTGCCGGTCATACCACAATTGTATCAACCTTGGGGCTTGAAGCCGGAGCTTGAAGTCTTCTACACGGGACACCCACTATATCAGGTGTCAGATTTTATCAAAGGGTGTGAGGCGTACTTCGCCGCAGCTAAGAGCCCGCCCGAAAGTTGGACAGGACTCGCACTAAATAGATTAAGAGATGAGGCAAAAATATGGGGGAAGACGATATCTTCGAATACCTGCTGGCAGTCATTTATTCATCTGCTGCGCCAGCAATTCGAATCGTCCCTCAAACGTCGCCAACAACGGACGGAACTACAAAACTTGGTACAACGACCGGATGAAGATGTCTTCGGGTTTCTGTTGAATAAGAAGGATCTGGCGACCATATTGCTACCATATATCCCCGGGAAAGAACTTGGCGAGTTATTTTTCGACCTGCTAAGTGAAAGGGATCAACTGCGAGTGGGCCAAGCAGGCTGGTCCAACCTGGACGAACTACTGGTGGTGGCTCAACGCCTTATACCAACTACGATTAGACCTCCCGTAGCGATAGCCACGCAACGATCGGGACGAAAAGAATGCGGCTGCCTATGCGACTGTAATCAAAATTTAGAACAGTCGAGCGCACGCCCGAAACCACGTCAACAAATATTTAAGGCTGAGACACGCCCTGAACCGCCTCCGCAACCGCGGGAATCGACAAATAATAATCAGGCCAGAACCCCAAACGGAGCCTTTCTGGCTCGAGGAGGCCAACAACGCAGAGGTGCTTTCCATGGCGGAAACCGCACGCCACTTTATGACGCAAACGGCGTTCGCAAGTGTCAGTACTGCGAGTTCGGTTACCACCAGAACCATACATGCCCGAACTACCCTGCATGGAGACGCAACCAAGAATGGAGTCCACTGGAAACGGAGCAGGGACATTGATGGGGCGCCGCAGAACCGAGAAGTCGACTTGGGCTCTCGAGGAGACCTCGTGATCCTGCGGATGCCACCTACAATGGCATACGAAAAAATGAAGAAAATAGTGACAAGTGCTTTAATCGGGACCCTCTTAAAGTGCCCGTTAAATCTAGTGATAAGTTTATAGATAGTGACTTTCTTATAAAGCCTATTGTTGCTAGTGTTAAGTTAGATAATAATTGTAAAAATGTGTCGTCAAGCAACACCGATTTTCATTCAGAACAATTTTCCGAAGTAAACTTTCCGGTTAACCATAAAACGAGAGTATTTCGCTCTAAAAATAATGTTGATGGCATAGGATTTAATAGTACGCCGTACGATAGCGGAGCAATTAATTTGAATCCTGGCCTTAACGATATTCCGCAAAGAGAGAATGAAAATCAGCTGGTGTTGCTCGTCGAAGATACAAACTGTACTAGGATTAAAAAGGTAAGAAAGATGACGGATGAACAAAGATTGCGTGACGCGCCAATTTCTTATGACGAGTTTCTCGGAGCAGACCCTGCGGCGGACATTGGGGAAGCGACAACAGTGAGTAAAGAATTAACCGCATCTGGTAATTTCGTTGATAAATATAACCAAACTGCTCAAGTAAAGCCGCTTATTGATTCCCTTCAGGCAAATATAGTAAACTCAACATTCGAATCTGTAAATGTTGACAAAAACAACATCGGTAAATTACGAATAAATAATTTGACTTTGAAAAACACTGAAAATATTGATAATAAATTTAATCTTAAATATGCCGCCACTGGCCCTTTTAATTGTATGCGAATCGAATCTGATACATATAAAGATGTATTTGCAAAAACTACGTCGGCTCAAGACGATATTAGGTGTATAAACGTTTCAAACGCAACGAATAATATTATCGGGAATAAATCGATACAAAACTCGCACGGGAGTTCTAAAAATAAAGTAGTGAGCACGAAAACGTTCAGCGAAACCATGACCTACCGCAGATTGCCTAGGTCAGGATCAGCTAGCAAACTCGCGTCGCCGCAAACGTCAGACGATGCTCGCGAGAAACTAAATAAACGAATGTCTTCATCCAATCGAGGGGGAATAAATATTCTAGCTGTAATAAATAAGATAAATAATAAGAAACGTAAAATAAGTAATAATAAAAATGTTAGTTATAAGGAAAGTCTTGATAAGAAATTTAATTATAATGAAATTGGCAGTACCGGGTCAACTTACATTATGGCGTGCGAAAACGTACTACCAAAGAAGATCGCTATTGCCAATAGTTTTAGTGACGCCTTAGTGAATAATAATAATGTTGTAGCTGATAAATTAGATGTTTTAAATAAATGTTTACTGGATAAAAGTGTGAAATACGATTACGAAAATTTAGTGTTAAATAAAAAAGTGAACGGTAATAGTGTTCAATCACATACTGATAATAGTAATAAGAGTGTGGATAATGACAATAGTGATAAAATATATTTAAATACACTGCGTAGAAATAGTTTTAGTAGTGTAAATAATTTAAAATACGGGGTACAAGACGACGTAGCCTCTGCTGGGGTATGTGTGTCTGGGTATGGGGTCAGCTCATATAACGGAGGTGCGCCCCTTCTCAAACTGCCTTTGAGCATCCACGGAGTAACCGGACGTTACGAGGCCGTCGTCGATACTGGAGCCACGAGAACTCTCGTACGGAAGGCATTGGTATGCCCGCCATACAAAGTTAAGGGCGCTCCTCAAATGCTCGTTACCGCGAGTGGCGAAGCTTTGAGCACAAGCGGGGACGTTTTACTCAGTGGATATTTACGTGACAGCCCCGTGGAATTCGATGCTCTCGCCTTGAACAATTTGCAGGTAGATCTTCTCATCGGCATGGATTGGCTGGACAAACAAGAAGCGGTCATTGACATGAAGCGTCGCTGTGTACACTTTGGAAACCACATACGACAAACTGTTCACTGTCAAACGACGAGACCGCCATTGCCTAGCGAACAAATTACCTTGGCAGAACTGTCACCTGACATTCCTGAAAGGGCGCGCGTTGATTTAACTAAAGTTATGACGGACTTTAGCGACCGGTTTGCCGAACACGGACCACCGAGTAGAACCACGGAATTTCGGATTCATTTAAAGGATACTACACCCTTCAGGTTGGGACCTTTTAGACAATCCGAAAATAAGCGAAAACAAATTCAAGAAAGCGTGCAGCAGATGCTTGCGGACGGTGTAATAGAGCCTAGCAACTCTCCGTACTGCTCTCCTGTACACTTAGTACCCAAACGCGATGGTACCACCCGGTTTTGTGTGGATTACCGAAAACTTAACGCCCTCACTAAAGAGGAGGCTACTACCCTGCCTCTTATTTTAGAGACACTCAAGGACCTAGGCACTGCCACCATTTTTAGCAGCCTAGATTTGCGTAGCGGTTACTGGCAAGTAAAACTTGATAAAAATACTCGACCACTGACGGCTTTCGCTACGGCTGATGGTAGCTGCTATCACTTCAACGTTTTACCATTTGGTTTGCAAGGCGCCTGCGGCGCATTTCAGAGACTCATGAGCCAAGAGGTGCTGGTCGGACTCATAAACAATATATGCTTAGTCTATTTGGACGACATTATTGTATATAGTCGGTCGTGGGAGGACCACGTGAACCATTTACGAATGGTATTTGAAAGACTACAATACCATGAACTAAGAGTGGCACCAAATAAGTGTCAAATTGGTCTCAGAGAGGTCGACTACCTTGGACACCGCATTACGGCTACTGGAAACGAGCCGCAGTTACACCATCTGCGAGAGGTAGAAGCGGCCGCTCAACCAACGACCAGGAAAGATGTGCGTAGCTTCTTAGGTTTATGCAATTGGTTACGGGAGTATATACCTAGGTTTGCAGAAATAGCAATACCTCTGACGAAATTACTTCGAACCACTGTAAAATTTCACTGGACCAATGAAGCCACAAATGCTTTCAGACAAATAAAAGAAGCTATGAAACAACCTTTAAAGCTGGCCAGACCGGATTTCGAAAGGCCCTTCTGCTTACAAACCGATGCTTCAGGACATGGAATTGCGGCCGTGCTGTTTCAACGTAAACAAGACGGTGGACGCGATGTCATAGCCTATGCAAGTAGACGCGTGAATGAAGTTGAGAGTAGGTATCACAGTAATGAACTTGAAACCCTGGCGGCAGTCTTCGGTATTACAAAATACCGAGGTTACCTTGAGGATCGAAAGTTCACGCTGATTACCGATAACCGGGCACTCACGTGGCTAAATACAGCGAAAAATCAGAAGGGTAAATTGGCAAGGTGGGCGATGCTCTTGAGCGAGTTTCGTTTTGATACGGAACATTGCCCCGGTATTGAAAGCCACCTGGCCGATCACCTTTCAAGGTTCCCTCAAGAACACGCGACCAACGCTAAGGATGCTGAGGAGATAAACAAGCGGATGGAAGCGCCCACGCGAAAATCTGAGCCCCATACCGCTATGTTACTAACAACGGTCACATTACGACAAAAGATTATGGATAAACAACGAACGGATACTACGATACAAGGATTAATACGGCGCATAAATTCGAATGCTGGACCGAGTAGAGAACCCGCCGGCTTGATTGTGAAAAACGGGTTGCTGGTACGGTTGAGTGGAAGTCAGACACCACAAATAGTAGTGCCGGCCTCGTTAAGGAAGGAGGTGATGAAAGTTTTTCACGACGAAAATGGTCACCCAGGATCGTTGGAAACGGACTACGCTATCCGCGATGAGTTCGTGTGGCGCAGGCGTAGACGCGAAGTGGAAGCTTACGTGCGGGCCTGTGGCATATGTGCCACCCGGAAGCGTGGTGCGTTGCAGCTTAGGGCAGCGGAAACTTCTCATATGGAAGCTAAGCGGCCATGGGAGATCCTGGCATTAGACCTGATGGGACCTTATACTACCACACGTTTAAAAAATAGATTCATTCTGGTAATCACCGACTTGTTTTCACGGTGGGTTGAAGCCTTTCCGTTGCGATCAGCGGTTGTATCAAATATCATCCAGTTAGTTCGCGATCAGATCATCCTGCGTTATGGAAGTCCACGGGCGCTTTTAACGGATAACGGAACGCAATTTAGTCACCCGGCATGGCTCGCGGCCTTGGAAGAATGGGATTGTTTACAATGGACAACTGCCATCTACAATCCCAGGCAGAATCCGACTGAACGCCGTAACCAGGAGATTAAGAAAGGGTTGCGTATTCGTTTAGCAGGCATGGACCAAAGTACGTGGGATGCCCATCTCACAGACGTACTGGGTGATTTACGATGCCGGCGCAATGCAGCCACGGGATTCACCCCTGCTGAAGTACTTTGGGGAGCGAAAATGTGTAGGCCTGGATATTGGTCCAACCCGTTAAGGTCGAGAGAGAGTAATGGAGTTGAGCGGAACCGTGAAGGTATGAATGAGGCTGTCTTTGCAAATCAAGAAAGGTATTTCCAACGTCGAAGACAGGATCGTGTGGCTGAACCACCGGCTTACCAAGTTGGGGAATCGGTATACACGAAGGAATATCCCAAAACAAGACCAGGAGCAAGTGCGGGACTTGAACCTAGATGGACAGGACCTCATAAAATTATCTGGAAAGTTGGCAAAGTGACGTATTACGTAGCTCGGCGTGGCCGACCTTATAAATTTCATGTAGATCAAATCCGTAAACATTACCCTCCCGCTGAGACGGAAGCGGAAGACGATATAGGAGATGACGAAGAAGATAATTTGGAAGCACTAAGTGGGTCTCCTCTCGAAGTGAGCGAATCTGAAGGTAGCGTAACCGGGCAACTTATGATACCAGAGCTTGATGGTGTGGAGAGTGCGCACTCTCCTTTCTCGTCGCAGGCTCATGAGGAGGCTAGGGACGTGACGCCTGAAAGAGGTCGTGGCACAACGAGAGGTACTCTCGAAGCGTTGCCATACACGAAGAGAAGAAAAAAGAGGAAGTGGAAGAGAATACTTGCGGCTAAGAACCATCCTACTACCGGTGGGAAAGCCATGCCGTCAACGAGCCTGGCCATTGTACCGCTAAATGACGCTTTGCCCACAGCGGTAGGAACGGATGTAAGCGCAGTATCTACCCATGAGGTGATGCTACAGCGACCAGCAGACGAGTGGGAAATTTTCCATAGAAAAATATTCGCTGCTCGGGACGAGCCTGGCCCAGTAGTCACGCTACTATCTCGCCCTCGTCGCGAAGGCAGACGACGTCCAGCTAGGTATGCTCCTATTGAGCAAGAATAAAATAAAGGAAAAACGTAACACGAAATAATAATTCCGAACGAGGGCCAAACGTCTACAAATGTAACCTCTCGGAATACAAAAAAACTGGACAGCCCAAGAGTCGAAGACTATAGCTCCACGACCCCTCCGCTGACTAGTATAAAAGAACGAGAAGAATAACAAAAACATTACGAAAACAAAATAAACGCACGACATTACAGGAGAAAAATAAAATAATAATAAATTATGACAAATGATAATAAGAAAGGAAAATAAATCAAACTCTGACTTATTCAGGAGCATTGCTTTGAGCAGGAAAATAGTAATTAAAATAAATATAGAAACAATACGTAAAGTTAGTTGTGTAGAGTTTTTTTTTTTTTTTGTTAGAATAGTTAGATTGTAGTTGATTTTTTTTTATAAACTGTTATCATGCCATGTACTTAACGGATGAACAAGGAATTGGATGGGTGGCCGATGAGATCAGGTTGTACCTTTCGACTTTAATCCAGATGGGGCGAATTGATACACCCCTGTTACAGGCGGGCTTCTCCCGGTGTAAAATAATCATTTAGTAGCTATACGTCGAAACGTAACCCTGACCTCTAGAAACGGCTTCATAAAACATCTAATCTGATTCCTTGCTCAACCACGTAAGTATTTATTATTCATAGGTAAAGGCCTTCGTCCGGTGTGTGAAAATCGCATATTGGGCGGAGGTGTAATTAAGATAAATTTAATTTAATTTAAAAAGTATAAATGATGATGGATGAAAGCGATAATTTTAAGACTAAATATAAGTATTTAAATATAATAAATTTTGCCGCGCATTGTGCGTGAAATCCTCGCGCGCCGGCGCCAGGGTCAGGCTCGTGATTCGCCGAATCAAAGATCACGCGATAAAATTTGGCCAATCACGAGAGTCCTTTTTGCTGGACGGCGTCGGTACGCGAAATTTAAAAAGAAAAAAAAAATAGTAAGCGTCCCCTTTCCGACATATACGGACCTGCGTAACTAATTATAAAAAACCTAAACATGTAAAGAAATTGTAAAATATAAGGAATACCAAGTTACACGAGACACGTGGTTTTATTTAATTCCACCCTCAAATATATCGTACTTTTTTTTTGTGAATCCGGGGTTCGATGGACACCTGAGCTAGCCGCTGGAACCCCGGGGATCTCACAACCGATTATTATTTTGTCCATTATATTGGTACTGAATAAAAGGTAAAAGAAAAACTACGGATTTAAAATAACAGTTAATTATTCTTCGTCAGCGCCCAATTATAATCGGTGGTTAATTTTTCGAGAATCATTCATAGGTCTACCAATATTTTTTCTAAGTAGCAAAGTCACGAGTATAGCCTTTTTCAGCTGAAGCATCAGGATATTCTGACCTATCACTAAACTCCAATCAAAAAGTGATAAGTAATGTGCTGTATCGTATTCAGACAGTTAATTATCCCAGGATGTGAACCGTCAGTAGTGTTATTTTTAACACAGCCCCTCAAGACGGGACACAGACATACGACACTGTCGACGCAGGTCTACCTTGATTCCAAATGCATCCCATTAACATATTCAATAAGATATATAAAATTTAAATGGAGATTCTACATAACAAATGAAAACACGGAATCTACTCCGAAAAGTCATTCGATACCACAGTTCAATAGGAGAACAACTCAAAATTTAAAGGTTTTGAGTTAAGAATGCCATTTGATGTAGAAAGGTCTTTTCTTTATAATTCAGCAAAAAAAAAAATAATCAAAAATTTCTTCAATGTGTCATAAAATCAAATAACCCTTTCTGAGATTAATCAGTAATTCCGTTATATAATCAAATGTTTTGGCTAATTCCTTATTAAAATGTACAATTTCATTGTGTATTTATGAATTCCACTAAATTAAATATAAAAAAAATATACACTTTCGTCGAAATCAAGGCTTTAAAATTAAAATGAGAATTACTGCAAAAAATTCAAACGCCATTATCTTGGAACAGGGTTTTATGAGTTGTTCCCCTATTGAACTAGGGTATCGAATGAGTCGAATTCCTCCCTTCATTTTATACTCTTTTAATTTTGTTAAATGTGCCACTGCAAAGTAATGCATGCAAACATTACTCTTCATATCTATTATTAGGTAAGTAACTAACAATTTTCTTGTAATGCATGTTTTAAAAAAAACCTACCGTATCGATTTATTGCCTACACTTCGGATACCTACATGATAATATACCTATGGTATTACTACACTTCCACGTTGTCAAAATTTAATGGGATTAACAATTAATAAGCACACACTGTATCAATAGAGTCACTATGAAAATATTATAAACTTCAGTAGATGTATCTATAGTCTAAGCTTCAGTAGCTAATAACAACTGATATCTCATTTTTATTTGTTAGTTCCTTTTTGCTACAAAAATGTTCCTCCCTCGTAATAAATAACTATGACGCAATATCTAAATTAAAATTTCGAAATACTGTAGTTTTTCACGTTTAAAGATTTTAGGGTTCCGCGGACCAGTTGAGAATCTCTAGTTTAGTCCTAGTGATGCTACGTTGATATGTGCGCGCATTACATTTCGAGCGCTACATACAGGACTCCGCATTTAAGGGGATTTTATCAACATACGCGTTCGATTAACTAAAACCCTGAATAAAATAAAGAACTTGATACACTTCGAGGATCACAACAATTGCAAGTAGAGCTTTATATAAAACGCGATACATGTTATAGTCTTTTCGATTTTAACTTCGACGACAATATATTGCAAAATTTCCAAAACGTCGACCTTGAAAATTTAGCACATTTAGGTGAATCTATCATATATCATATACAGACATGAAAAGTGAAAATTATGTTTGTGGGAAAATCATAACAATACTGGAAAAATAGTGTCATTCATGTTTGACCGCAAATACTGAGACCTATTTCGAGCAATTGAGATAAAAAAAAGTTTCCTTACATCCTTATTTTATTTTACGACAATCTAAGATCAATGTGAAATTCTTAGTACCTGTACATGGTAAGTTATGGCGAAATCACGTTTGATCTCGACGAGTTTTGGATCGTATGATTTCAATTTTACTTCGTAAATCTTTAGCGCTTGACGAAAATGTAGTTCTGCCTCTTTATATTTACCCTGAAAGATTTAAAATGTTTGTATTATATTAATTGTAGAATTTTTGGAATACATTAAATGAGGAAGAATAGACTTTGAGACAATACGAAATTAAGTTGTAATAATTAAACCATTACAAAAATTACCAATACACCCACTGTGGCTTAAGTGTTAGACTATCACGCCGTGGGTCCCAGGTTCGAATCCTGGGTCTGGCAAGTACACATATTGTTTTTCAATTTTTGTGTGAGTCAGGGCATGGATCTAATAGGTTGGCAAGTGGCTGACATCCATTTCTCGTAAAAAACAAAATCTGTCAATACAAACCTCTACTCTGTGGAGGCCCATATCATCCTATTAGGATCGGACATGGTTGGGAAAAAAAATTCATATTTCATAGCAAATATAGAAATGTACTGATGAAAATAAACTGATTTTTTTTGTTATTTAACAAATAGTCCACCAAAATTGAGAATGAAATATTTTGCACAATGAACATAGTTTGAAAAGACATCTAATATATCTTCACTAGCCATGTCTATCCCTTGGAGCAAGCACATGGACACCACATGGCATCTCCAAGAATCGCCAGTATTCTTTCGTCATATACACTATTATCTATCAGGCGCGCACACAAAAAAATCGACGCAAGCCCACATGTCACCGCCACCTTAATATGGATGCCCATCTTAGGGACAAACACACATCTAAGTGTGGTTCTTTATGGCACTCTATGACATTACAAACAATAACTTTACTTTATATTGATTTTTTTACTATCTTAAAAATTTAGGACGTTTAGGTGAAACGATCACACAGACATGGAAAATGGATATGGGAAAATCACAACAATACTGGAAAGACAGTGTCATATATATATGACCGCAAATACTAAGAACTAATTCTAGTAATTGAGATCAATGTACAATAATTGCTAGTACCTGTTCACGGTAAGTTATGGCCAAGCCATGTTTGATGTCAGCGAGTTTTGGGTCGTCTGGTTTCAATTTCACTTCGTAGATATCAAGCGCTTGTAGATAGTGGCGTTCCGCCTGTTCATATTTACCCTAAAAGATGTTCAAAATATTTGTATTATATTAACGTTAACATTACGAAAAACTACGGACTTAAAATAACACCTAATTCTTCGTCAGCGCTCAATTATAATCGGTGGTCAAATTTCCGTAAATCATTTAAAGGTTAAATATTTGTATTATATTAAAGGCGGACGTGCTCAGCGTGGGTCAAAATGGAGCTTTTTTTTCATTTTCAAAGCATGGTCCTGGACATACCTTAAACGTTGTAGATAATCTATTTGTATAATTTTGAAGCCTTATTATCCTTTATATTTATTTTAAACATTTGATGACTGCATAAAGTATTTTTATTACATAAAATAGTATTCTTTTAAACCTCTCGCTCTAATGTTTTAGAATATAGTCATATTTCGGTACATAACTGTGCAGTGGTGTTAAGTTTTTTTACATTTATTAATTTTTAAACGCATTTATAAAACCATTAGTATAATTTATGACGAGATGATTTTAGTAAAATATTTACGATAAAAAATTAAATTGATAATCTCTGTGATCCCAAATTTGACAAGAATTAGGCATTTTATTCTTAAAAAAATGGGCAAGATTAACACATTTGAAGATAATTCTAAAGATACTAATTATAAGCTACTTGTATGTCTTTGACCAATCAAGTGTGATAAACATTGCTTTATAATAATTATTGATCTAAGAATAAGGTTGTGTTTTTTTGAAATACGCCATTTCTTTTGGCATTTCCCAGTGGTTAAGCTACAAAAAAAAAGTTTGAAAAGACAACAAATATATCTTCATCGGCCATATATTAGGTACTGAATAAAAAACGTAAACGAAAAACTACGAATTTAAAATAACACCTAATTTCCGTCAGCGCTAAATCATAATCGGTGGTACATTTTCCGTGAATCATATATAGTTTGACCAATGTTTCTAAGTAGCAAAGTCAAGACTGTTATCCTTGTATGTTGAGAATATCTGGTGTATGCTACGTTGACATGTACGCGCTTTACAATTCGAGCACTGCATACAGGACTCCGCATTAGAGAGGATTTAATAAATCAACATACGTGTTGGATTAAATAAAACCATGAATAAAATAAAGAAGTTTATGTTCTTCGAAGATCACACAAATTGCAAGTAGAGCTCTACATAAAACGCGATGCATGTGGATGCAACTGGATATTAAGTTTGTGGGAAAATCACAACAATACTGGAAAGACAGTATCATTTATTATATATGACCGCACACACTGAAACCTTATTCATGCAATTGAGATTACAACAGATCCTTAATAGCCTAATTTTATTTTACGACAATCTAAGATCAATGTACAATAATTGTTAGTAGATACCCGTGCATGGTAAGTTATGGCCAGTTCACGTTTGATGTCGGTGACTTTTGGATCGTCTGGTTTCAATGTCACTTCGTACATCTTTAGCGCTTGTCGATAGTGGCGTTCCGCCTCTTCATAATTACCCTGAAAGACGTTTAAAATATTTGTATTATATTAATTTTTTGAATACCTTAAATCAGAAAAAATGGACTTTGAGACAATAATATATTAAATTAATAAATTAGCCATTATAAAATACATATATCATGGCAAATATAGAATGATAAACTGATGTATTTTTTATTTTTTAACGAAAAATTCACCAAAATTAAGAATGTAACAATCTGCCACAATAAACATAGTTTGAAACGATATCAAATATATCTTCATCGGCCATGTCCGTCCCTTCGCTGACTGCTGGAGCATATTGATAGCACACGGAAGCGCCAAGAATCCCTGTGGCTCGCCAGTCTCCTTGCGACATTTATAATATTATTATTATGCGCGGACACAAAAAACTCGACGCAATCTCAGATGTCGCCGCCTCCTAAATATAGATGCCTATCTTAGGAACTTGCACTTCATTACAAACAAAAACTTTGTATCGTCTCTGTTCTGGCAGAACACACTAACTGGAGAATACTAGTTATGAGTAATTTGACTTTGAAGTTGTTAAAATGTTTGAAATGGTCTATCATGTGAGTTAATTAGGTAATCGTAAAAAGGATGACTTTAAAATAAAGACTGTTTATTTATTAAGAAGGTTTCCAGACGGTAAAGTTTAAAATAAGGAACATTTTGGTATAACTAACTCAATATGTCATTTTTTCGAATTAGTGTCTTCTGCCAGAACAGTGACGGTTTTAACTTGTGTTTCACTTCAAATAATGTTTATTAATTTGAGCGTCTCTTTTAGATAATTAGAGTTTAAGCCCAATTGAACGAGTTACACCATGCGATTTTGATTTTGTCCATTATGTAGGTATTGAATAAAAGGTAAGAGACAAACTAAGGATTTAAAATTACACCTAATTCTTCATCAGCGCTCAATTATAATCGGTCGTAAATTTTCAGTGAATAATTAATTTATTATTGGTCTATCAATATTTCTAAGTAGCAAAAACACGAGTGTTGCCTTTTTCAGCTTATGAATTAAAACTATATTTTGATCTATCAAAAAAAGTGATAATTATGCTGATGACCGTGTTACGGCTCAGAAACATGACACTGCAATTTGCGTGCGTCAATACTGGAAAGACAGTGTCATTCATATATTATTATGACCGCAAATACCGAGACCCAATTCGACCAATTGAGACCAAATAAGTTTCCGAATATCCTTATTTTATTTTATGAGTCTAAAATCAATGTACAATAATTGTTAGTACCTGTTCACGGTAAGTTATGGCCAAGCCATGTTTGATATCAGCGAGTTTTGGATCGTCTGGTTTCAAATTCACTTCGTAAATCTCTTGCGCTTGTCGATAATGGCGTTTTGCCTCTTCATATTTACCCTAAAAGATGTTTAAAATATTTGTATTATATTAATTAATGTAGAATAATTAATCATATATTAAAAAAATATAAAATACATATATCATGGAAAATATAGAAAGATAAACTATTTTTTTTTATTATTTAACTAATAATTCACCAAAATTGAGAATGTAGCATTCTGACACAATGAACATAGTTTGAAAAGACATCAAATATATCTTCATCGGCCATGTCCGTCGCTTAGCTGGAGCATATTATTATGGACACCACACGGCACCCCCAAGAATCCCTGTCGCTCGCCAGAATTCTTGCGTCATACACTCATTCACATTATTATCTATCAGGCGCGCACACAAAAAATCGACGCAATCTCAGATGTCACCGCCACTTAAATATGGATACCTATCTTATGGACTTGTGGACACCCAATTGAACGAGTTACACCAACCGAATATTATTTTGTCCATTATATAGGTACTGAATCAAAGGTAAAGAAAAAACTACGGATTTCAAATAACACCTCAATCTTCACCAGCGCTCAATTTATAATCGGTGGTAAAT
The DNA here is from genome assembly GCF_057557595.1 of Rhyacophila brunnea. Taxonomy (NCBI): domain Eukaryota; kingdom Metazoa; phylum Arthropoda; class Insecta; order Trichoptera; family Rhyacophilidae; genus Rhyacophila; species Rhyacophila brunnea. The sequence continues at coordinate 5,405,972 of NW_028233350.1, forward strand.
TTTTCGTATTTCATTTATAGGTCTACCAATATTTCTAAGTAACAAAGTCACGAGTTTTGACTTTTCTGCTTAAGCACCTGGACTATTCTGACCTATCACTAAACTCCAATCAATATCTGATAATTATACACCGGACATCTCAAGTCTTTTTTTTGGGACAAACTCGAATATTGCAACATTTTTTAATTAAAAAATGCGTTAATAATTTATGGAACCTATGTTTTTCAGAAAAATAAGTTGTACGATGTAGTAGGTACAATGAAATATGAAATAAATGAAGTGCAAGATACCTTAGCGATACTTAATTATATAGAAACGCTGCTATTAGTAGATATACTATACTATTTAGAGAAACTAATGAAGCGCTTACGTATAGAGTGGAAGAATTAGTTGTTAATAGTAATATCTATAATATTTAATAATATTCAACTTTTTATATACCTCTTATTGAAATCAAAGTATAAATTTCCACTAAACTACTTATATTTTCACTATCAATTAATAACAAATCACACTTGCTCCCATGATGAGAAGGACCGGGCAGCTAGTGTATTATTAAAATAGTACCAAATCTGAATGATTTCGTATATTATGTTGATACTACGAAAATATATAATATGAAAACATATTATTATATTATTGTAAAACCAATTCAACGAGGATTCAAATCAATGCTTATCAGATCTGAGTAAGGAACCATATTTGTACACATTGCACAACAGCGGCCACTTGAGAATATCAAGATACGTCTGTTATATTTACCATAACTACTTAAGTACTTAAGCCAAACTAGTAATTATTTTTGAATACTTCACATATAATACGTTCCTTGTGATACGAGAATGCAACAGCGATATGGATTTATGGATGGGTAAAATGGGAAATATCGGACCTACGTGGTTAATGAAACCCTTTAGAAAAAGTTTCGTACGAAAGATACTTAAAATCGTACTTTTGTGTTTCAAGCAAGTGGTTGGACATATCGAGATATTCAATTTTAATACATAGGTACTGATGTTGTAATGTTTTTTTTGATATTTTGATAGGCCATTTTCAAACACTTTATATTCATCATGCAAAATATGTAAGTATATGCGTTTTCTGTTAATTGCTACTCCCTAATACTATAAATTATATATCATAGTATTATTTCAATGAAATATATAAACCCGATATAAATATTTATTTCGGAAGTTATCAAAATGATACAATCATAATTAGTCGACATTGATACATTGTGTATATATAGTACCTAATACCATTGATAATAAATTATTTTATCAAGAAATATAAGATATAAATAGGTATAACACAGTTGCAGTGCCTACCATTTCTTAACAAGTTGACCTTCCCTAATAGTTCATTGCTTTATCCAATCTGGGAGTTCACACATGAAACTATAATTTGATGTTATGGTAATATGGTAGAAAAAACAAAAAAAACTTTACCTGCTCCCTTGTTATACTGATCTACCTATTTTGATCTACCTATCTACCGAGAAATGACGATTTAACGGGCTTAACTATTGAATGTATTAATAGTATGTAAGATATTCATTACGAGTTTTCACAAACACTTCAGATAATCAAAATTTGTTTTTTACTTGATCCTTTACTAATAGGCAAGAAGGTTTTCACAATCTTTTATTATATTAAATTACTATATAAACGAAAATTAGCTTTTTTCGATGTCAATGTGCATTTACGATCGGTGAGTGCGCATAGTGCACGAAGAAGCCAGAAGGCATACGCCGGGTCGTAAATAATGACTAATAAAATACCTAGTACAAAACATAAATCAATTAGAATTTATTGATTAATATTTTTGCTACTCGTACCCGTTAGATATAGGGACCATTATACCACTTTCCTATAGAAGGTACGAGGGTGGGTCAATAATTCCTTAGAAAAAAGCATTAAAACAGTTTTTATTTTTGTATTTTTTTTTTTATTTCTCAACATAATCTCCTTGGAGCTCAATACACTTGGTTAGACGTTTCTCAATATTTTTTAAACCGTCAGAAAAATAAGTTTTCGGAAGGTCCTCAAAATAAGCATTTGTCCGATCGATGACTTCTTCATTTAAAAAAAACGTTGTCCACTTAGCCATTTTTTTAAGTTTGGGAAAAGGAAAAAGTCACTGGGGGCTAAATCTGGCGAATACGGTGGGTGGTCGACCAATTCGAACTTCAATTCTTCAATTTTAGCCATTGATCGTAAACATGTGTGAACACGGGCATTGTCCTGATGAAAGAGGATTTTTTTCCTGTTTAAATGAGGCCGTTTTTCTTCAATTTCGTTTTTTAGCTGGTCCAATAAAGATGCATAATAATCCCCTGTTATTGTTTTTCCTTTTTCCAAATAGTCAACGAAAATAATTCCACGTGCATCCCAAAATACAGTAGCCATAACCTTACCAGCTGATTTTACGGTTTTCGCCTTCTTTGGACATGGTTTGCCTTTCGCAATCCACTGCTTTGACTGTTCTTTCGTCTCGGGAGTATAGTGGTGTATCCATGTTTCATCTACAGTCACAAAGCGACGAAAAAATTCATCCGGATTGCGTTGCATGAGCGACAACAGGGCTTTAGAGGCCACCACCCTATTGCGTTTATTGTCGACTGTGAGCAAACGCGGCACCCATCTTGCAGAAACTTTTTTCATGCCCAATTTGTCATGTAAAATAGAAATGACGCTACCTTTTGAGATCCCTGTAACCTCAATTATCTCATTCAACTTTAATCTTCGGTCACTTAACACCATATCGTGGATTTTATTGATCATTTCTGGTGTAGTCACCTCTACAGGACGTCCTGAGCGTGGTTCATCCTTTGTTGATGTACGACCACGTTTAAATTCATTTAACCAGTTATAAATAGTTGCAAGTGAAGGAGCAGATATGCCGTGAACTAAATCCAACTCATTTTTTATTTCCTTTGCTGTTAACCCTTTTATATTAAAATGTTTAATAACAGTTCTAAACTCAATTTTCTCCATTTTTGTAAACAAGCAAATTTTTTTTTTGAATGTACGAAAATAAAAACAACAACCCGACCAATCTGATTGAAACTTCGCAGTATACTGAATCGGTAGTGCCGCTGCATGAAAACAAACCGCTTACAGTACTAGTCGCGCCACCTGTCGGCTTTTCTAAGGACTTATTGACACACCCTCGTATATAAGGTACTTTTAAACACTTTGTACATTTTGCATTTTTGTTTATTGTTATTAAATCTTAGTTGATATTATTCTTTTGACTTATTAACTTAAAAATAACAATAATGGATGAAATATAATATTCCTAAATATTATAATATGTCACATATATAATATTGTGTAAGTATATAATATATAATTATCAAGCCTCGATAGCGAAGGCTGCGTGACTAGCAAATGCACTTACGACCTATGTAAACCTGCTGTTCATATTGTTTTAAAAGCACATTGCATTGTTATTTTTTTAGGATTATCCTTTGCTTTGTAATTTTATTCTTGTAAATCCACGGTATTATAGATGGCTGCACTATTATATCTAAAATGTAAACATAAATTTATATACAATATTGGTATATACTACAGCTGATGATGATACATACTATCGTATGAAAAATAATTCATTTTTAAGTTGTGGAATTCTTGTACGTATCATGCGACGAAAGAAATAAAATCGTCTTCAAGTTTTTGTCATTGGTCGGGAACCTTTTTTGATACCTAAACCTACGGCAGGTGAATTTTAAACACAGCAAATTTTTCACAGTTTTGAAGTTACGCTATTTCTTAATGTATATAAATCAGTCATTTAATAAATAAGGACAAATATCACCAACAAGTTAGTTCAAGTAAACAATCGACTCCCACGTCCTCTATACTTAATTGACTTTTTATGCAATAATATGTACCTACCTATATTTTGTACTGTTATTCAATTGAAAATGTCCATTAGGATAAAATCGGTTGAATATCAACATTATGAAATAAATGTGGAAAAAGTACGAAAGTAGATATAAAGTGTTTAAATGAAATATGTATCTAGGTACCAGTCGTTTTATGTGATGAATAGTTCTTTACACTTTATAATATGTAAGTATTTAAATCAAATACATAATATAATCATATATCAGATAATTACTTTTTAATAACAACATTTAAATATAATGCTAATTATGTCGAATGGCCACCTAATCGGCGCTTTTAGCGTACAATGTATTAAATGGGACGGCGGGACTTTTTTTAACGTTACACACCTACAAACTTACATGTAGAATGGCCAAAAATGGAAATACGAATAACCATAGGACGCCATTTTGAAAATTTCATTCTAATGTCAGATTTTGTCCTGTTACGAGTCTTGATTGGGTAGTTTTCGACAATGGCTCCATTTTTTTTGTAGTACTTATTCCACTTTTAATCAATAAATTAGGACCGGTTTCGTCCGCTTCAGAGGGACATTTCCAACTGAATCTTCCCATGTTCAGTTGAAAATGTCCCTCTGATGCGAACGAAACCGGTCCTAATTTATTGATTAAAAGTGGAATAAGTACTACAAAAAAATGCGTTTTATTAAATTAAACAACAATACATATTAACGCAATACAATGACTAAGTGAAAATCTGAAGCAATATTATATTGCAAAGCCTTTAGAAGAATGCAATTACGGCTTACGCAATACATAATATTATAATAGTAGGTATTATAATTATTCAAACGAATATTTCCAGGGATGTCTCGCATCTACAGATGTACGCCACTGGTATTTTGAAGACGAAATTTCTTACGATCGATTTGATGAAATTCTTTAATGTCAATAGTTTATAATCAAATATACCAGTTTGGGCAGAGCATCCTCAAAATACTTAAATATCTAAAGAAATAAACAAGTAGGTATATGTCTTTTTTATCGATATGTAGGTACGGTATTGTTGCTTGGTAATACTAATAGGTATCAATATGATACATTTAGAACATAAAACGGGTCAGCGGACAAAATCTTTCAATATTTGTATTTATATTAATGGTTGGTACGCAAAAACTATTCGATATTTAATTATGAAAAAACATATTCTACACGCATTTTATAAAAATGGTTTACCATTACTTACCTGCAATAAAAAAAACCATCAGTTTTGTAATGCGACCTTTTTAATAGCAATGTGCGAATTGGAATTTGTTTGACGTGGCCGCACATCGCGTTATAATATTGGCAAGATGATTATTTTAATTACAATAATTACCATCGCACCTGAGCTGGCAGAAAAAACAACTGAAAATTTTTAGAAATCCATACTAAGAATCATTTGGGCAAAAGTCTCATTAGGATATTGGATTCGTCCACCAATTTAATGTGTTTTTTATGGGTTGACGGTTAAAAACGTGAACGGGCTGGTGTTTACTGATAATTAATGTGCTGTATCGTACAGTTAAATATCACACGATGTGAACCGTCAGGAGTGATGTTTTCAACACCGCCCCTCATGACTGTTGAGGCTCAGACACACGACACTGCAATTTGCGTGCGTCGTCGCAGGTCTTACTTGATTACAATTGCATCTCATTAAAATCTTCAATAGATATAAAATTCAATTGGAGATTGTACATAACAAAATATAACACGGACTCTACTCCGAAAAGTTATATAAGTAGAATTCCTCCCTACATTTTATACTCTTTTAATTATGTTAAATGTGACCCTCCGAAGCAATGCATGCAAACCTTACTCCTAATTTCTTTTATAGTGTTCTCTGTTCTGTGTTTTCTGTTATAGTTAACTGTCAATTCATGGTAGAACTGCATTGTATTATTTGATTAATTGTTTGTTTAAAAAAATATAGTACTTATTCCAATTAATTAATTAAATTTTAGATCGTTTTTTTCCTCCTCAACGGGACATTATCAACTAAATAAATCTTGAACAGGCATTTATCATTTTTTGTGTCGAGCGCTGCATTCAGGACTCCGCATTTTAGGGGATTTAATCAACATTCGTGTTGGATTAACTAAAACCATGAATAAAACAAAGAAGTTGATATACTTCGAGGATCACACAAATTGCAAGCAATTGGAGCAAATTGCTCTATATAAAACACGATAAATGTGATAGTATTTTTGATATTTTACCTTTGATGACAATATATTGCAAAATGGCCAAAACGTCGACCTTGAAAATTTAGGATGTTTAGGTGAACCTCTCACACAGATATGAAAAGTGAATATTATGTTTGTGGGAAAATCACAACAATTCTGGAAAAACAGTGTCATTCATATATGACCGCAAATACTGAGACTTATTTCAAGCAATTGATATCAAAAAAGTTTCCTTACATCCTTAATTTATTTTACAACAATCTAACATCAATGTGCAATTATTGTTAGTACCTGTTCACGGTAAGTTTTAGCCAAATCACATTTGATCTCGGCGAGTTTTGGATCGTATGGTTTCAATTTCACTTCGTAAATGTCTAGCGTTTGTCGAAAGTGGAGTTCCGCCTCTTCATATTTACCCTGAAAGATGTTTAAAATATTTGTATTATATTATTTAATGTAGAATAATTTTTTGAATACATTAAATGAGGAAGAATAGACTTTGAGACAATAATATACTAAACCATTATAAAATACATATGTCATAGCAAAATAGAATAATAAACTATTTTTTTTATTCTTTAACAAATAATTCACCAAAATTGAGAAAGTAACATTCTGGCATAATACATTAATACAATTTTATACAGAAAAATAAAGTTTCAAAAACAAAATGCACCTACACTACCTACATCATTGAAAATGTCTATGTCTTTAGGGAGCGCATTTACTAATCTTGCACCCCTCGCTAATGGTGCCTGATAGGCTTGACACGAGGAAACGGTTCCGATCCAAAATAAATCATGGCTGCGACCACGTAGGTAATTGACAGGCGCATGTAAGTTCAAATTCATTAGGATACCAGGATTGTAAACCATCCCTCGCGCTAACAAGCGAAAGCGTTTCAAGAGCAGAAGAGACCGACGAGATTCAAGAGAGTGAAAAGTAAGCATGCCTTGTGTCGGAAAATAATCATTTCATTTATTTTCAATCTAAGATCAATTTATTTGTTTGTACCTGTTCGAAGAAAGATTCGGCCAAATTGTTTTCGGTCTCGGCGACTTTTGGATGGTCTGGTCCCAATTTCACTTTATAGATCTCTAGCGCTCGCCGATAGAGATGTTCCGCGTCTTCATATTTACCCTTAAAGTTGTTTAATACTTTGGACGCGGAAGACGCACACGGCGCGTAATGACCAGGCGGCCGATCGATCTAATTAACGTGCATTTTAAAGGGGGCAATTAAAAATCATTATCGACTCAGCAGCGAATGAGTTAAGACATTTTTGTCAATAAGAATATTATTAATTGAAGCATCTTTATAATATGATACCACTTCCTATCCATTCCGCTAACGGATATATTTCTATACATCCTATACAAAGATTTTTAGCATACTCTAGCACTAAAATTCATTATACTCTATTACAAGATTTAACTGATTGTAAAATAATCGTAGAACACGAATTCTTATGTTCAAATAATCATATAATTTACTTAACTCACATTAAACCCATTTGCGAAATAGAATTACTTAAATCCTCTAATATCCCAAAATCTTGTATGATCCAAGAAACCAACCAACCTCGAGATCTTTGGCATAAACTAGCAGCAACTAAATGCTGGTTAGTTGTTTTATCCTTCCCAACAATTATAACTGTTTCATGTAACGCCAATATCAATGATATAAAACTATCTGACACCGGTATATTAGAACTTCCCGCCGGATGTAAAGGATATTCACCTAGTATTTTATTGACTACTGAAGATACAAAACATTCTGATTTTCATTCTATAGTCCCCAACGTCGATATCCTACATGACGATCGTTGTGATAAAAATAAACCTAATGATTCCATTCATATACCCTTGCTAAACCCCATTCATTTTTCTAATAAAGGTTTAGAAGATTTACATCTTATCTCGAATAGAATAAACACATTCTCGAAAGATATCGACAATCTGCTTGATCAACCCCATGTCAAGAAATATACTAATACCTATAATTATCTTATCTATACTATATATATTATTATAGTTATCTTACTCTTTATTTTATTTAAATTTTTCAAATGTTGTCGTAGATTAAAATTTCCTAATAGAATTCACTCTACAGAAAATAACCAACCTGGTACTCCAAATATTAACAACATATTTCAAATTTGCTTCAAAACCACTCCGAATACTGTCAATAATGACGATATAGAATTAAATAGTACGCCTACCATACCATCAAATGACAGCTCGCCAACCCAATCTTCACCTCTCAGGCGAAGTAGTAGATTAAGCTCAAAATTTAAGTTATAAAATAAAAAATTATAAAAGCATTCTCCATTTAATCATGCAATGTATACTAACTAACCTTAAAATAATAAAGTGAAAGTGAAAAAGTGAAACAAAAAGGCAATTATAAATAATAAAAAAGATGTTTAATAAAATTAATGTGTTACTAACATTTTCAAAAATCCTTTGTTTAAAATGATAAACCTTAAACAATAAACATATATTATTTTGAAGAAAACACTTTCTGAGAGAGTATATTATAACCAATAGAAAAAATCTTTTTTGAAAAAAAGTAAGTCACCCCGACGGGGAAACGAACCCTGTATATCCCGAGTATACGCCTCATCCGTCGCATTAATCCATTATGCTACGGCGCGACATACTAATAGTGACAAATTTTAACTATTGGTCAATTTTTATACCTATCCATCAGCGTTCTTTCCAAATCAGCTACTTTGGCAATCGATTTTTGTTTCTTAAATCAAAGTAGGTATATTACTAATACTTTAATTACTAACCGACGTCGTGGAATTTCTCCAATATTTTTTTAGATGTAACTACTTGCTAATAATTTATAATTAACTATTTCTTTTATTCAACGAATAATTCACAAGATTTAAGGAAATTCCACGACGTGGGTCATTCATTTGTTGAAAAAAATAAGTATTTATCAATAAATTTTTCATTGAATATGATGTGTTCGATATGTGAACAAATTATGCAGTAGCAACGGTGAATAATCTGTATCGTCACTGATAGAAAACCTAATGCTATTTTTTATTATTTAATATGATTATATTTTCATGGGTATAGATTTGCGACTGAAATTCATCTTTTTACAATGAGTCACACCGTCTGTAGTGCAGATGCAGTCTATTTTTAGATTATTGTTTTCAAAACGCGCATTTTAGTGTTAGTTCTCCAGGAATTTTGTCAGTGCATGACGACGTTTGTGTATCGATATTAAAAAATCGCCGTAAATAATTTATTGAAATCGTGTACTGATTTATCAATTGTCGTAACAGAAAATAATTAATTAACCCTTCACAAGAGAATAATTAGAGATATTTTTCAAGTAGTAACAACAAGAACTGCTAAGGCCGTGATAGATCCCACGGTACGCTGCCCACGCGGTGGATATACCATCCCAACGGAAAGCCACGCATGTTTCAATATAATAAATCAGTGTATCCGTTTTGTGTGATCGTGTTATTAATAATTCATATGACTACCCTTAAAGCAGCCCGTGAACCTTGTAAAGTAAGTTAGTGTTAATCCCGATAATGTACCTAGAAATTAATTAACCCTCCCGTGTCAGTGCCGAATAAATTAAAAGTAGTGCAACAATGGCTGCAGAATAATAATGTGTCTTCTCCGTTGTAACCGATAATGTAACTAAAATAATCGCTCACCCTTAGGTTTCATTACCTAATCTTTATAATACACCCATAACGACAATGTGTGTATAACCGTAAATAAGCCCAGCTCTGCGCGGGGCTATCAAATAAAAAAATCTGTTTAAATCAATTTTATACTTGTGCCAGTTATAATGTGTAACATAAACCCATAAAATGTCTCACTCCTCAACATCAAAGTATCCGAATGAAGGACTTCTAAATGCACGTGAGTTCTTAAAGATATGTACATATGTATAGTGCGTGTATAAAGTTCTTTATGTACTTTTATTGTTTTCTACCAAATTAATCGTGTCTGAATTTATTTTCTCCCCACAAAATTTATATCTATATATCATTATTTTTAACACATTTACCCTTTGCGGCCCGTGAAAAATTAGAAAATGGATAAATTGGCCCTTCTTTCAAAAAGCTTGTGCACCACTGCTTCAAACCCACAAAATATGGCAGACACACTATGCCATGACGCTACCATACTGTGCAGATAAAAAACATCAAGCATAATTTGTTTCCTTCTTCGTTTTTAATAACCAATGATAATATCATTGTTATATTGTCATCGTTTATAAAAATTGTAAACAGCTCTGGCCTCAAAGTTGAGCACTAAACAACACCAGAAAATGTGCAAAGCGAGGGTATTAGGAGTGCATAACACCCGGGCTGCGGGGTTCAGGGGCAAGTCCGGAAAAATACATTTTAAATATTCTTCCTACTAAAATCATTCAAAGTTTACACTTATATTTTATTCAATTAAGTACGTAAACTGAATTTTAAGATGAGATATAGTATGAAATACATATTATGTGCGTTGCCTACTGTCGAAGGGCGGCGCTTATTACAGGGCGGCGAATCGAAGAGTTAAAGCGAAATTTATACTAACATTACCTACGTATATTCTTATTTGAGGCGTCTAATTCTAAATGCGATAAAGCCACATTTGGTCAAAATCGAAAATAAAAATACGTAGGCACTTACGCATTCTACGTGTTATTTTACATAATATTTGATGATCGATAAATTCCAAAACCCGTCAAATGCCTACGAAAAAATATATTTAAATCTTGATGTAGTACAAAGAGCGTCCATTCATCAGATTATTATTTTAAAGCTTCGTTTCTTTCGCGCATTAAGTCGACCAATAGGAGAGCACTAAATATTACAAATGACGTCTTCATAAAATGACTCACAAAGTGACAGTTAATCGTTTTATTCATCGTGCTGATACCTCCACGTTTCTACGTGTATGGAGGACCCCTTTAGGGTAAAGTACGAGCAAAGATATGGATGCCACATTCATGTTTATTATAGTCCGCCAAGCCAAATATCCCTATATCGCCGCTCGATGAATAAAGTGCTCTGTACTTTTATTAATTAACTATAAATGTACAAATTGCTAGATAGGGAGATAAAGGTTGATCATGCGAGGTTGGTATGATCGAGACTCGAAGGAAATAACTTTAGTTTTAAATCGTATTTGTATTAAGATACCTAATGTTGTTTCCTTTGGGCTCAATTCCCCGAAATCGCTGTAACTTTTGACTACCTAGCTAAAAAGTGACCTGGACAACCCTTAAGGTAAAACCCAGGTAAAGGCTAAGCATTCTGCTGCAGGCGAGAACGACAGAGAGGGATGAGCGTTCAGGGGTAGATCGAGAGGGACAGCGATAAGGCTGAAACGGGGACATAGCCAATCTGGCAGGCAGTTAGCGAAAGCCTCCGATACGTGATGGACTGCGTATCCCGCTTAAAGTCGACTTCGCGAAGAAATAATTTTTGTTTTTAAAAACGTTACCGTATCGCAAAAGGAGTTCGCGTGTACGTACGTTGTAGGTATTCGCTAGTGTTACGAACCAAGTGATTCGAGACGCGGTAATTCGAGCCCACGGCGCCCATCATTATCAAATTTAGGGCTGTTGCGAATTATCTATGTGGAAAAAAAACTGAATAATTGTGTGTCTGTGTGTATAGCAAGTAACGTTTTTTTTTGTGAACCTAAACTGTTAAAAATAAAACTCTGTGCTACGAAAAACGTGTGTTTCATTGTGAATATCCGCCATAATCAACTGTCACGACCAAACCTTACACTGAATGTGCTCTACCAACCCAAAACCCAGCTTCGATTGACCGCCCTGAACGATTCACATCACTGAGCTAGTCGAAGGGTGGAAGCTGGTCGTGTGACTCATATGTATCGACCGACGGCGTACCTTATCCATTTATTGCCTACACTTCAGACACATGATAATTATATCGTATAACCACACTTCTAAATTGTCAAAATCTAATGGGATTTACAAATAAAAACAATAAGCAGACACTGTATCTATAACGTCACCATGAAAATTTTATAAACTCTAATAGGGTGGCCGCGCGGCATAAGCGTTGGACTACAAAGCCGTGGGTCCCAGGTTCGAATCCTGGGTCTGGCAAGTACAAAAAAAAATTGTTTTTCAATTTGTGTGTGTCAGGGTATGGACCTAATAGGTTGAGCAAGTGGCTGACATCCATTTCTCGTAAAAAACAAAATCTGTCAATACAAAACCTCCACTCTGTGGAGGCCCATATGATCCTATCAGGATCGGACATGGTCGAAAAAAAAAAAAATAGATAATAACAACTGATATCTCATTTTTATTCCTTCATTCCTTGTTGCTAAAAAAATGTTCCTCCCTCATAAAACTCTCGTAAATTCAATATTAACTATGATGCAATATCAAAACCGAAAATTTTAAATTACTGTTGTTTTTCAAAATTAAGGATTTCAGGATTCCGCGGACCAGTTGAGAATCACTGGTATAGGTATGCTACATTATTTACGCGCATTACATTTCGAGCGCTTCATACAGGATAACGCAATTTAGGGAATATAATCTGCATACATACGTGTTGGATGAAATGAAATCATGTATAAAATAAAGAAGTTGATATGCTTCGAGAATCACGCAAATTGCAAGTAGGGCAGTAAATAGAACGCGATACATGTGATAGTCTTTTGGATTTTACCTTCGAAGACAATAGTTTATTGCAAAATGGCCAACATTTAGAACTAAAAATTTAGGACGTTTAGGTGAAACTTTCACGCAGACATGAAAAGTGTATATTAATTTTGTGGGAAAATCACAACAATAATGCAAAGAAAGTTTCATTCATATATGACCGCAAATCGTGCGACCTAAATCCAGCAATTGAGAACAAAAAAAAGGTTCCTTATATCCTTATTTCATTTTACGACAATCAAAGATCAATGTACAATGGTTATTACCTGTTCATGGTAAGTTATGCCCAAACAATGTTTGATGTCGGCGAATTGTGGATCGCCTGGTTTCAATTTCGATTCGTAGATCTCTAGCGCTTGTAGTTGGTGGTGTAGTGCCTCTTCATATTTACACTAAAAGTTGTTTAAAACATTTGAATTATAATAACTCTGTAGATTTTTTTAAATACATTAAATGGGAAAGAATGGAGTTTAAGATAATAAGAAGCATATTAAACCATTATAAAATACATAAGTCATGGCAAATATAGAATAATTAACTGATTTTTTATTATTTAACAAATAATTCGCAATATTGAGAATGTAATATTCTGACACAATGGCCATAGTTTGAAAATACATCAAATATATCTTCATCGGCCATATTATATGGACACCCCACAGCACCTCCAAGAATTCCTGTCGCCCGCCAGTGTTCTCGCGTCATACAAATTATTATGTATCAGGCGCACATACAAAAAAATCACCGCAGTCTCTGACGTCGCCGCCACCTGAATATGGATGCCTATTTTAAGGACTAACCCTTCTAAGTACGGTTCTGCATGGCACTCTATGACATTACAAACAATAACTTTGTATTGACTTTTATTTCATTTTTAGGTGAAACTCTCCCACATACATGTTAAGAAAGCAGGATGATACACTCTCACATTAGCCTATTGCTAGTGCCTACACTGTTACTTCAGAAAAGGCTGAAACATGTTACCTTATCTCAAAAATCGTCGGCTTAACAAAACATACAACCAAGCTCCTTGATAACCCGTCAATATATTCTAGAAGTTTTAAATTAATGTTAAATAATGTAACATACATTGTACAGCGCGATGGGTGAATGTAATTTAAATTCAGTAGAATCGTTTTTAATAGTAAAATATAAATTCTAAACACGCAATAATATTAAAATGGCAACACCATCCATTGTAAAATAATTGTGTGACATGTGATAAAATAAAGAGAGCCCCATCGCGCTTCCGATAGAGATTTTGAGCTTAACTGGGATTGTGAACCCCGTCGCAATCTGTAACCGTCAGTAAGCGTCCAAGGGGGTCTAGGACGATTTGGCACCGCGAACTGGCCTCCGCCGATTGGCCTCCGGTAATTGGCCGCCGGTACAATCTGACACCGGCCCAATTGGACGCCGACCCAATTCGACACCGACCCAATTGGCCTCCGGGAGGATTGGACGCCGCATAGTTGAATTAAATGCGCAAAGGAATAGACGTACGTTACGATTTGTTGGAGTAAGTAAGCAAGTCAGTTTAATATGCTTCTATCTTCTCAGTAGTTGTACCTTATACATTTCGCACTTGACACATTTTTAATATAGATTGAGAATAATTATTATGCCTTATGATGTTTAATAAAAGAAAATAAGTCTTCCCTCGCTAAAACTTAAAGATGTGCATAATCAATTAATTTATTGTCTATACACGGGTACTTATTTATATTTACAACAAATATTAAAAATAATGTTAGATGTTAGAATGAAAACTACATTATATTTCAGCGTTTTATCGACTTAATATTATAATAAAGCTTAAACATGTATATTATTATGCATAAATGCGTATTTTAAGATAGTATGAAATTAAAAACAAAATATTAAGTAAGTTATCTGCTAAGTATAAATGTTTTAGTAGTTTGATTGATAAGCTACTGATAAGGTACTGGGAAGGTACTGGGACGAAATCCCGAAGGCCGAAATCCTGAAGGCCGAAATCCCGAACGCTGAAATCCCGAATGGCCGGAATCCCGAAGGCCGAAATCCCGAAAAATAAAAATAATACAAACATCAATAATTGCGCAATTTTTACAAGAGAGAAAATGGTCTCTCCTGAAAAAAATTGCGCAATCGGAAAACCCATTTTCCGCAAAAATGAGATTTGTCTCTCTTACAAAAATTGTGCGCACGATTGCGCAATTATTGATGTGTGTATTTTACATTTTTTTTATATTTGCACAAAAATTGGGTTTTTGTCTCTCTTGCAAAAATTGCGCAATTATTGATGTTTGTATTTTTTTATTTTTCGGGATTTCGGCCTTCGGGATTCCGGCCATTCGGGATTTCAGCGTTCGGGATTTCGGCCTTCGGGATTTCGGCCTTCGGGATTTCGTCCCAGTACCTTCCCAGTACCTTATCAGTAGCTTATCAATCAAACTACTGAAACATTTATACTTAGCAGATAACTTACTTAATATTTTGTTTTTAATTTCATACTATCTTAAAATACGCATTTATGCATAATAATATACATGCTTAAGCTTTATTATAATATTAAGTCGATAAAACGCTGAAATATAATGTAATTTTCATTCTAACATCTAACATTATTTTTAATATTTGTTGTAAATATAAATAAGTACCCGTGTATAGACAATAAATTAATTGATTATGCACACCTTTAAGTTTTAGCGAGGGAAGACTTATTTTCTTTTAATAAACATCATAAGGCATAATAATTATTCTCAATCTATATTAAAAATGTGTCAAGCGCGAAATGTATAAGGTACAACTACTGAGAAGATAGAAGCATATTAAACTGACTTGCTTACTTACTCCAACAAATCGTAACGTACGTCTATTCCTTTGCGCATTTAATTCAACTATGCGGCGTCCAATCCTCCCGGAGGCCAATTGGGTCGGTGTCGAATTGGGTCGGCGTCCAATTGGGCCGGCGTCCGATTGTACCGGCGGCCAATTACCGGAGGCCAATCGGCGGAGGCCAGTTCGCGGTGTCAAATCGTCCCATTCCCCGTCCAAGGGGCAACCGACAAAGACAGACTGTCGGGAAGTTAAATTTGTGTACTCCGCGCAAAAAAAAAAAATAAACTATTATTTTAATTATTAGCATATAAGTGTGTAGCAAAGAAAAATTACTGAAAATATAAAGCCACGTACTTATAACCAAAAAAAAAAGACAAAGACTTTTCATTTAACCCTAATCTATTTAATTAATTTTTGTGAGTCCTGAGTTCGAATCAATCTGAGCTAGACCGGAACTCGGGATATCTCAAGTGGCGCCACAACTCCAGGCTTGGAAAACGCATGGTTTTCCCGAAACCACACCCTTCTCAGCTCTAAACTAAAGTTTAAAAATATAAATAAAGTAGTCAGAATTAATTAAAAGTGGAAAAGTTAATGAAGACGAGATCGCAGACTAGGAACCAGTTAATACCTATAGACAATATGGCCGATCCACCCCTACTGGAGCCAGTCCTAGAATCGGTGATCATAGCAGAAGAAACAGTATACACACCGGAGTTTCCGAATGCATCAGCGTTTGTGAATAGTCCAAGGACGGAGTCGTCCACCCCGAGTGTTAGCCAGGAAACCATGGCTTCAGAGCGGCCGAAGTATAAGGAACGGAACTATAAACCCGAGTTAGACGTAACATACAGTGGGGCACCTCAACATAGAGTGGCCCAATTTTTGGAGGAATGTGAAAAATATTACAAAGCGGCTAGAAGTCCATCTTTAAACTGGACACGACTAGCCATTGGTCAGCTGCGAGGAGAAGCAAAAACCTGAAGCTCGAAGGTGGACCCAGAAGATGACTGGGAATCATTTAAAAGCCGGATGACCAGGTATTTCGAATCTTCAACCAGAAGACGGGCACAAGAAAACGAGCTCAAATCCAGGCGACAGGAGCTGGACGAGGATCTATTCCCGTTCTTGTTGAATAAACGTGCTTTAGCTAAATCACTCATGCCGACAGCTAACGATGAAGAACTGGCTGAAATATTCTTTGATCTCCTTAACCCTCATGACCAGCTTCGAGTTGGTCAGAGCGGCTGGAAGTCATTGGAGGGGTTGCTGGAAGTGGCAAAGCGTGTTCGACCAAGTGCACCGGCCTATCAACTTCCAAGGCCAGTACCAGTTGCTAATCCGAGGCCGTCAGGAATAAAAGACTGTGGATGCTACTGTGTATGTAAGCAGAAACAACGCAAAGTGACTCATGAAACCCGCCCTGTAAAGGCCGAAACGAGTAGGGAGACCCCCGCCAAACTTAATACGGATAGGACTCCAGCCGGAGCCTATGTCGGCCGAGGCGGCTACTTCGTCAACCGAGGAAACTTCCACGGTAGAGGCCGGGGGGGGGGGGTACCGAAATGACCAAGGGGTACGTCGTTGTCAGATATGTGCCAATGGCTGGCATAACAACTCAGACTGCCCTGAAAGACATGATAGACGTCAACAGGAAGAAACCAGACCGCAGTGAAAGGAGGCCGCAGAGACCTGTCATCGCTTTCGGCTCAGTGGTGATCGACGGGAAACTGCGAGTGACAACGATTGTGATAATCATCATAATTCGCTTCCAGTGCCGGTTCATAGTGTAGATAATTGTAAGAATCAGAACGCTTTTCCAGCGTCTGTGAATCGTGATAGTGATAACTTTCTTAAAAAAAAAATCCGTTCACCTAACTGTAAAATTATTGTTAAAAAAATTAGAAAAAGGAAATGCATTACTGTGCATTCACCATGTGCACAAATAACATCACAAAACAGCGTTGAGACACGAAGTATAAACATAGCCAGTGATAGCGAACAAGTCTTAAAACGGCACGACAAAAGTAACGTAAAGGTACCACTGCTTGCTATATCGCCAATACCTATAATAAATATCACACCCTCTAAAGGTAAAGAATAAAGTGGCTCAACGTTGTTTGACGATGTAGATAAAAATGCAAAATGTAAATCTAATAACAGTCTAGGGTCAAATGAGGAATGTAAAACGAGGAATGTATGTGTTTATAATTATTCAACAAGAGCTAACACTGGTGTAGAGATCTTCCAGAAAAAAGTGAGTAATGACCTTATAACCAAAACTAGTGATATTTACATTAATAAAAAAGCCCTTCCGGCATACATAATTAAACAGGCTCTTCCAGCAAAAATAAAAACTAAAGTCAGTAATAACTATGAGGTCCTTCCGACAAGCATAATGTAGTAAACCTCTTCAAGGTATGAATAAAAAAAATAGAGAATCACTTTTGGAAAGTGAAAGCATCGCTGGATATGATAAAAGCATAAAATTACCTTTAAAAAATGATATTATGTCTATTATTGAACAAGATATAAATTATGTATGTGATAAACTTGATACTGTAAGTAAAATGTTTCAAACTACTGCGCTGCAAAAATCTTTGCGGTATTTTACGGCCAATAGCTGCATTAAGCAAACATATGACCGCCTAGTAACGCCGCCAATTCAAAATAATATAACTGACCTATACCAAAATGACTTCGAGCAGGCGAATGTATCGATATGTGACGGTACGCGAACAAATAACCATTCTAAAAATAAACCCGAGTCCCTTAACACATCCGGTCAGACGAAGGTATTATGTCTAGACGCAAATATTGCCAAGCCGAGATCGAAATATAAACAAACAATGTGTATAACATCATTATCGGAGAAGCGAATCACTAATATCGATAAACAAACACTACCACATGAAGTAGGTAATATTGATGTAGGAATGTATAATAAACGAAATATTATTAACAATAAAACTAATAATGGTAAATTTAGTAAAAAATTATTACATGATAGTTGTAAGAATTTATCAAGTAATCGTAGGAAAGAATTATTATTAAATACTAAGGGTAAAGCTGGTCATGTTGGAACGAATAAAATGGAGGCATGCAAAAATGTATTGCCGAAGTCGGCCACCGTTACCAATGATAGTAATGAAACTTTGTTAAATAATAATAATGCTGAAAATAATAGATTAGTATTAGATATTTCAGATAAATGCTTGTGTTGTGGGTTAGAATTAACTATAAATTTAAATTCGATGCAAGATAAAATTATAAGTGAAGATAACCCTCAGATAAAAATATGTATAGATTGTAAGGAAAGTAGATATATAGATATTTACGAGGGGGTGGATAATTATAATTTCAATATAGATGATAATCATAAAAATGTAGGTGTAGTTATTAATAGGTATAGGCAAGATGGAGGTCGCCTGAAATGTGGGGTAGTTGGTGACGTGCCCCCTGCGGGAATATATCTGACCGGAGGTGGAATCACTACACATCCAAATGGAGAACACCTCCTCAGAATACCTCTACGCATCCAAGGAGTAACAGGAAGTTACGAGGCGGTCATTGACACCGGAGCGACACGCTCTCTAGTAAATCAAGCTTTAGTACTCTCACCCTACGAAACAAGAGGGATACCTCAGACTATTATCACGGCGGGTGGTGAAACACTTCGCACTAGAGGTGACGTTTTAATCAGAGGACACTTACGAGATAGTCCCGTTAAACTGAATGCGTTAGCACTCGACGAATTGAACGTAGACTTTTTAATTGGTTTAGACTGGCTGACGCAACAGGAAGCCGTCATCGATCTGAAGCGTCGTTGTATACATTTTGGAGACCAGAAACGACAGACGATTCATTGCCAAACAAATAGGACAACGTAACCGTGCGGCCCTATTACTCTGGCAGAATTGGACCCAGGGATCCCCGAAGCTGCTCGAGCTTTCTTAACTAAGGTCATGGAAGACTTTGCGGACAGGTTCGCGGAAACCGGTCCCCCGAGTAAGACGACAGAAGTGCGAATCTACTTGAAAGATCCGACACCTTTTCGATTAGGATACTTTAAACAATCAGAATCGAAAAGAAAACAAATACAAGAGGACGTAGAGCAGATGCTGGCTGATGATGTTATTGAGCCTAGCACATCCCCATACTGCAGCCCTATAGTCCTTGTGCCTAAACGAGACGGAACGTCGAGATTTTGCATCGATTTCCGAAAATTGAACAGCGTCACCAAAGAAGAATCTGTTACTCTGCCACTAATACTAAACACTCTCAAAGACCTTGGAACAGCTACCATCTTCAGTAGCCTTGATTAAAAATCTGGTTACTGGCAAGTAAGATTACATAAAGATGCCAAGCCCTTAACAGCCTTTACTACCGCCGATGGGAGCTGCTATCAGTTTAAAGTCTTGCCTTTTGGATTAAGGAACGGAGTGGGTTGTTTTCAGCGGCTGATGTCCCAAGAGGTCTTAGTGGGGTTGATTAACAAAATTTGTCTCGTATACTTAGATGATATCATCATTTATAGCCAAAACTGGGAAGAACACGCTAACCATTTACGACTCGTTCTTGAAAGGTTACAATACCACGAGCTCCGAGTAGCCCCAGCAAAGTGCCATATAGGTCTCCAAGAGGTCAATTACCTGGGACATCGTATAACGGCCCAGGGTAATGAACCACAGAAATATAGTCTCCAAGAAGTGGAGGCGGCAGCGGAACCGCGGACTAGAAAGGAAGTACGTGCCTTTTTGGGCCTAGCTAATTGGCTTAGAGAATACGTACCAAGGTTTGCAGAAATGGCAGCTCCCCTGACACAGCTGCTCAGAACAACTGTACGATTCCGATGGACAGAAGAAGCCACCGAAGTTTTTAATCAGATAAAGCTTGCCTTGCGGCAACCTCTAAAATTAGCACGGCCGGACTTCAAGAGACCTTTTTGTTAGCAGACGGACGCATCCGGACATGGCATTGCGGCCGTACTCTTTCAAAAGAAAGAATGCGGTGAACGCGATGTCATTGCCTACGCGAGCAGGCGTGTGAATGATACTGAGAGGAGGTACCATAGTAATGAGCTTGAGACTCTGGCGGCGGTTTGGGGTATTAGAAAATACCGCGGCTATCTCCAGGATTCCAAGTTCACGCTTATTACCGACAACCAGGCACTTACATGGCTGAATACTGCCCGCAATCAAAAGGGGAAATTAATTAGATGGGCAATGCTGTTAAGTGAGTTCAGTTTCGACACTGAACATTGCCCAGGAACGAAAAACTACCTGGCTGACCATCTTTCGAGATTTCCACAAGAACCCGCAGCTGTTACTGAGAGTGCAGAAGCGGAGGGCGCTCGAATGGAAGCACCTACACGAAGGTCTAAGCCCGCAACAGCCATGTTGCTAACGACGGTGAATATACGCCAAAAGATAATAGAGCGACAGAGGCCGATCCAACAATAATGAAGTTAATACGCAGACTGAATGCGAATGACGGTACGAGTAGACAACTCGCTGGACTAGCCGTGAAAAACGGGTTGTTGGTACGGGTGCGTAGAGGACAGGCGCCACAGCTGGTAGTATCAGCCTCCCTAAGGAAGGATATAATAAAATTATTTCATGACGAGAATGGTCACCCGGGGGCTTTGGCGACCGATGACGCCATCAGAGAGGAGTTCGTCAGGCATAAACGGAGACATAAAATAGAAGCTTACGTCCAAGCGTGTGACATATGCGCCACTCGAAAACGAGGCGCACTGCAACCCAAGGCAGCTCAAACTTCTCACGTGGAAGCTAAAAAGCCCTGGGAGATCTTAGCACTCGATCTAATGGGACCATATCCAGTCTCACGACGGAAGAATCGATTCATTCTTGTAATCATCGACTTATTTTTGCGTTGGGTCGAAGCTTTCCCGATGCGATCCGCTGTTGTAGCAAACATTATTCCTTTAGTACGCGAGCAGATTATCCTACGATACGTGAGTCCAAGGGCGATCCTATCGGACAACGGGACACAATTCAATCATCCGGCTTGGTTGGCAGCATTAGAGGAGTAGGACGCTGTACAGTGGAACATTGCTATCTGGCAACCGCGCGCCAACCCGACGGAAAGATGAAATCAAGAGATCAAGAAGGGATTACGCATTCGGTTAGTGGGCCGAGAACAAAACTCGTGGGATGACCATCTCGAAGATGTTCTGGGCAATCTACGGTGCCACCGCAATGCAGCGACAGGATTCACCCCCGCTGAAGTATTGTGGGGATCCAAGATGTGTAGGCCGGGATTCTGGTCTAACCCCTTACGAACTGGCGAAAATTTCGAAGTAGAGAGAAATAGGGACGAGATGAATGAAGCGGTCTTGGCTAATCAAGAGAGATACTTCAATAGCCGCCGGCCAGATAATGCACCGAAACCGCCGACTTACGAAGTCGGTGACTCAGTATACACCAAAGAATACCCTAAAACGAAATCAGGTGCCTGTGCGGGATTAGGACCCAGGTGGTCAGGTCCACATAAAGTAATGTTTAAAATTGGACGAGTGTCATACTACGTGGAACGTAGAGGTAGACCCTATAAATTCCACGTAAATCAAATACGAAAATATTATCCCCCAATAGCACCAGATGACGAACCTATAATAGACGAGGAAAGTGAAGACGACAATAACCCGGAAGCGCCAAGCACGCCCCTCCCAGAAGCACCTGAGGCTCGGGATGTCGTTGCCGGAAGAACCACGGTTACTGTGCCTGATGAGGTACGTAGAGGTGCACACTCTCCATCCACGTCGACGTATCATGGTGAGCCTGCCAAAGATTTGCCCCCGAGACTTCAGAATGCGACTGAAGGGACGAGTAAAGCGTCACCACAAAAGATGGAAAGAAAGAAGGTAAAATATAAAAGAATCAGGACGCCCGAAGCATCGTCAAAATCCTGTGGAGAAGACAGTGAGACGACCGGAGTCATGACCGTGCCGCCCCACACAGATCTCTCCACACAAGGAATAACCGACAATGTGGAATCAACTGATGATGAGGTATCGCTCAGTGAAATTAAAATAAAGTTAGACGCCGCCAATCGGGGTACGACCGTTGTACCGACGGGTGCAAAATTCACTGAACGACCATTCAAACGCCCTGGCAAACAAGGGCAACGTCGTCCAAAAAGGCACGACCCGACCATGCTAGAAGAATTCAGTAGGTAGTGGAATTAACCCACTACACATCTGAAGAGGATATCTTGGCTGGAACAAGTTCCACTAACGATTAACCCCGAATTATTATGAGCGTAGTGGCAGACGACGACTCGAGAAACGCGTCACTTCTACGATTCAAACGTAAAATGGAAGTTAAAAAAACACAGTAAAAAACCATTAAATACGGAGAAAGGTAAGACACCAAAATAAACTTTAACGTTAATCATAACAGTAAAATTCAACAGAAAAACAAACCCGGACCCATTCAATGGCATCGCACCGCAATACTATGGGTGGAAGAATAGAAACAAAATAATTAAATATATATATAGATAAAAGAAGAGAAAAATTCTTTAGACATATTTCGTAATGCCAATAAAATCGAAAGTATTATGAAGATAAAGGGGACAGGGAGAAATAGATTGAACGTAAGATAGTTTATTATGTAAATACAAATAAACAAAAGCATTTTTGAAACACAAAATATCACAAATAGACACCTATTTGCTAGACTCAGATTGACTAGAAAAATAAATGTGTAGTTAATATGTTAGATTTAGGTAAATAATATTAGTAATTCTTAGGTAACGTCCAGGTAGATTGAAAGTTCTGCTCCAGATCTATAGACGGTGGTCACGTTCTGTGGCTAATCCAACCCTCTTCGACTGGGCAAGCACCATAATTCTCTCCTGTTGACACCGTCTCGAGTAGATAGGGTAGCGCAATCGGATCAGGATGAAAAGGTTATCTCACCTTAGTTTCATGGACAGGTAAGGTGGCTCACGCATGACCACCTGCTAATCTCTCCTCAACCTAAAAGTAATTACTCAGTAGTTACGACCATGCCGTCGCTCTACAAACTCTTGGTACAACCAAACCTCCGACTCTGGAAATACTGTTTATATAATTGTTAATTAAGACATGACGCCTTCCGATGCTGGAACATGAATATAATACTATTGAGATATAATTGACATAAAACTGTAATAACATGTACTCGACGAGTTATCAAGGGAAAAGGAGTATGGCCGTGAGGTCAGAGTATACGTTTCAACCTTAAGAAAGGGAGGGCGTTTTGATACACTCTCACATTAGCCTATTGCTAGTGCCTACACTGTAACTTTAGAAAAGGCTGAAACATGTTACCTAATCTCAAAAATCGTCGGCTTAACAAAACATACAACCAAGCTCCTTGATAACCCGTCAATATATTCTAGAAGTTTTAAATTAATGTTAAATAATGTAACATACATTGTACAGCGCGATGGGTGAATGTAATTTAAATTCAGTAGAATCGTTTTTAATAGTAAAATCTAAATTCTAAACACGCAATAATATTAAAATGGCAACACCATCCATTGTGAAATTATTGTGTGTCGCGTGATAAAATAAAGAGAGCCCCATCGCGCTTCCGATAGAGATTTTGAGCTTAACTGGGATTGTGAACCCCGTCGCAATCTGTAACCGTCAGTAAGCGTCCAAGGGGCAACCGACAAAGACAGACTGTCGGGAAGTTAAATTTGTGTACTCCGCGCAACAACAAAAAAAAATAAACTATTGTTTTAATTATATGCATATAAGTGTGTAGCAAAGAAAAATTACTGAAAATATAAAGCCACGTGCTTATAACCAAAAAAAAAGACAAAGACTTTTCATTTAACCCTAATCTATTTAATTAATTTTTGTGAATCCTGAGTTTGAATCAATCTGAGCTAGACCGAAACTTATGATATCTCAAGGACTATTCTAATCTCTTATTAAACTCCAATCAAAAAGTGATGATTAATGTTCTGTATCGTATTCAGACAGTTAATAATTATCCCAGAATGTGAACCGTCAGGAGTGATGATTTTAATAAGGCCTCTGTGTTGACGCTCAGACACATGTCACTGCAATTTGCGTGTGTCGACGCTGGTCTTACTTGATTCCAAATGCATCTTTTTAAAATATTCAATAAGATATACAAAATAAATTGGAGATTCTATATAACAAAATGTAACACAGAATCTACTCCGAATAGTTATATAAGTCAAGTTCCTCCTTTCATTTTATACTCTTTTGATTTTGTTAAAAGTGCCACTCCGAAGCAATGCATGTGAACCTTACTCTTACTCTTAATATTAATTATAAGGTAAGTAACAGATTTCTAAAAATATATAATAAAAGAGTACCTTATCCATTTATTGCCTAAACTTTGGATGCATGATGTATCGTATTACTACACTTTGCCATGTTGTTTAAATCTAATGGATTTACAAATAAAGAACAATAAGCACACACTGTATCAATAGCGACACAAGAAAATTTGATAAACTTCAATAGCTAAATAACAACAACTGATATCTCATTTTTATTCCTTCATTCCTTGTTGCTACAAAAATTTTCCTCCTTTGTAATTTTTTTGTTATAATAATATTATCAACTATGACGCAATATCTTACCCAAAATATCAAAATATTCCAGTCTTATACTTTTAGAGATTTCAGGGTTCCGCGGACAGTAGAGAATCATTGGTGTATGCTACGTTAATATGACGCGCTTTACGTTTCGGGCGCTGCATACAAGACTCCGCATTTTAGGGAACTTTATCAACATGCGTGTTGGATTGAATAAAATAAAGAAGCTGATATGCTTCGAGGATTACACTGATTGCAAGTAGGGCTCTAAATAGAACGCGATACATGTGATAGTCTTTTGGATTTTACCTTTGACGACAATAATTTATTGCAAAATGGCCAAGATTTCGAACTAAAAATTTAGGACGTTTAGGTGAAACTTTCACGCAGACATGAAAAGTGTATATTAATTTTGTGGGAAAATCACAACAATAATGCAAAGAAAGTGTCATTCATATATGACTGCAAATCGTGCGACCTAACTCCAGCAATTAAGAACAAAAAGTTTCCTTATATCCTTATTTTATTTTACGACAATCAAAGATCAATGTACAATTGTTTTTACCTGCTCATGGTAAGTTATGCCCAAACTTTGTTTGATCTCGGCGAGTTGTGGATCGTCTGGTTTCAATTTCGATTCGTAGATCTCTAGCGCTTGTAGTTGGTGGTGTAGGGCCTCTTCATATTTACCCTAAAAGTTGTTTAAAACATTTGAATTATAATAACTTTTTAGATTTTTTTTTAATACATTGAATGAGAAAAAATGGAATTTAAGATAATAAATAGCATATTAAACCATTATTAAATACATCAATCATGGCAAATATAGAGTAATTAACTGATTTTTTATTATTTACCAAATAATTCGCAACATTGAGAATGTTTTATTCTGACACAATGGCCATAGTTTCAAAAGACATCAAATATAACTTCATCGGCCATATTATATGGACACCACACAGCACGTCCAAGAATTCCTGTCGCCCGTGTTCTTGCGTCATACAAATTATTATGTATCAGGCGCACACACAAAAAAATCACCGCAGTCTCTGACGTCGCCGCCACCTGAATATGGATGCCCATTTTAAGGACTAACACTTCTAAATACGGTTCTGCATGGCACTCTATGACATTACAAACAATAACTTTGTATTGACTTTTATTTTATTTTTTAGGTGAAACTCTCCCACATACATGTTAAGAAAGCAGGACTATTCTAATCTCTTACTAAACTCCAATAAAAAAGTGATGATTAATGTGCTGTATCGTATTCAAACAGTAAATAATTATCCCAGAATGTGAACCGTCAGGAGTGATGATTTTAATAAGGCCTCTCATGACTGTGTTGACGCTCAGACACATGTCACTGCAATTTGCGTGTGTCAACGCTGGTCTTACTTGATTCCAAATGCATCCTTTTAAAATATTCAATAAGATATACAAAATTAAATTGGAGATTCTATATAACAAAATGTAACACAGAATCTACTCCGAAAAGTTATATTAGTCGAGTTCCTCGCTTCATTTTATACACTTTTGATTTTGTTAAATGTGCCACTCCGAAGCAATGCATGCAAACCTTACTCTTACTCTTAATATTAAATATAAGGTAACTTACAGATTTCTAAAAATATATTAAAAAAAGAGTACCTTATCCATTAATGCCTAAACTGTGGATGCACGATGTATCGTATTACTACACTTTGTCATATTGTTAAAATCTAATGGATTTACAAATAAAGAACAATAAGCACACACTGTATCAATAGCGACACATGAAAATTTGATAAACTTCAATAGCTAAATAATAACAACTGATATCTCATTTTTATTCCTTCATTTCTTGTTGCTACAAAAATTTTCCTCCTTCGTAAATTTTTTGTTTAATTAATATTGTCAACTATGACGCAATATCTTACCCAAAATATCAAAATATTCCAGTCTTATACTTTTAAAGATTTCAGTGTTCCGCAGACAGTAGAGAATCATTGGTGTATGCTACGTTAATATGACGCGCTTTACATTTCGGGCGCTGCATACAAGACTCCGCATTTTAGGGAACTTTATCAACATGCGTGTTGGATTGAATAAAATAAAGAAGCTGATATGCTTCGCGGATTACACTGATTGCAATTAGGGCTCTTAATAGAACGCGATACATGTGATAGTCTATTGGATTTTACCTTCGACGACAATAATTTATTGCAAAATGGCCAAGATTTCGATCTAAAAATTTAGGACGTTTAGGTGAAACTTTCACGCAGACATGAAAAGTGTATATTAATTTTGTGGGAAAATCACAACAATAATGCAAAGAAAGTGTCATACATTTATGAATACGTGTAATAAATAAGGCTTATAGTACCAAAAAGTAGTATTGCCTGTAGTTACATAATACCGAGTCAGTGCAGTAACATTTCATGAAGCAGACCTTTTGAAAAATGTAGTTTTACAGTGTGAAGCAATCCCGGCAGCTTCTATAATTTTAGGTATAAAGAACTCGAAAGTGTCAACACACTATCGTCAGCTATTTTATATTGAATGCCATTGACCACTGCAGTGCTACTTACACCATTATAAATAAAACACGCCAACGGACTTACAAAGTCGACAGGTTTAATTATTTTGCTGTATTTTTTGACCTGCTTGAGGCACTTAGACTATAGTTGAAGTTATTGGCGTTGGTATGAAGAACATTTTTTTATAAAAATGTCAGTTTTTATTTTTTTGGTACTTAGCGCCTTAATTAATACACGTATTCATATGACCGCAAATCGTGCGACCTAACTCCAGCAATTGAGGACAAAAAGTTTCCTTATATCCTTATTTTATTTTACGACAATCAAAGATCAATGTACAATAATTGTGATTACCTGTTCATGGTTAGTTATGCCCAAACTTTGTTTGATGTTCGCGAGTTGTGGATCGTCTGGTTTCAATTTCGATTCGTAGATCTCTAGCGCTTGTAGTTTGTGGTGTAGTGCCTCTTCATATTCACCCTAAAAGATGTTTAAAACATTTGAATTATATAAAATCAGTAGATTTTTTTTAAAACATTAAATGAGTAAGAATGGAGTTTAGGATAATAAGAAGTATATTAAACCATTATAAAATACATAAATCATGGCAAATATAGAATAATTAACTGATTTTATTATTATTTAACAAATAATTCGCTACATTGAGAATGTAACATTCTGACACAATGGCCATAGTTTGAAAAGACATCAAATATATCTCCATCGACCATATTATATGTACACCCCACAGCACCTCCAAGAATTCCTGTCGCCCGCCAGTGTTCTTGCGTCATACAAATTATTATGTATCAGGCGCACACACAAAAAAATCCCCGCAGTCTCTGACGTCGCCGCCACCTGAATATGGATGCCTATTTTAAGGACTAACACTTCTTAGTACGGTTCTGCATGGCACTCTATGACATTACAAACAATAACTTTGTATTGACTTTTATTTCATTTTTTAGGTGAAACTCTCCCACATACATTTTGAGAAAGCAGGACTATTCTAATCTTTTACTAAACTCCAATCAAAAAGTGATGATTAATGTGCTGAATCGTATTCAGACAGTTAATAATTATCCCAGAATGTGAACCGTCAGGAGTGATGATTTTAATAAGGCCTCTGTGTTGACGCTCAGACACATGTCACTGCAATTTGCGTGTGTCGACGCTGGTCTTACTTGATTTCAAATGCATCCTTTTAACATATTCAATAAGATATACAAAATTAAATTGGAGATTCTATATAACAAAATGTAACACAGAATTTACTCGAAAAGTTATATTAGTCGAGTTCCTCCCTTCATTTTATACACTTTTGATTTTGTTAAATGTGCCACTCCGAAGCAATGCATGCGAACCTTACTCTTACTCTTAATATTAATTATAAGGTAAGTAACAGATTTCTAAAAATATATAATAAAAGAGTACCTTATCCATTTCGTCGCTATAGGATTTGTTTCCCGAATAGACCAAATGTAAATTTTTCAGGAGACGAAAAACAAATTTCATTGTCGTATTATGAAATATCAGTAGATGTATCAATCATTTTTTCTACACTGTATGATTGCAACATTATCTAAGAATAAATTCCAAGAATAATATACTGGTATAAATCAGTAAATGCACAGAAAATGCGTTTTATTTACAAGTACTCGTTGTGGATATTCGGGAAATTTTTAGCGCTCTCTCAGAATAATGGATATTCGGGACAAAACAAGGACATTCGGGACTTAAGACCGTAGCGTATTGCTGCACGGCCCACGGATTACTGAGTGGTCAAAAAGTACGCACCTCAAATGTTATATTTATTTACACGATAATTGTTAATGATTACTTTTACTATTTAAATACCTAATGATCGTAATAACCCAAGTGTGTAGGTAATAATAACATGCGGCATTCGCTTTTTTCGGTTTTTTTCGTAATAAGTAATAAAATAGTTTTTATTAATCTTTTTTTATTCAACGAATAATTCACAAGATTTAAGAATGTACCATTCTAATTATTGAACATACATAATTTTTAAAATCACTTCTGAGAAAATATATTATAACCAATAGAAAAAATCTTTTTGAAAAAAGTAAGACACCCGGCAGGAATCGTCCCTGCATCTCCTGGGCTTACGACTCAGTCCACAAATTATCCACTATGCTACGAGGTGACATACTTATGACGACAAACTTTAACTATTGGCCTTTTAATACCTGCTCATCAGTATTCTTCAAAATCAAGCGACTATCGGCGATCGGTTTTGGTTTATTAAATAAAAGTAGGTATCTACTACTTCAATTACTAACCGACGTCACGGATTTCTCCAATATTTTATGATGGTACTTACGCGTACTTGCTAACAATTTTATATTAATACTTTTTCCAAAAAAAAAAAAAAATCTATGTATATATATCTGTATATTATTATATCTATATATTTCTATAATTAACAATTAAACTTATTACAAACCACCAAATAAATATTATATATTAACTATTGGAATGACAATACAAAATATTAGCATCAATAAATTAATTACCATTGGCTGCTAATATTAGGTAGGTACCAATATCCAAGTATATAATATTTACCAAATAAATAGTTACTAACATACATATTAAATTAAATTAACTATCAGCGCATTCAAAAATAAATAATAGCATCGCCTTTATTTTCATATAAATACCTAGATTAAAAGTAAAATAAAGACAAACAATGTTTAATTAATAATAATTTGAAATAATAATTATTTTTTACGTCATAGTAGCTGCCGGGTCACACTGTAGAATTCATATAACCGTTGGGATTTTGTGTCATTTATCAAAACAAAATGCAGTTATTTAGGTTAAAATACTCACTTCCATAACTTTACTATAAGTTCAGGGCGAACGGGTGATGTATCAGCTATAAATGATCTCTTCAAATTTGATGAATTCACTATTAAAACAATAGTAACTTTAAAAACAATATCAATAAGACGAAATTTGAAAGAGCATTCCGGACGGCCAAAAAATATGAAAGTAGGCGTGATTGTTTTAGAGCTGGACAGCGTGAATGTGGGAGCGAGATGCACGGCGTCAGCGCGGTTTGATTGGCTAAAAGTCATATTCGGGAAATAAAAACTCAGCCAGAGATTTATTTCGACCGAAATTAACTTGGATATTCAGGTACGAATAGTTGGACATTCGGGAGAACAACACGGAGTAATTGTAACTTAACATGGCGTATTCGGGTTTTTCAAAAAAATATCTCTGTTCCTAGATAAAAATATATTGTTTTTATAAACGATTTCGGTAGAGTTCGATAAAAGAAATTGAACTGCATTAAAATGTCGATTTCGACAAAAATGGATATTCGGGAAACAAATCCTATAGCGACGATTTATTGCCGAAACTTTGGATGCATGATGTATCGTATTACTACACTTTGCCATGTTGTTTAAATCTAATGGATTTACAAATAAAGAACAATAAGCACACACTGTATCAATAGCGACATATGAAAATTTGATAAAATTCAATAGCTAAATAATAACAACTGATATCTCATTTTTATTCCTTCATTCCTTGTTGCTACAAAAATTTTCCTCCTTCGTAATTTTTTTGTTATATTAATATTATCAACTATGACGCAATATCTTACCCAAAATATCAAAATATATTTCAGTCTTATACTTTTAGAGATTTCAGGGTTCCGCAGACAAAAGAGAATCATTGGTGTATGTTACGTTAATATGACGCGCTTTACATTTCGGGCGCTGCATACAAGACTCCGTATTTTAGGGAACTTTATCAACATGTGTGTTGGACTGAATAAAATAAAGAAGCTGATATGCTTCGAGGATTACACTGATTGCAAGTAGGGCTCTAAATAGAACGCGATACATGTGATAGATAGTCTTTTGGATTTTACCTTCGACCACAATAATTTATTGCAAAATGGCCAAGATTTCGAACTAAAAATTTAGGACGTTTAGGTGAAACTTTCACGCAGACATGAAAAGTGTATATTAATTTTGTGGGAAAATCACTACAATAATGCAAAGATAGTGTCATTCATATATGACCGCAAATCATGCGACCTAACTCCAGCAATTGAGAACAAAAAGTTTCCTTATATCCTTATTTTATTTTACGACAATCAAAGATCAATGCATAATTGTTATTACCTGATAATGGTAAGTAATGCCCAAACTTTGTTTGATCGCGGCGAGTTGTGGATAGTCTGGTTTCAATTTCGATTCGTAGATCTCTAGCGCTTGTAGTTTGTGGTGTAGTGCTTCTTCATATTTACCCTAAAAGATGTTTAAAACATTTGAATTATAATAACTCAGTAGATTTTTTTTAATACATTAAATGAGTAGGAATGGAGTTTAGGATAATAAGAAGTATATTAAACCATTATAAAATACATAAATCATGGCAAATATAGAATAATTAATGCTTCAAATAGACTCTATGACGATCGGTCATATATATGTCGAAAAACCCGTTTCTTATGTTGGCGTCCTGTGTCACAGGGTGTCACAGAGTGTAAATACGATGTCATAGCTGTCATACAATATGTGTGTATAAATGTCGGAATGGCATAGATTTGATCATAGACACTAAAACGCTCTTAGCATATATGTGCCCGGTCGTCATATAGTATATTTGAACCTTAACTGATTTTTTTTATTATTTAACAAATAATTCGCAACATTGAGAATGTAACATTCTGACACAATGGCCATAGTTTGAAAAGACAACAAATATATCTTCATCGGCCATATTATATGGACACCCCACAGCACCTCCAAGAATTCCTGTCGCCCGCCAGTGTTCTTGCGTCATACAAATTATTATGTATCAGGCGCACACACAAAAAAATCACCGCAGTCTCTGACGTCGCCGCCACCTGAATATGGATGCCTATTTTAAGGACTAACACTTCTAAGTACGGTTCTGCATGCCACTCTATGACATTACAAACAATAACTTTGTATTGACTTTTATTTAATTTTTTAGGTGAAACTCTCCCACATACATGTTAAGAAAGCAGGACTATTCTAATCTCTTACTAAACTCCAATCAAAATGTGATGATTAATGTGCTGTATCGTATTCAGACAGTTAATAATTATCCAAGAATGTGAACCGTCAGGAATGATGATTTTAATAAGGCCTCTGTGTTGACGCTCAGACACATGTCACTGCAATTTGCGTGTGTCGACGCTGGTCTTACTTGATTCCAAATGCATCCTTTTAAAATATTCAATTAGATATACAAAATTATATTGGAGTTTATATATAACAAAATGTAACACAGAATCTACTCCGAAAAGTTATATTAGTCGAGTTCCTCCCTTCATTTTATGCACTTTTGATTTTGTTAAAAGTGCCACTCCGAAGCAATGCATGCGAACCTTACTCTTACTCTTAATATTAATTATAAGGTAAGTAACAGATTTCTAAAAATATATAATAAAAGAGTACCTTATCCATTTATTGCCTTAACTTTGGATGCATGATGTATCGTATTACTACACTTTGCCATGTTGTTAAAATCTAATGGATTTACAAATAAAGAACAATAAGCACACACTGTATCAATAGCGACACATGAAAATTTGATAAACTTCAATAGCTAAATAATAACAACTGATATCTCATTTTTATTCCTTCATTCCTTGTTGCTACAAAAATTTTCCTCCTTCGTAAATTTTTTGTTATATTAATATTATCAACTATGACGCAATACCTTACCCAAAATATCAAAATATTCCATTCTTATACTTTTAGAGATTTCAGGGTTCCGCGGACAGTAGAAAATCATTGGCGTATGCTACGTTAATATGACGCGCTTTACATTTCGGGCGCTGCATACAAGACTCCGCATTTTAGGGAACTTTATCAACATGCGTATTGGATTGAATAAAATAAAGAAGCTGATATGCTTCGAGGATTACACTGATTGCAAGTAGGGCTCTAAATAGAACGCGATACATGTGATAGATAGTCTTATGGATTTTACCTTCGACGACAATAATTTATTGCAAAATGGCCAAGATTTCGAACTAAAATTTAGGACGTTTAGGTGAAACTTTCACGCAGACATGAAAAGTGTATATTAATTTTGTGGGAAAATCACAACACTAATGCAAAGAAAGTGTCATACATATATGAATACGTGTAATAAATAAGGCTCTTAGTACCAAAAAGTAGTATTGCCTGTAGTTACAAAATACCGAGTCAGTGCAGTAACATTTCATGAAGCAGACCTTTTGAAAAATGTAGTTTTACAGTGTGAAGCAATCCCGGCAGCTTCTATAATTTTAAGTATAAAGAACTCGAAAGTGTCAACACACTATCGTCAGCTATTTTATATTGAATGCCATTGACCACTGCAGTGCTACTTACACCATTATAAATAAAACACGCCAACGGACTTACAAAGTCGACAGGTTTAATTATTTTGCTGTATTTTTTGACCTGCTTGAGGCACTTAGACTATAGTTGAAGTTATTGGCGTTGGTATGAAGAACATTTTTTTATAAAAATGTCAGTTTTTATTTTTTTGGTACTTAGCGCCTTAATTAATACACGTATTCATATGACCGCAAATCGTGCGACCTAACTCCAGCAATTGAGAACAAAAAGTTTCCTTATATCCTTATTTTATTTTACGACAATCAAAGATCAATGTACAATAATTGTGATTACCTGTTCATGGTTAGTTATGCCCAAACTTTGTTTGATGTTCGCGAGTTGTGGATCGTCTGGTTTCAATTTCGATTCGTAGATCTCTAGCGCTTGTAGTTTGTGGTGTAGTGCCTCTTCATATTCACCCTAAAAGATGTTTAAAACATTTGAATTATATAAAATCAGTAGATTTTTTTTAAAACATTAAATGAGTAAGAATGGAGTTTAGGATAATAAGAAGTATATTAAACCATTATAAAATACATAAATCATGGCAAATATAGAATAATTAACTGATTTTATTATTATTTAACAAATAATTCACTACATTGAGAATGTAACATTCTGACACAATGGCCATAGTTTGAAAAGACATCAAATATATCTCCATCGACCATATTATATGTACACCCCACAGCACCTCCAAGAATTCCTGTCGCCCGCCAGTGTTCTTGCGTCATACAAATTATTATGTATCAGGCGCACACACAAAAAAATCCCCGCAGTCTCTGACGTCGCCGCCACCTGAATATGGATGCCTATTTTAAGGACTAACACTTCTTAGTACGGTTCTGCATGGCACTCTATGACATTACAAACAATAACTTTGTATTGACTTTTATTTCATTTTTTAGGTGAAACTCTCCCACATACATTTTGAGAAAGCAGGACTATTCTAATCTCTTACTTAGCTCCAATTAAAAAGTGATGATTAATGTGCTGTATCGTATTCAGACAAATAATAATTATCCCAGAATGTGAACCGTCAGGAGTGATGATTTTAATAAGGCCTCTCATGACTGTGTTGACGCTCAGACACATGTCACTGCAATTTGCGTGTGTCGACGCTGGTATTACTTGATTCCAAATGCATCCTTTTAAAATATTCAATAAGATATACAAAATTAAATTGGAGATTCTATATAACAAAATGTAACACAGAATCTACTCCGAAAAGTTATATTAGTCGAGTTCCTCCCTTTATTTTATACACCTTTGATTTTGTTAAATGTGCCACTCCGAAGCAATGCATGCGAACCTTACTCTTACTCTTAATATTAATTATAAGGTAAGTAACAGATTTCTAAAAATATGTAATAAAATGGTACCTTATCCATTAATTGCCTAAACTTTGGATGCATGATGTATCGTATTACTACACTTTGCCATGTTGTTAAAATCTAATGGATTTACAAATAAAGAACAATAAGCTCACACTGTATCAATAGCGACACATGAATATTTGATAAACTTTAATAGTTAAATAATAACAACTG
Organism: Rhyacophila brunnea; assembly: GCF_057557595.1. Classification (NCBI taxonomy): domain Eukaryota; kingdom Metazoa; phylum Arthropoda; class Insecta; order Trichoptera; family Rhyacophilidae; genus Rhyacophila; species Rhyacophila brunnea. Next base: position 5,441,627 of record NW_028233350.1, read on the forward strand.
ATTTCTCATTTTTATTCTTTCATTCCTTGTTGCTACAAAAATTTTCCTCCTTCGTAAATTTTTTGTTATATTAATATTATCAACTATGACGCAATATCTTACCCAAAATATCAAAATATTCCAGTCTTATACTTTTAGAGATTTCAGGGTTCCGCGGACAGTAGAGAATAATTGGTGTATTCTACGTTAATATGACGCGCTTTACGTTTCGGGCGCTGCATACAAGACTCCGCATTTTAGGGAACTTTATCAACATGCGTATTGGATTGAATAAAATAAAGAAGCTGATATGCTTCGAGGATTACACTGATTGCAAGTAGGGCTCTAAATAGAACGCGATACATGTGATAGATAGTCTTTTGGATTTTACCTTCGACGACAATAATTTATTGCAAAATGGCCAAGATTTCGAACTAAAAATTTAGGACGTTTAGGTGAAACTTTCACGCAGACATGAAAAGTGTATATTAATTTTGTGGGAAAATCACAACAATAATGCAAAGAAAGTGTCATTCATATATGACCGCAAATCGTGCGACCTAACTCCAGCAATTGAGAACAAAAAGTTTCCTTATATCCTTATTTTATTTTACGACAATCAAAGATCAATGTACAATTGTTATTACCTGTTCATGGTAAGTTATGCCCAAACAATGTTCGATGTCGGCGAATTGTGGATCTTCTGGTTTCAATTTCGATTCGTAGATCTCTAGCGCTTGTAGTTGGTGGTCTAGTGCCTCTTCATATTTACCCTATAAGTTGTTTTAAACATTTGAATTATAATAAGTTTGTAGATTGTTTTTAATACAATAAATGAGAAAGAATGGAGTTTAAGATAATTAAAAGCATATTAAACCATTAGAAAATACATCAATCATGGCAAATATAGAGTAAATAACTGATTTTTTATTATTTAACAAATAATTCGCAACATTGAGAATGTAATATTCTGACACAATGGCCATAGTTTGAAAAGACATCTAATATATCTTCATCGGCCATATTATATGGACACCCCACAGCACCTCCAAGAATTCCTGTCGCCCGCCAGTGTTCTTGCGTCATACAAATTATTATGTATCAGGCGCACACACAAAAAAATCACCTGAAAAATCTGACGTCGCCGCCACCTGAATATGGATGCCTATTTTAAGGACTAACACTTCTAAGTACGGTTCTGCATGGCACTCTATGACATTACAAACAATAACTTTGTATTGACTTTTATTTCATTTTTTAGGTGAAACTCTCCCACATACATGTTACGAAAGCAGGACTATTCTAATCTCTTACTAAACTCCAATCAAAAAGTGATGATTAATGTGCTGAATCGTATTCAGACAGTTAATAATTATCCCAGAATGTGAACCGTCAGGAGTGATGATTTTAATAAGGCCTCTGTGTTGACGCTCAGACACATGTCACTGCAATTTGCGTGTCTCGACGCTGGTCTTACTTGATTTCAAATGCATCCTTTTAACTTATTCAATAAAATATACAAAATTAAATTGGAGATTCTATATAACAAAATGTAACACAGAATTTACTCCGAAAAGTTATATTAGTCGAGTTCCTCCCTTCATTTTATACACTTTTGATTTTGTTAAATGTGCCACTCCGAAGCAATGCATGCGAACCTTACTCTTACTCTTAATATTAATTATAAGGTAAGTAACAGATTTCTAAAAATATATAATAAAAGAGTACCTTATCCATTTATTGCCGAAACTTTGGATGCATGATGTATCGTATTACTACACTTTGCCATGTTGTTTAAATCTAATGGATTTACAAATAAAGAACAATAAGCACACACTGTATCAATAGCGACACATGAAAATTTGATAAACTTCAATAGCTAAATAATAACAACTGATATCTCATTTTTATTCCTTCATTCCTTGTTGCTACAAAAATTTTCCTCCTTCGTAATTTTTTTGTTATATTAATATTATCAACTATGACGCAATATCTTACCCAAAATATCAAAATATATTTCAGTCTTATACTTTTAGAGATTTCAGGGTTCCGCAGACAAAAGAGAATCATTGGTGTATGTTACGTTAATATGACGCGCTTTACATTTCGGGCGCTGCATACAAGACTCCGCATTTTAGGGAACTTTATCAACATGTGTGTTGGACTGAATAAAATAAAGAAGCTGATATGCTTCGAGGATTACACTGATTGCAAGTAGGGCTCTAAATAGAACGCGATACATGTGATAGTCTTTTGGATTTTACCTTCGACCACAATAATTTTCGCAAAATGGCCAAGATTTCGAACTAAAAATTTAGGACGTTTAGGTGAAACTTTCACGCAGACATGAAAAGTGTATAATTAATTTTGTGGGAAAATCACTACAATAATGCAAAGATAGTGTCATTCATATATGACCGCAAATCATGCGACCTAACTCCAGCAATTGAGAACAAAAAGTTTTCTTATATCCTTATTTTATTTTACGACAATCAAAGATCAATGCATAATTGTTATTACCTGATAATGGTAAGTTATGCCCAAACTTTGTTTGATCTCGGCGAGTTGTGGATAGTCTGGTTTCAATTTCGATTCGTAGATCTCTAGCGCTTGTAGTTTGTGGTGTAGTGCTTCTTCATATTTACCCTAAAAGATGTTTAAAACATTTGAATTATAATAACTCAGTAGATTTTTTTTAATACATTAAATGAGTAAGAATGGAGTTTAGGATAATAAGAAGTATAATAAACCATTATAAAATACATAAATCATGGCAAATATAGAATAATTAATGCTTCAAATAGACTCTATGACGATCGGTCATATATATGTCGAAAAACCCGTTTCTTATGTTGGCGTCCTGTGTCACAGGGTGTCACAGAGTGTAAATACGATGTCATAGCTGTCATACAATATGTATGTATAAATGTCGGAATGGCATAGATTTGATCATAGACACTAAAACGCTCTTAGCATATATGTGCCCGGTCGTCATATAGTATATTTGAACCTAAACTGATTTTTTTTATTATTTAACAAATAATTCGCAACATTGAGAATGTAACATTCTGACACAATGGCCATAGTTTGAAAAGACAACAAATATATCTTCATCGGCCATATTATATGGACACCCCACAGCACCTCCAAGAATTCCTGTCGCCCGCCAGTGTTCTTGCGTCATACAAATTATTATGTATCAGGCGCACACACAAAAAAATCACCGCAGTCTCTGACGTCGCCGCCACCTGAATATGGATGCCTATTTTAAGGACTAACACTTCTACGTACGGTTCTGCATGGCACTCTATGACATTACAAACAATAACTTTGTATTGACTTTTATTTAATTTTTTAGGTGAAACTCTCCCACATACATGTTAAGAAAGCAGGACTATTCTAATCTCTTACTAAACTCCAATCAAAAAGTGATGATTAATGTGCTGTATCGTATTCAGACAGTTAATAATAATACCAGAATGTGAACCGTCATGAATGATGATTTTAATAAGGCCTCTGTGTTGACGCTCAGACACATGTCACTGCAATTTGCGTGTGTCGACGCTGGTCTTACTTTATTCCAAATGCATCCTTTTAAAATATTCAATTAGATATACAAAATTATATTGGAGTTTATATATAACAAAATGTAACACAGAATCTACTCCGAAAAGTTATATTAGTCGAGTTCCTCCCTTCATTTTATGCACTTTTGATTTTGTTAAAAGTGCTACTCCGAAGCAATGCATGCGAACCTTACTCTTACTCTTAATATTAATTATAAGGTAAGTAACAGATTTCTAAAAATATATAATAAAAGAGTACCTTATCCATTTATTGCCTTAACTTTGGATGCATGATGTATCGTATTACTACACTTTGCCATGTTGTTAAAATCTAATGGATTTACAAATAAAGAACAATAAGCACACACTGTATCAATAGCGACACATGAAAATTTGATAAACTTCAATAGCTAAATAATAACAACTGATATCTCATTTTTATTCCTTCATTCCTTGTTGCTACAAAAATTTTCCTCCTTCGTAAATTTTTTGTTATATTAATATTATCAACTATGACGCAATACCTTACCCAAAATATCAAAATATTCCATTCTTATACTTTTAGAGATTTCAGGGTTCCGCGGACAGTAGAAAATCATTGGTGTACATGCTACGTTAATATGACGCGCTTTACATTTCGGGCGCTGCATACAAGACTCCGCATTTTAGGGAACTTTATCAACATGCGTATTGGATTGAATAAAATAAAGAAGCTGATATGCTTCGAGGATTACACTGATTGCAAGTAGGGCTCTAAATAGAACGCGATACATGTGATAGATAGTCTTATGGATTTTACCTTCGACGACAATAATTTATTGCAAAATGGCCAAGATTTCGAACTAAAAATTTAGGACGTTTAGGTGAAACTTTCACGGAGACATGAAAAGTGTATATTAATTTTGTGGGAAAATCACTACAATAATGCAAAGTAAGTGTCATTCATATATGACCGCAAATCGTGCGACTTAACTCCACCAATTGAGAACAAAAAGTTTTCTTTGAGTCGTATAGAATCATATGTAGAACTGTGCACTTTTCATCGTTTCGAGAAAATGACGAAAAACGCTTTGTTGGATTTTTGAGTTTTATAAAAGCATAAAATATTTTTCTACTTTTAGAAATTAGAAATACACAACAGAATTTACGTATGTCAGAATTCTGATTGTTGTAAATAATTAAATATACATGTTTTAAAAGTGAAGAGTGCTACATTTGATACTCACATAGTATACAGTTCTGTCTTTGTTACCAAGGTTGTGTAACGTTCTGTATTTTATCCCAAACAATTGTGGATGACGTCACTAAGAATTAGTTTAAATTTACCAATGCAGTACATCATTATAAAAAAAATAATGTATTTTCTTTATTTATTGATTTCAATTTTAATAGGTACCTACATAAAATTTATAATACTTTAATTTTAAATTGATTAAATATTGTGGGTATAAAAAAAATAACATGAAACCATAAACATACAGGGAGACAGATATTATTGTATGACATATATTATAATAAAGAAAATAGGACATATTTTCCAATGTATTAGGTATTAAGAATAATAACGGAATAAAATCTATACTATAAGTTCATTTAGAATGTCATCTTGTATTTTACCTAAGTTCACGTCCCCCGAATCTCGTAAATTATTCCGGGAGATATTTTCATCTAATGTTTTTTTTTTTATAGAATTGGAGAGTACCAACCTAGGTAAAGTTTACCATTGTGGCCCATAATGCTTAGTTAATAATTTATTCAAAAAATTCTTTCACTTGGCAACCTTTTTGCAACTGTAAATGGACGAATCGAATCAATGTTATTATTTTTCTTGTATAATATTCTTTAGTTTCCTCTAGTCTGATCGATATAAATTCTCTACCTGGACTAAAACATTCCCCTAATGTTTTGAGCTCTTCATATTTCTTTTGGACTCAGAAAACTTAATATTTCATCGATAAGAAAAAAGGAATAAAATAAGCAGTTCACAGAAAATAAATAAAAGAAAGAAAGAAAATAAATAAAAGAGAAGAAATGAAGAACACAAACAAAAAGTTAACAAAAACAATCCAAATAATTATAGAAACTATTCTTGTTGGTGGAGAGGCAGGGCATTATTTTAATCTAGTTTTAATAATATAAATAAAATTTCATAAAAACAATTGTACTAAAATTTACTTTATTTAATGAATCAGGAGCGGTTTATCCTTATAGGAAAATTTTCAACTGATGTTTCATTCTTCCGAGGATGAAAAAGAATTAGCACTATGTTTTTGAAATAGTTTAAACTTGGATAAATAAAATTAAATAAAAATATTTAATAAGTAATATTTTCAAAACATTTGATGTAGGTACTAGAGGTGAGTTGGAAATACTGTCACCAGTTTGTGTATTTAAGTTTCGGATGAAACTACCCATACTAGGTATTTGTTGCTCAATAAACTTGTTTCAAGAAACTTGAAACGTATAAGATGTTCGAATTCGAACGCATTTGATAATAATATCATCGCCGTGACTCGCTATTCCTTGATGCTGGTTGACTTTAACGCTATTGATATTAAATGCGCGCGAGCGAGATATCATGATACACGTATGTCTAGCCGTGATATTATACTCAACTCTCATTGTTCTCCCTTTCTCCTCTGTTGTAAAGTTGGTATAGTGAAGGACAGAAATGGTCACGCCATGTTCGTTTTATAGTATACTTTTGCACTGGGATCCAAGAGGTACAAAACGTCCGCAAGGTAGACCTAGAGGCCGCTAGATCGATGAAATGATAAAGTTCTATAGTTCGCCTTAGGCTGCGCGCACACGGCAAAGCGAAGTTTCGGATTCATCCGCCAAACGACGTTTGCGTTTTGTTTGCGAGCCGATTGCGTTTTAAATGCGTGTCAAATGCGTCAATATTTCGACGATGCTGTCCAAGAGAAAACACGGTTTTCAAGGGGATTCATAAACGCCTTTTTTTGAAACTGCACCCTGCTGCGAGAGTATTTATCTTTCATTACAGTGGCGTACAAGGGTAAATAAATCAATATAAAATCAGTACATAATATTGCATTATACCTACATTTATTTTCCCACTATTGCTTCTTTTGGAGCTGGACTGTTTTATATCGAAAGCGTTTTGAAAATTACCTATTGTTGAGCCTATTATATACCATCATCATCAATACTATCGACCGAGGGTACTTGATGGAGTTTGAATTTAAATTCTAATTGATTTAAGTTTTGTACTATTATTATTTATTAATAAAATAAAAAAAGATTATAAGTTAATACACGAAGAAAGGGTAAAAACCTTATTACCTAGATACCTACTAAGTAAAGGATTAAGTACAAAAACATAATATTTTGAATAATTTGAATATTTGCAGTATTTCTAAAAACCTGTTGTAAATACTATTAAATACATTCGGTAGGTAAGCAGTTTTACAAAATATAATAAAAAGTTGTGACACAGCACAGCTATGAGAAGAAGTATTTCACGAGAAGAAAGGCTCGCCATATCTTTACGTTAAACTAAACTATTATTATTTATTTTGTAGTATGTACTTATTTAATTAATTTTTTTATTAGTTGACACTGTCATCTTCTATAGATACACTAAAATGGAAACGGGTACTAATAATAATATATTGAAGTGAGAATAATGAATACCTACCTACTACTATTGATTAGTACTACTACTAACACGAAATTACCTGATATAGTCTCATTACAATAGCTATCTTTTTAATATGTAGCTATTGAATTCTAAGCAATAATATTCTATTGGAAATATGAACAGATTTTAAGGGGAGATATTTCAAATGTTTATGAATAATATGTTTTAAATGTTTATTTAATAAAAGATACAATAGGTATAATAATATATTACATTGTTCTAACAAATTATATACAAAAAACCTATAAAATATTTTAATTAAATTATATCTGTTTTCCCCATTGCATTAACGCCACTGTGAAATTCTTGATGACACTAATTAAGAAAGAAGGAAGATTTTTTTAATTTTTTCGGACTAAAGTAATAAATTATGTCATACAATATGTGCCTTATTGTGTTCGACAAACAAGAATTTATTTATTGCACTATCCGAAGAATTAAAAAAAAACTTTTTTTTGTCGCCAGTGGCGAACTAAGAAAAATAAAATATAAAAATATAATAATATGTAAACATTACCTACATAATTATTAAGTATTTCTTTTTTACCATTTTACCTATATTTATTTTTTCCACTATTGCTTGATTTGGAATAGAATTCTGTTATATTATATCGAAAGCGTTTTTTAATTTGTAGATATTTTCATAGTGTAGAAATTATTTTTAATGACTTTCATGCGGATTTTTGTTAGCTATACGCAAATGCAGACATAGTCCAAATAAGCATTAAGCATTCAAGTGAATCTTTCTGGTTGCAAACAATTCATCATGACTTCGACAACAATAACAATACAGAACATGATAAAACAGAACAGCCAGGTTTTCTCCAGGTGTTCTGTTTTGTCACTGTCCTGTTTTGTCATGGAACCATTTTTTTAATGAAAAATACCCACTCATCCGGTCATGAGTTTGTCATTGGTAAATAAAATTTATTAGGCCTTTCTGAACATAATTATGTGGTTATTCAGTAATATTTCTTAATACGCGCCCCCATAAATTTCAGCTTTCAAAAGTTCGGTCCTGGCAGATTTCTTGAAACGGCTTTGTTTTAAAAAAATACCAAATACCTACCATTTTTGTTTTTTCGCTAACCCTTTTATAGAAAGTTCTTTTACTTAAACTAAATAACAATTAGTTTAGTTCAGACTACGTTGTGATTAAGACGTTATGGATTGTGACACGGATTCATTTATTGTGGCGATCAAAAACCACCCATGTCTTTGGAACTATAAGTGTGCAGACTATAGCAATAAAATAATTAAACAAAATGCGTGGGTGAGTTTGTGTAAAGAAATTATACAGGATTTCGAGGAGAAGGAAAAAAAAGAGAAAACTGCAATTGGTAAGTGTTTGTGTATAGCTAACAAAAATCCGCATGAAAGTCGTTAAAAATAATTTCTACACTATGAAAATATCATCAAATTAAAAAACGCTTTCGATATAATATAACAGAATTCTATTCCAAATCAAGCAATAGTGGAAAAAATAAATATAGGTAAAATGGTAAAAAAGAAATACTTAATAATTATGTAGGTAATGTTTACATATTATATTTTTATATTTTATTTTTCTTAGTTCGCCACTGGCGACAAAAAAAAGTTTTTTTTTAATTCTTCGGATAGTGCAATAAATAAATTCTTGTTTGTCGAACACAATAAGGCACATATTGTATGACATAATTTATTACTTTAGTCCGAAAAAATTAAAAAAATCTTCCTTCTTTCTTAATTAGTGTCATCAAGAATTTCACAGTGGCGTTAATGCAATGGGGAAAACAGATATAATTTAATTAAAATATTTTATAGGTTTTTTGTATATAATTTGTTAGAACAATGTAATATATTATTATACCTATTGTATCTTTTATTAAATAAACATTTAAAACATATTATTCATAAACATTTGAAATATCTCCCCTTAAAATCTGTTCATATTTCCAATAGAATATTATTGCTTAGAATTCAATAGCTACATATTAAAAAGATAGCTATTGTAATGAGACTATATCAGGTAATTTCGTGTTAGTAGTAGTACTAATCAATAGTAGTAGGCAGGTATTCATTATTCTCACTTCAATATATTATTATTAGTACCCGTTTCCATTTTAGTGTATCTATAGAAGATGACAGTGTCAACTAATAAAAAAATTAATTAAATAAGTACATACTACAAAATAAATAATAATAGTTTAGTTTAACGTAAAGATATGGCGAGCCTTTCTTCTCGTGAAATACTTCTTCTCATAGCTGTGCTGTGTCACAACTTTTTATTATATTTTGTAAAACTGCTTACCTACCGAATGTATTTAATAGTATTTACAACAGGTTTTTAGAAATACTGCAAATATTCAAATTATTCAAAATATTATGTTTTTGTACTTAATCCTTTACTTAGTAGGTATCTAGGTAATAAAGTTTTTACCCTTTCTTCGTGTATTAACTTATAATCTTTTTTTATTTTATTAATAAATAATAATAGTACAAAACTTAAATCAATTAGAATTTAAATTCAAACTCCATCAAGTACCCTCGGTCGATAGTATTGATGATGATGGTATATAATAGGCTCAACAATAGGTAATTTTCAAAACGCTTTTGATATAAAACAGTCCAGCTCCAAAAGAAGCAATAGTGGGAAAATAAATGTAGGTATAATGCAATATTATGTACTGATTTTATATTGATTTATTTACCCTTGTACGCCACTGTAATGAAAGATAAATACTCTCGCAGCAGGGTGCAGTTTCAAAAAAAGGCGTTTATGAATCCCCTTGAAAACCGTGTTTTCTCTTGGACAGCATCGTCGAAATATTGACGCATTTGACACGCATTTAAAACGCAATCGGCTCGCAAACAAAACGTAAACGTCGTTTGGCGGATGAATCCGAAACTTCGCTTTGCCGTGTGCGCGCAGCCTTAGGGTTTTAGTTTAAGCCCTTGGCTAGCCTACAAGCGGCCTGGTCGAGCGGAGCCGAAAAATGTATGGGGACCACCATGAAAGCGCGGAGAGTGAGCGGTAGACAGTCTGGCCGCTCGTCGAATTTGCAGCGCTTCCAGCGGCTTATAAGCGGTGTGTCAAACAAAATTGACTGTTCCCCTCGCCCTTCGTTTGCCCGACTTCCAAAAACGTCTGCAATCGGTAGCGTTGGGAAGCCGCTGCTATATTTAATTCGGATCACAAAACATTTTGTATTTTACGCGCGTCTTAGTTTGCTATTCATTTTTATTGAAGGAAAATACTTACTAAACCCATAGTATTATAAATTACACTAGCATGTACCTATACTTTAAGTTTTTTTTTTAAATATGTACAGGTATAAATAATCTAATCCATTTAAGTTTTGTACTACCTATGTATTCCATTTGAGTCGTTTTGTGCGACCCGGTTTTTGACTTACGGCATCTTCAGGTACTATGCACACTCACCAAAGGTAAATAAACATTATCAACAAATGCAGTTAATTATATCTTATATACTTAATAAAATTAATACAACAAAGTAGGTAAAAAGCTTATTACCTAGCTATTGAGTCAAGATTACCTACATATTGCCTGAAGATGTTGAATGCAGAGATGCAGAATTCCTCCAACTCACATGTACTTGTACATACAAAAAATAAACCACTAATATTATGTGTCATCACTGTTATCTTCAATAATAATTGGATAGGGAAATAGATATATTGTTATTTTTATTAGGTACGTTGGTAGTATTCTTTATTGTGGGGGAACCTCAACATCAGTCAGTGAATCGGCCTTTTAAGTCTCTAAACCCGCCACTGATATAGGTAGACTGATGAAATTTTATTTAAGTTAGTTTTAGATTTAAAATACACATTAACCTTGATTTGATTTATATTGAAATAATAATCGTAATATCGTTTTTTGAAATTCATGTCTGGAAACTGACTAGTACAAAAAATCTATTTATGTTATGAAGACGATTTCAAATCATGAAAAACATAAAGTTGTTTTTTGGAAGAAGGTTGGTTGGGGACCACATGTTCGGAGCACAAAAAGAAGACGAAACTTTAGTAAATTGGTACCAATAAGCTGCTGTTCTATAAGTTGTGTTCTATAAGATTTTCATCAATCATTACATCATCCAGGAGTTTTTGAGTTATGGCCACGGAGCACAGAATTCCCAATAAATATATTTTTTTATGTTTTTGAACTGTGATAAATATTTCTTACTTTAACACTATCAGGCTCAATCATCGTAGTGCAAGGAAGGCACAAGGTCGTGCCATTTCCCTCGCCCCATCGCCATCATCCCCGGTCCAACCGCTTTGTGTAGGTGTATTATTAATTGAATAAAACATATTTTATTGTATGTGGTGCATATTGTTTCCAATATGTATAATGAATTATTATTAAAAATACAAAGGAATGTTATAACAGTAGGTATGCACATATACTATGGTTTCATTCGTATAGTTATATCAACAAATACGGAAGAACGAAGTGCAAAAAATACGCTCGATATTTAAATAATCTTCAAATACAAGGTAACTATGGAAGTAGATAAGTAGGTACGTATTTATGTTACACTTTTTCTTTCACAGTTCAAATCGTGAATGTTTGTTCTGTTCATTAAGATATCATACGTGAAAAACGAACTCCTTTCGAGATGACATAACATCCGAGAATGATTTGATAAAGACATACTATTTAATATTATTAACTGGGTAGGTACTGAAAATACGTAGTTCTAGTTTGAAGTCATTATGTAAACTAACTGAAAACACGGCTGTCTCGACGTCACTTTTTCACATAGGTAGGTACATACATACATACATAATAGGGAACGTCATCCAACATAAGAAAAAATATTATAACTAATGTTTGGTATCACAGACCACAACTTTCAACTTGCAAGTGTAGACAATATCAAGGTGTTAAAACTTTTTAATATTATAAAAATGCAATATATTCTTGAAAAACAACAAAATACAAAGTTATTGTGAGACTTGTTTTCAAATATCGGACGAAATTGGTGGTAAATTAAAAATATATGTCGTTCGTTCGCATCTCTGAATAAATTTGACCTATTTTGAGCGAAATAGAACGAAAAATAAGTAACTGCTAATAACTTAAATGTTTATGATTGGATGCGAGCTGATAACAAGGTAAAACATTTAACAGAGCAAGGTTCCAATAAATTCGGCGAATGGCTGATAACCGTTCCTCGTAGGTAACCAAGTTTCTTTGCCAGCCGAACTATTTGGCGTATTTGGTCCGCGCACTATGTACGATATAAAAAATGTCTATAGGTATAGTAGGTACGTCCAAAATACTGTGATTTTGAATGGTCTCGGAAAAAGTTTATTTTTAAGTAAATATTCTCAATTTCATTAAATATATTGAATAAATATTAATATTGAAAAGGTGAAGTGCCACTGGCTCAAGCCGCTGGTAAAAGACGCTCCTACGTTGGACAGGCAAAACATTTGGAGCGGATAATTAGTCTAGACTTCAACGCGAGTCGCATGAGCGTCTGTACGCTAACCGCAGCCTAAGAGTTTTAGTTTCAGTTGAGTATGAAACTTTATCGAGTCCAGGAGTTCGACGCATGGTATGAGATCTCGCCGTCCGCTAGCTAGTTCGTAGTCTTGCTACGTATGAAATCATCACCTCGGCGTTGCGACTCGCGTATGTTAAGTATGCGACGGGTTTTAGTTTTAGTTTTAGTTGAGTAAGACATTTACATCGAGTTGACGTCAGTCGCAAGCCGGAATAGTGGAGTTCTGATAACTGAAAATGAATAACTGAACTGACTACGCGTTTATCTGGTTTTGTCACGTCGAGCTTCTCGATTTTTAGTGTTATAATTGGAACTTATAAACATAAACTGAATTCAAATTGTATGCGTGATTGTATAAATGGATAATAATTATATTATACTTAATAAACAATTATTGTAAAAATGGCTACTAAAAGCTTAAGTTTCGTGTGAATCGTTCCAAAGAAATAGTTACAAATTATGCCATCTATAATGTTTGTAAAATAAAAAATTCATACAAGTCAATGTCAAATTTGAAGAAACTTTTACAGCGCAAGCACCCAACTATTCATATTGAATTTGCCAGGCAAAATATAGCTCCACCTGTAAATGAAAATGCTTTACAGATAAATGAAACCAGTGCTTTTAATGCTTCAGTATTTTCTACTGAAACAGGAGTGACTAGTGCCATAGTTCCAGCTGTACCTGTCTCGAAAATAAGACTTTTCGAAAAGCGGATGTATTTTTTACGATTCTATTATAGCCGATATTTCAAATACTAGTAAGTATTTTGTAACAAGTTTCAATACTAAGTATTTTTTAATACTGGTAGTAAGTATACTTAGTCTTCAAAATCGACCAGTTTTCCCACCTCTAGTAGGTACGCCTATGAATTTTACACGCACTGACCTGCCAACTTTGTCGATTTTTGCCTGTCATTTTTCAGGATTTCTGCTTCTCTTCCGACCTTTGTTTATTATTATTGGTATTGGTTGGTACTCCATGAGGGGACTAGCCATCAGTATTTATATGTTTTGGTAAAAAAACCATAAAAAACTCAACTTTAAACACGGCATGTCAACAGTCATAACTGAAAGATATGTATGAGCGGGCATATTGTGACGTCACTTAGGGCAACTCTGATTGGTCGAAACCGAACAGTTCTACTTGTGTTTCCAAAGACGTGAACAGTTCTAACTTTGATACCAAGCCCTATTTTCTTTCACGATTTTATACCACACAGATATGATTTTGATTCAAATATTACATTGCTAATCAGACATTATGATCCGAAGAATAATGTGGCATACTTAAATCAATTTCGACATATATGCGACAGTTCTACTTTTGATACTATACGACTCTTATATCCTTATTTTAATTTACGACAATCAAAGATCAATGTACAATTGTTATTACCTGATTATGGTAAGTTATGCCCAAACTTTGTTTGATCTCGGCGAGTTGTCGATCGTCTGGTTTCAATTTCGATTCGTAGATCTCTAGCGCTTGTAGTTTGTGGTGTAGTGCCCCTTCATATTTGCCCTAAAAGATGTTTAAAACATTTGAATTATAATAACTCTGTAGATTTTTTTAAATACATTAAATGAGAAAGAATGGAGTTTAAGATAATAAGAACCATATAAAACCATTATAAAATACATGTATCATGGCAAATATAGAATAATTAACTGATTTTTTATTATTTAACAAATAATTCGCAACATTGAGAATGTAATATTCTGACACAATGGCCATAGTTTGAAAAGACATCAAATATATCTTCATCGGCCATATTATATGGACACCCCACAGCACCTCCAAGAATTCCTGTCGCCCGCCAGTGTTCTCGCGTCATACAAATTATTATGTATCAGGCGCACACACAAAAAAATCACCGCAGTCTCTGACGTTGCTGCCACCTGAATATGGATGCCTATTTTAAGGACTAACACTTCTAAGTACGGTTCTGCATGGCACTCTATGACATTACAAACAATAACTTTGTATTGACTTTTATTTCATTTTTTAGGTGAAACTCTCCCACATACATGTTACGAAAGCAGGACTATTCTAATCTCTTACTAAACTCCAATCAAAAAGTGATGATTAATGTGCTGAATCGTATTCAGACAGTTAATAATTATCCCAGAATGTGAACCGTCAGGAGTGATGATTTTAATAAGGCCTCTGTGTTGACGCTCAGACACATGTCACTGCAATTTGCGTGTCTCGACGCTGGTCTTACTTGATTTCAAATGCATCCTTTTAACTTATTCAATAAGATATACAAAATTAAATTGGAGATTCTATATAACAAAATGTAACACAGAATTTACTCCGAAAAGTTATATTAGTCGAGTTCCTCCCTTCATTTTATACACTTTTGATTTTGTTAAATGTGCCACTCCGAAGCAATGCATGCGAACCTTACTCTTACTCTTAATATTAATTATAAGGTAAGTAACAGATTTCTAAAAATATATAATAAAAGAGTACCTTATCCATTAATTGCCTAAATTTTGGATGCACGATGTATCGTATTACTACACTTTGCCATGTTGTTAAAATCTAATGGATTTACAAATAAAGAACAATAAGCACACACTGTATCAATAGCGACACATGAAAATTTGATAAACTTCAATAGCTAAATAATACAACTGATATCTCATTTTTATTCCTTCATTCCTTGTTGCTGCAAAAATTTTCCTCCTTCGTAAATTTTTTGTTATATTAATATTATCAACTATGACGCAATATCTTACCCAAAATATCAAAATATTCCATTCTTATACTTTTAGAGATTTCAGGGTTCCGCGGACAGTAGAAAATCATTGGTGTATGCTACGTTAATATGACGCGCTTTACATTTCGGGCGCTGCATACAAGACTCCACATTTTAGGGAACTTTATCAACATGCGTGGTAGATTGAATAAAATAAAGAAGCTGATATGCTTCGAGGATTACACTGATTGCAAGTAGGGCTCTAAATAGAACGCGACACATGTGATAGATAGTCTTATGGATTTTACCTTCGACGACAATAATTTATTGCAAAATGGCCAAGATTTCGAACTAAAACTTTAGGACGTTTAGGTGAAACATTCACGCAGACATAAAAGTGTATATTAATTTTGTGGGAAAATCACTACAATAATGCAAAGAAAGTGTCATTCATATATGACCGCAAATTGTGCGACCTAACTCCAGCAATTGAGAACAAAAAGTTTCCTTATATCCTTATTTTATTTAACGACAAACAAAGATCAATGTACAATTGTTATTACCTGTTCATGGTAAGTTATGCCCAAACTATGTTTGATCTTCGCGAGTTGTGGATCGTCTGGTTTCAATTTTGATTCGTAGATCTCTAGCGCTTGTAGTTGGTGGTGTAGTGCCTCTTCATATTTACCCTAAAAGTTGTTTAAAACATTTGAATTATAATAACTTTGTAGATCTTTTTAATACATTAAATGAGAAAGAATGGAGTTTAAAATAATAAGAAGCATATTAAACCATTTTAAAATACATCAATCATGGCAAATATAGAGTTTTTACTGATTTTTTATTATTTAACAAATAATTCGCAACATTGAAAATGTAATATTCTGACACAATGGCCATAGTTTGAAAAGACATCAAATATATCTTCATCAACCATATTATATGGACACCCAACAGCACCTCCAAGAATTCCTGTCGCCTGTCAGTGTTCTTGCGTCATACAAATTATTATGTGTCAGGCGCACACACAAAAAAATCACCGCAGTCTCTGACGTCGCCGCCACCTGAATATGGATGCCTATTTTAAGGACTAACACTTCTAAGTACAGTGCTGCATGGCAGTCAATGACATTACAAACAATAACGTTGTATTGACTTTTATTTCATTTTTTAGGTGAAACTCGCCCACATACATGTTAAGAAAGCAGGATTATTCTAATCTCTTACTAAACTCCAATCAAAAAGTGATGATTAATGTGCTGTATTGTATTCAGACAGTTAATAATTATCCCAGAATGTGAACCGTCAGGAGTGATGATTTTAATAAGGCCTCTGTGTTGACACTCAGACACATGTCACTGCAATTTGCGTGTGTCGACGCTGGTCTTACTTGATTCCAAATGCATCGTTTTTAAATATTCAATAAGATATACAAAATTAAATTGGAGATTCTATATAACAAAATGTAACACAGAATCTACTCCGAAAAATTATATTAGTCGAGTTCCTCCCTTCATTTTATACACTTTTGATTTTGTTGAATGTGCCACTCCGAAGCAATGCATGCGAACCTTACTCTTACTCTTAATATTAATTATAAGGTAAGTAACAGATTTCTAAAAATATATAATAAAAAAGTACCTTATCCATTTATTGCCTAAACTTTGGATGCATGATGTATCGTATTACTACACTTTGCCATGTTGTTAAAATCTAATAGATTTACAAATAAAGAACAATAAGCACACACTGTATCAATAGGGACACATGAAAATTTGATAAACTTCAATAGCTAAATAATAACAACTGATATCTCATTTTTATTCCTTCATTCCTTGTTGCTAGAAAAATTTTCCTCCTTCGTAAATTTTTTGTTATATTAATATTATCAACTATGACGCAATATCTGTACCAAAATATCAAAATAATCCAGTCTTTTACTTTGAGAAATTTCAGGGTTCCGCGGCGAGTTGAGAATCATTGGTGTATGCTACGTTAATATGACGCGCTTTACATTTCGGGCGCTGCATACAAGACTCCGCATTTAAGGGAACTTTATCAACATGCGTATTGGATTGAATAAAATAAAGAAGCTGATATGCTTCGAGGATTACACTGATTGCAAGTAAGGCTCTAAATAGAACGCGATACATGTGATAGATAGTCTTTTGGATTTTACCTTCGACGACAATAATTTATTGCAAAATGGCCAAGATTTCGAACAAAAAATTTAGGACGTTTAGGTGAAACTTTCACGCAGACATGAAAAGTGTATATTTATTTTGTGGGAAAATCACAACAATAATGCAAAGAAAGTGTCATTCATATATGACCGCAAATCGTGCGACCTAACTCCAGCAATTGAAAACAAAAAGTTTCCTTATATCCTTATTTTATTTTACGACAATCAAAGAGCAATGTACAATTGTTATTACCTGTTCATGGTAAGTTATGCCCAAACTTTGTTTGATCTTCGCGAGTTGTGGATCGTCTGGTTTCAATTTCGATTCGTAGATCTCTAGCGCTTGTAGTTGGTGGTGTAGTGCCTCTTCATATTTACCCTAAAAGTTGTTTAAAACATTTGAATTATAATAACTTTGTAGATTTTTTTTTATACATTAAATGAGAAAGAATGGAGTATACGATAATAAGAAGCATATTAAACCATTATAAAATACATCAATCATGGCAAATATAGAGTTTTTAACTGATTTTTTATTATTTAACAAATAATTCGCAACATTGAGAATGTAATATTCTGACACAATGGCCATAGTTTGAAAAGACATCAAATATATCTTCATCGGCTATATTATATGGACACTCCACAGCACCTCCAAGAATTCCTGTCGCCCGCAAGTGTTATTGCGTCATACAAATTATTATGTATCAGGCGCACAAACAAAAAAACATCGCAGTGTCTGACGTCGCCGCCACCTTAATATGGATGCCTATTTTAAGGACGAACACTTCTAAGTACGGTTCTGCATGGCACGCTATGACATAACAAACAATAACTTTGTATTGACTTTTATTTCATTTTTTAGGTGAAACTCTCCC
Organism: Rhyacophila brunnea; assembly: GCF_057557595.1. Lineage (NCBI taxonomy): Eukaryota > Metazoa > Arthropoda > Insecta > Trichoptera > Rhyacophilidae > Rhyacophila > Rhyacophila brunnea. Next base: position 5,460,124 of record NW_028233350.1, read on the forward strand.
ACATTCATGTGAAGAAAGCAGGACTATTCTAATTTCTTACTAAACTCCAATCAAAAAGTGATGATTAATGTGCTGTATCGTATTCAGACAGTTAATAATTATCCCAGAATGTGAACCGTCAGGAGTGATGATTTTAATAAGGCCTCTGTGTTGACGCTCAGACACATGTCACTGCAATTTGCGTGTGTCGACGCTGGTCTTACTTGATTCCAAATGCATCCTTTTAAAATATTCAATAAGATATACAAAATTAAATTGGAGATTCTATATAACAAAATGTAACACAGAATCTACTACGAAAAGTTATATTAGTCGAGTTCCTCCCTTCATTTTATACACTTTTGATTTTGTTAAATGTGCCACTCCGAAGCAATGCATGCGAACCTTACTCTTACTCTTAATATTAATTATAAGTTAAGTAACAGATTTCTAAAAATATATAATAAAAGAGTACCTTATCAATTTATTGCCTAAACTTTGGATGCATGATGTATCGTATTACAACACTTTGCTATGTTGTCAAAATCTAATGGATTTGCAAATAAAGAACAATAAGCACACACTGTATCAATAGCGACACATGAATATTTGATAAACTTCAATAGCTAAATAATAACAACTGATATCTCATTTTTATTCCTTCATTCCTTGTTGCTAGAAAAATTTTCCTCCTTCGTAAATTTTTTGTTATATTAATATTATCAACTATGACGCAATATCTGTACCAAAATATCAAAATAATCCAGTCTTTTACTTTTAGAAATTTCAGCGTTCCGCGGCGAGTTGAGAATCATTGGTGTATGCTACGTTAATATGACGCGCTTTACATTTCGGGCGCTGCATACAAGACTCCGCATTTTAGGGAACTTTATCAACATGCGTGTTGGATTGAATAAAATAAAGAAGCTGATATGCTTCGAGGATTAGACTGATTGCAAGTAGGGCTCTAAATAGAACGCGATACATGTGATAGATATTATTTTGGATTTTACCTTCGACGACAATAATTTATTGCAAAATGGCCAAGATTTCGAACTAAAAATTTAGGACGTTTAGGTGAAACTTTCACGCAGACATGAAAATTGTATATTAATTTTGTGGGAAAATCAGAACAATAATGCAAAGAAAGTGTCATTCATATATAACCACAAATCGAGCGACCTTACTCCAGCAATTGAGAACAAAAAGTTTCTTTATATCCTTATTTTATTTTACGACAGTCAAAGATCAATGTACAATTGTTATTACCTGTTTTTGGTAAGTAATGCCCATTCTTTGTTTGATCTTTGCGAGTTGTGGATCGTCTGGTTTCAATTTCGATTTGTAGATCTCTAGCGCTTGTAGTTGGTGGTGTAGTGCCTCTTCATATTTACCCTAAAAGTTGTTTAAAAAATTAGAATTATAATAACTCTGTAGATTTTTTTTGATACATCAAATGAGAAATAATGGAGTTTAAGATAATAAAAAGAATATTAAACCATTATAAAATACATGATTCATGGGAATATAGAATAATTACTGATTTTTTATTATTTAACAAATAATTCGCAACATTGGGAATGTAATATTCTGACACAATGGCCATAGTTTGAAAAGACATCAAATATATCTTCATCGGCCATATTATATGGACACCCAACAGCACCTCCAAGAATTCCTGTCGCCCGTCAGTGTTCTTGCGTCATACAAATTATTATGTGTCAGGCGCACACACAAAAAAATCACCGCAGTCTCTGACGTCGCCGCCACCTGAATATGGATGCCTATTTTAAGGACTAACACTTCTAAGTACAGTGCTGCATGGCAGTCAATGACATTACAAACAATAACGTTGTATTGACTTTTATTTCATTTTTTAGGTGAAACTCGCCCACATACATGTTAAGAAAGCAGGATTATTCTAATCTCTTACTAAACTCCAATCAAAAAGTGATGATTAATGTGCTGTATCGTATTCAGACAGTTAATAATTATCCCAGAATGTGAACCGTCAGGAGTGATGATTTTAATAAGGCCTCTGTGTTGACGCTCAGACACATGTCACTGCAATTTGCGTGTGTCGACGCTGGTCTTACTTGATTCCAAATGCATCGTTTTTAAATATTTAATAAGATATACAAAATTAAATTGGAGATTCTATATAACAAAATGTAACACAGAATCTACTCCGAAAAATTATATTAGTCGAGTTCCTCCCTTCATTTTATACACTTTTGATTTTGTTGAATGTGCCACTCCGAAGCAATGCATGCGAACCTTACTCTTACTCTAAATATTAATTATAAGGTAAGTAACAGATTTCTAAAAATATATAATAAAAGAGTACCTTATCCATTTATTGCCTAAACTTTGGATGCATGATGTATCGTATTACTACACTTTGCCATGTTGTTAAAATCTAATAGATTTACAAATAAAGAACAATAAGCACACACTGTATCAATAGGGACACATGAAAATTTGATAAACTTCAATAGCTAAATAATAACAACTGATATCTCATTTTTATTCCTTCATTCCTTGTTGCTAGAAAAATTTTCCTCCTTCGTAAATTTTTTGTTATATTAATATTATCAACTATGACGCAATATCTGTACCAAAATATCAAAATAATCCAGTCTTTTACTTTTAGAAATTTCAGGGTTCCGCGGCGAGTTGAGAATCATTGGTGTATGCTACGTTAATATGACGCGCTTTACATTTCGGGCGCTGCATACAAGACTCCGCATTTAAGGGAACTTTATCAACATGCGTATTGGATTGAATAAAATAAAGAAGCTGATATGCTTCAAGGATTACACTGATTGCAAGTAAGGCTCTAAATAGAACGCGATACATGTGATAGATAGTCTTTTGGATTTTACCTTCGACGACAATAATTTATTGCACAATGGCCAAGATTTCGAACAAAAAATTTAGGACGTTTAGGTGAAACTTTCACGCAGACATGAAAAGTGTATATTTATTTTGTGGGAAAATCACAACAATAATGCAAAGAAAGTATCATTCATATATGACCGCAAATCGTGCGACCTAACTCCTGCAATTGAGAACAAAAAGTTTCCTTATATCCTTATTTTATTTTACGACAATCAAAGATCAATGTACAATTGTTATTACCTGTTCATGGTAAGTTATGCCCAAACTTTGTTTGATCTTCGCGAGTTGTGGATCGTCTGGTTTTAATTTCGATTCGTAGATCTCTAGCGCTTGTAGTTGGTGGTGTAGTGCCTCTTCATATTTACCCTAAAAGTTGTTTAAAACATTTGAATTATAATAACTTTGTAGATTTTTTTTTATACATTAATTGAGAAAGAATGGAGTATACGATAATAAAAAGCATATTAAACCATTATAAAATACATCAATCATAACAAATATAGAGTTTTTAACTGATTTTTTATTATTTAACAAATAATTCGCAACATTGAGAATGTAATATTCTGACACAATGGCCATAGTTTGAAAAGACATCAAATATATCTTCATCGGCTATATTATATGGACACTCCACAGCACCTCCAAGAATTCCTGTCGCCCGCAAGTGTTATTGCGTCATACAAATTATTATGTATCAGGCGCACAAACAAAAAAACATTGCAGTGTCTGACGTCGCCGCCACCTTAATATGGATGCCTATTTTAAGGACTAACACTTCTAAGTACGGTTCTGCATGGCACGCTATGACATAACAAACAATAACTTTGTATTGACTTTTATTTCATTTTTTAGGTGAAACTCTCCCACATTCATGTGAAGAAAACATGACTATTCTAATTTCTTACTAAACTCCAATCAAAAAGTGATGATTAATGTGCTGTATTGTATTCAGACAGTTAATAATTATCCCAGAATGTGAACCGTCAGGAGTGATGATTTTAATAAGGCCTCTGTGTTGACGCTCAGACACATATCACTGCAATTTGCGTGTGTCGATGCTGGTCTTACTTGATTCCAAATGCATCCTTTTAAAATATTCAATAAGATATACAAAATTAAATTGGAGATTCTATATAACAAAATGTAACACAGAATCTACTCCGAAAAGTTATATTAGTTGAGTTCCTCCTTTTATTTTATACACTTTTGAATTTGTTAAATGTGCCACTCCGAAGCAATGCATGCAAACTTTACTCTTACTCTTAATATTTATTATAAGGTTAGTGACAGATTTCTAAAAATATATAATAAAAGAGTACCTTATCCATTTATTGCCTAAACTTTGGATGCATGATGTATCGTATTACTACACTTTGCCATGTTGTTAAAATCTAATGGATTTACAAATAAAGAACAATAAGCACACACTGTATCAATAGCGACACATGAAAATTTGATAAACATCAATAGCTAAATAATACCAACTGATATCTCATTTTTATTCCTTCATTCCTTGTTGCTACAAAAATTTTCCTCCTTCGTAAATTTTTTGTTATATTAATATTATCAACTATGACGCAATATCTTACCCAAAATATCAAAATATTCCAGTCTTATACTTTAAGAGATTTCAGTGTTCCGCGGACAGTAGAGAATCATTGGTGTATGCTACGTTAATATGACGCGCTTTACATTTCGGGCGCTGCATACGAGACTCCGCATTTTAGGGAACTTTATCAACATTCGTGTTGGATTGAATAAAATAAAGAAGCTGATATGCTTCGAGGATTACACTGATTGCAAGTAGGGCTCTTAAAAGAACGCAATACATGTGATAGTCCTTTGGATTTTACCTTCGACGACACTAATTTATTGCAAAATGGCCAAGATTTAGAACTAAAAATTTAGGACGTTTAGGTGAAACTTTCACGCAGACATGCAAAGTGTATATTAATTTTGTGGGAAAATCACAACAATATTGCAAAGAAAGTTTCATTCATATATGACCGCAAATCGTGCGACCTAACTCCAGCAATTGAGAACCAAAAGTTTCCTTATATCCTTATTTTATTTTACGACAATCAAAGATCAATGTACAATTGTTATTACCTGTTTATGGTAAGTTATGCCCAAAGTTTGTTTGATCTCGGCGAGTTGTGGATAGTCTGGTTTCAATTTCGATTCGTAGATCTCTAGCGCTTGTAGTTCGTGGTGTAGTGCCTCTTCATATTTACCCTAAAAGATGATTAAATATCATTTGAATTATAATAACTCAGTAGATTTTTTTTATACATTAAATGAGTAAAAATGGAGTTTCAGATAATAAGAAGCATATTAAACCATTGTAAAATACTCGTACATAAATCATGGCAAATATAGAATAATTAACTGATTTTTTTATTATCTAACAAATAATTCGCAACATTGGGAATGTTATATTCTGACACAATGGCCAAAGTTTGAAAAGACATCAAATATATCTTCATCGGCCATGTTATATAGACACCTCAGCAACTCCAAGAATTCCTGTCGCCCGCCAGTGTTCTTGCGTCATACAAATTATTATGTATCAGGCGCACACACAAAAAAACATCGCAGTGTCTGACGTCGCCGCCACCTGAATATGGATGCCTATTTTAAGGACTAACACCTCTAAGTACGGTTCTGCATGGCACTCTATGACATTACAAACAATAACTTTGTATTGACTTTTATTTCATTTTTTAGGTGAAACTCGCCCACATACATGTTAAGAAAGCAGGACTATTCTAATCTCTTACTAAACTCCAATCAAAAAAAGATGATTAATGTGCTGTATCGTATTCAGACAGTTAATAATTATACCAGAATGTGAACCGTCAGAAGTGATGATTTTAATAAGGCCTCTCAAGTCTGTGTTGACGCTCAGACACATGTCACTGCAATTTGCGTGTGTCGACGCTGGTCTTACTTGATTCCAAATGCATCCTTTTAAAATATTCAATAAGATATACAAAATTAAATTGGAGATTCTATATAACAAAATGTAACACAGAATCTACTCCAAAAAGTTATATTAGTCGAGTTCCTCCCTTCATTTTATACACTTTTGATTTTGTTAAAAGTGCCACTCCGAAGCAATGCATGCACACCTTACTCTTACTCTTATTATTAATTATAAGGTAAGTAACAGATTTATAAAAATACATAATAAAATAGTACCTTATCCATTTATTGCCTAAACTTTGGATGCATGATGTATCGTATTACTACACTTTGCCATGTTGTTAAAATCTAATGGATTTACAAAGAAAGAACAATAAGCACACACTGTATCAATAGCGACACATGAAAATTTGATAAACTTCAATAGTTAAATAATAACAACTGATTTCTCATTTTTATTCTTTCATTCCTTGTTGCTACAAAAATTTTCCTCCTTCGTAAATTTTTTGTTATATTAATATTATCAACTATGACGCAATATCTTATCCAAAATATCAAAATATTCCAGTCTAATACTTTTAGAGATTTCAGGGTTCCGCAGACAAAAGAGAATCATTGGTGTATGCTACGTTAATATGACGCGCTTTACATTTCGGGCGCTGCATGCAAGTCTCTGCATTTAAGGGAACTTTATCAACATGTGTGTTGGATTGAATAAAATTAAGAAGCTGATATGCTCCGAGGATTACTCTGATTGCAAGTAGGGCTCTAAATAGAACGCGATACATGTGATAGATAGTCTTTTGGATTTTACCTTCGACCACAATAATTTATTGCAAAATGGCCAAGATTTCGAACTAAAAATTAAGGACGTTTAGGTGAAACTTTCACGCAGACATGAAAAGTGTATATTAATTTTGTGGGAAAATCACTACAATAATGCAAAGAAAGTGTCATTCATATATGACCGCAAATCGTGCGACCTTACTCCAGCAATTGAGAACAAAAAGTTTCCTGATATCCTTATTTTATTTTACGACAATCAAAGATCAATGTACAATTGTTATTACCTGATAATGGTAAGTTATGCCCAAACTTTGTTTGATCTTCGCGAGTTGTGGATCGTCTGGTTTCAATTTCGATTCGTAGATCTCTAGCGCTTGTAGTTTGTGGTGTAGTGCCTCTTCATATTTACCCTAAAAGATGTTTAAAACATTTGAATTATAATAACTCAGTAGAATTTTTTTAATACATTAAATGAGTAAGAATGGAGTTTAGGATAATAAGAAGTATATTAAACCATTATAAAATACATAAATCATGGCAAATATAGAAAAATTAACTGATTTTTTTATTATTTAACAAATAATTCGCAACATTGAGAATGTAACATTCTGACACAATGGCCATAGTTTGAAAAGACATCAAATATATCTTCATCGGCCATATTTTATGGACACCCCACAGCACCTCCAAGAATTCCTGTCGCCCGCCAGTGTTCTTGCGTCATATAAATTATTATGTATCAGGCGCACACTCAAAAAAATCACCGCAGTCTCTGACGTCGCCGCCACCTGAATATGGATGCCTATTTTAAGGACTAACACTTCTAAGTACGGTTCTGCATGGCACTCTATGACATTACAAACAATAACGTTGTATTGACTTTTATTTCATTTTTTAGGTGAAACTCTCCCACATACATGTTAAGAAAGCAGGATTATTCTAATTTCTTACTAAACTCTAATCAAAAAGTGATGATTAATGTGCTGTATCGTATTCAGACAGTTAATAATTATCCCAGAATGTGAACCGTCAGGAGTGATGATTTTAATAAGGCCTCTCATGACTGTGTTGACGCTCAGACACATGTCACTGCAATTTGCGTGTGTCGACGCTGGTCTTACTTGATTCCAAATGCATCCTTTTTAAATATTCAATAAGATATACAAAATTAAATTGGAGATTCTATATAACAAAATGTAACACAGAATCTACTCAGCGCTCGGAATGGAGCGGAACGCCCCGGAGCGCCGTTCCTGTTCGTGGGATTTCCAAGAATGGCTTTCTTGTTTGTTAAAACCTTGAAAATGGCGTACCGGTTCGTAAAATATCCGACGGACAGCGATTCGTCTAGTAAAATTCTCAAGCGTCATACTTAATATTATTACGTTCCGGTTAGATTTAAAATTCACGAAAATGAATTGATAGGTACAAAGGTTCAAAAACATAAATATTTTTTTTTTTTTAAATAATTTTACTTTAACCACTGAATTTTCTATGGCCCGGTCATAATGTACTTAAGTTTTTTTGAAATAGTGATAGAGTAAATGTAAGACAACGTATTTGAGAACTAACCTTTTTAGTAAGAATTTTAGAATTTGGCATTGAATGCACTAATAGACAGACCCTTTTGCGTCAATGGTGATAAAACAATAAAATTGTATACAAAGAAATGCACTGGGTAAGATTTATTGCATTGTCGCACGTTATGGGACAATAATGTATTTTGAAAAAAAAATGTTTTTATGATTTTAAGGAAAGGTTGGAAGCTATTTTACATTGGAATGTAGAGTTACAGTAGTATTAATTTATAAAACGAGACATTTATTTTTTTGCATGTTCATACTGTCACCAGACGAAAAAACCCCTGGTCCGCAGTTCCAAATCACACATCCACAACCTAATCAAACGCCTTCGAATTAGGGTTCACCACCCCTGATTTACGAAATAACATCGCCACGGGACATTTCAACAGCGGCAAAAAGGGCGGGTACCTAAGCCCAGCTTCTAGGAAATGGTAACTTGCCGAGAGACAAACAAAAATTTACCGTAATTTTTGTTTCATCCCTTTGCCCCTCCCTCCTGTCTCATCACCCATAGATCCGTCGTAGATAATTGCAGGCAGTACTCATTCTCTCGCCAAAGTGGAAGCTGACATCCGGGGTTGCACTTCGGTGTGGCCCGGAGTTTTTACGATGTAAACTGTAAAGTCGCGCTCGTTTCATTATTATAAATCAGTGAATTCCTTTTGTGTAAGCGGCCCGATAATAATCCCTACAACCACCTCAAAACCACGTGTCGCGTCCTCGATAAAACGTTCGCGCCAGTTTGGCTGATGTGTTCAAACACGTGTTCCCATATAATGACTGTGTGGTAGCTAAATCTAAGACTCCTTTAAGTGTAATTAATAATGTAAACTAATCGATGTCCACCCTAATGTTATTACAACCCACGCTTGTATAATCTAGTGTAATTAAATATATCCTCTGCGCGGAGGTTTTGAATCGAAGTTTCTGTGTTATAATTATGTCCTGATGTCCACACAACCCTCAATCAAGGTGATACTCGTGAAGAACGCCGCCAGCATAAATGTGAGTTCTCCACCCATTCTTCTCGGTATCAATACATATTATTTTAATACAGTTAAGGTTAAGGTTCATGCCTAAATATAGTGAGTTAATAAAGTAATAGTTATAATGCACACTGGAACTTTTAAATTTTTAAATGAAACACATTAAATACATGTATTATCTTTACTCTATAAATGACTTAATTAATTTGTTAAATATTGCACAAAAATAACATAGTAAAAATAATGTGAATAAAACTACGTGCCCTACCTAAGTATCTACCAAGATAGGTATACTATATCCTGTCCTACCGAGGGTTGAAATTCTTGAGCACGTTTATGATCAATACGGCAGTGGTAGCCAATTGTTTTTTGTAATGAAACTTTAAATTTTGTATCGAGACAACCATAATTGACCGAATTGTCCATTTATCATATCATTATGTTAGCGAAATTTACATGGGTTTGACGCGTTCATAGTTTTTGTATTTCATAATGCAATCGGGGTCGTTCATTGGTCGTATCAATATTTAACCCAATGCTTACGGGCCCTTTTAAATAATTTTGTAATTAACGTGTTAATTTGCATTCGAAAAGTAATTAGCAAAAACACAATTTTGTGCGGCCCGTAAACATTGGGTTAAGTTGTATGCAGCCAATGATAAGCGTTTTCATCAGAGGAAGCGACAAAATTAGACTCCTTATTTTTCCAAATTTAATCATTTTATGTTGTGGTTTTTTGGTTTCCCATTACCTAACCCCCATGCTTTGCTGCTCTACACTAATTTATTTTTTATATTTCTTATATTATTGACGAATTGATGAAGTTCAGCGGAAATACTTTGCAGTGAAAAACTAAGTAGGTACCGAGAGAGATGGAATAAAATAAGGGAGGCCTTCATCCAGCACTGGATCGACCGAGGTTGATGGGTTGGGTTCTAAATAATTATTATTCCATACATGAAAAAACCTAACTATTGCAGCTGCTTTGCTAAATTTTTAAATTTCCGAAAAACTTGTGCTCTGACATCGTTTAAAAACTCTTTGTAGGTACTTAATAGCTTAAATTGTTGTTTAATAATTTCTAAGGGGGTAAAATATTTCATATTAAATAGTAAATACAGTCATGCTTTTCCTTGTGACCAGAACATACGTATTTGCTGTTTTACCTACCTACTCAACGCTACGGAATCGCCAGATAATAATTATTTATCCTAATCTATTATAATATTTTACATTGAGTGACAAAAAAAAAATATCATTTCCTCATATATTTTTATTGTTTTAATTTTATATGGATATTTTTCGGGTTGAATGAACTGTGTTTTTGATGGTTAAACTAACAAAATAATACATTTAATAACTTAAATCAAATAATTCCATAATTAATATAGATACATATTCGTGAACATCGTATGCATGTTAAAATTTTTTGTATTGTTTAAGCTACAATACGAAATAAAAATATTTAAATAAATCAATCAGAATCCAACGGGATAAATATATGAAAAATTTCCCTGTATATAACAATTTCTATAACATAGGAAACCTATTAGAATAAATTATCCTATATGTCCACATGATGTAAATATTTTTTTTTCTAATAATATGTATCTACACTTCTGAGGTTGTTTAAAATGATTCATATTTAATAAAGAATGCTACATTTGTAAAACTTGCGTATTAGATATTTTTTAAATTAATTTATTAAAAACCATGCCCTTGCTTTTTCGTATACGATGCATTTTAATTTGATTAAAAAATAGTTAACCTTAATCAAAATATTTCGAATTTACGAAAAATCAGAGCTTTGAAAAAAGCGGCATGTATTTTGTTTAAGCCGAAGTATCTTCACTCATATTTCTATCCACTCTTAGTTGAATATTTTTATTCAAACTGCTAAAGAAACCAATGGGAAATTGTGATTAGTTTGTCTGTTATTTCATGTATTTTAATAATGTTTCCCACTCCAATTAGATTCATATATGTTTAGTGATTTATATTTGCATAATTATTAATGTATTTTTTAGAAAACGATTTCGTAAGCTAAAATGACTCTATATTTGTATATTACCACTAATTGTTATAGCCGATAGCGTATTGGGAGAAGATGATGATGAAAAAAGTACATCATGTAAAACTAAAAGATATTTTTATGTTACAGATATTATTATATCTAATATCACACATTTTTGGAAAATTGTCGAGCGTTCCTGTTGGTGAAATTTTCCATTTCGAGCACTGAATCTACTCCGAAAAGTTATATTAGTCGAGTTCCTCCCTTCATTTTATACACTTTTGATTTTGTTAAAAGTGCCACTCCGAAGCAATGCATGCGAACCTTACTCTTACTCTTAATATTAATTATAAGGTAAGTAACCGATTTCTAAAAATATATAATAAAAGAGTACCTTATCCATTTATTGCCGAAACTTTGGATGCATGATACACTTTGCCATGTTGTTAAAATCTAATAGATTTACAAATAAAGAACAATAAGCACACACTGTATCAATAGCGACACATGAAAATTTGATAAACTTCAATAGCTAAATAATAACAACTGATATCTCATTTTTATTCCTTCATTCCTTGTTGCTACAAAAATTTTCCTCCTTCGTAAATTTTTTGTTATATTAAGGGGGGACATGCTCGTCGAAGGTCAAAATTGAGTTTTTATTGTATTTTCAAACCATGATCCTGGACACTCCTTAAACGTTGTAGATGATCTATTTATAGAATTTTGAAGCCTTATTATCCTTTATAGTTATTTTAAACATTTGATGACTGCATGAAGTATTTTTGTTACATAAAATAGTATTCTTTTAAACCTCTCGCTCTAATATTTTAGAATATAGTCATATTTCGGTACATAACTGTGCAGTGGTGTTAAGATTTTTTACATTTATTAATTTTTAAACGCATTTAATAAACAATTAGCATAATTTATTACGAGATAATTTTTGTAAAATATTCACGATAAAAAAATTATATTGCTAATCTCTGTGATCCCAAATTTGACAAGAATTAGGCATTTTATTATTCAAAAAATCGGCAAGATTAACACATTTGAAGATGATTTTAAAGACATTTATTATAAGCTATGTTTTTGACCATTCAAGTGTAATAAACAATTTATGAATAATGATTGCTTTATAATAATTATTGACCTAAGAATAAGGTAGTGTTTTTTTGAAATACGCCATTTCTTTTGTCATTCCCCAGTAGTTAAGCTACAACATACGGCCGTAGCCATAAAATGACAAACTATAATTAAAGTAGGAAGTAAAATTATGTTAACGCGCGTGTTTGAACATGTACCTAACCGAATTTTTTTTTATTTTTTTTAAACGGTACATGTTCAAACACGCGCGTTTTTATTTTACTCCCTACTTCAATTAGAGTTTGTCATTTTATGGCTACGGCCGTATGTTGTAGCTTAACTACTGGGGAATGACAAAAGAAATGGCGTATTTCAAAAAAACACTACCTTATTCTTAGGTCAATAATTATTATAAAGCAATCATTATTCATAAATTGTTTATTACACTTGAATGGTCAAAAACATAGCTTATAATAAATGTCTTTAAAATCATCTTCAAATGTGTTAATCTTGCCGATTTTTTGAATAATAAAATGCCTAATTCTTGTCAAATTTGGGATCACAGAGATTAGCAATATAATTTTTTTATCGTGAATATTTTACAAAAATTATCTCGTAATAAATTATGCTAATTGTTTATTAAATGCGTTTAAAAATTAATAAATGTAAAAAATCTTAACACCACTGCACAGTTATGTACCGAAATATGACTATATTCTAAAATATTAGAGCGAGAGGTTTAAAAGAATACTATTTTATGTAACAAAAATACTTCATGCAGTCATCAAATGTTTAAAATAACTATAAAGGATAATAAGGCTTCAAAATTCTATAAATAGATCATCTACAACGTTTAAGGAGTGTCCAGGATCATGGTTTGAAAATACAATAAAAACTCAATTTTGACCTTCGACGAGCATGTCCCCCCTTAATATAACAAAAAATTTACGAAGGAGGAAAATTTTTGTAGCAACAAGGAATGAAGGAATAAAAATGAGATATCAGTTGTTATTATTTAGCTATTGAAGTTTATCAAATTTTCATGTGTCGCTATTGATACAGTGTGTGCTTATTGTTCTTTATTTGTAAATCTATTAGATTTTAACAACATGGCAAAGTGTATCATGCATCCAAAGTTTCGGCAATAAATGGATAAGGTACTCTTTTATTATATATTTTTAGAAATCGGTTACTTACCTTATAATTAATATTAAGAGTAAGAGTAAGGTTCGCATGCATTGCTTCGGAGTGGCACTTTTAACAAAATCAAAAGTGTATAAAATGAAGGGAGGAACTCGACTAATATAACTTTTCGGAGTAGATTCAGTGCTCGAAATGGAAAATTTCACCAACAGGAACGCTCGACAATTTTCCAAAAATGTGTGATATTAGATATAATAATATCTGTAACATAAAAATATCTTTTAGTTTTACATGATGTACTTTTTTCATCATCATCTTCTCCCAATACGCTATCGGCTATAACAATTAGTGGTAATATACAAATATAGAGTCATTTTAGCTTACGAAATCGTTTTCTAAAAAATACATTAATAATTATGCAAATATAAATCACTAAACATATATGAATCTAATTGGAGTGGGAAACATTATTAAAATACATGAAATAACAGACAAACTAATCACAATTTCCCATTGGTTTCTTTAGCAGTTTGAATAAAAATATTCAACTAAGAGTGGATAGAAATATGAGTGAAGATACTTCGGCTTAAACAAAATACATGCCGCTTTTTTCAAAGCTCTGATTTTTCGTAAATTCGAAATATTTTGATTAAGGTTAACTATTTTTTAATCAAATTAAAATGCATCGTATACGAAAAAGCAAGGGCATGGTTTTTAATAAATTAATTTAAAAATATCTAATACGCAAGTTTTACAAATGTAGCATTCTTTATTAAATATGAATCATTTTAAACAACCTCAGAAGTGTAGATACATATTATTAGAAAAAAAAATATTTACATCATGTGGACATATAGGATAATTTATTCTAATAGGTTTCCTATGTTATAGAAATTGTTATATACAGGGAAATTTTTCATATATTTATCCCGTTGGATTCTGATTGATTTATTTAAATATTTTTATTTCGTATTGTAGCTTAAACAATACAAAAAATTTTAACATGCATACGATGTTCACGAATATGTATCTATATTAATTATGGAATTATTTGATTTAAGTTATTAAATGTATTATTTTGTTAGTTTAACCATCAAAAACACAGTTCATTCAACCCGAAAAATATCCATATAAAATTAAAACAATAAAAATATATGAGGAAATGATATTTTTTTTTTGTCACTCAATGTAAAATATTATAATAGATTAGGATAAATAATTATTATCTGGCGATTCCGTAGCGTTGAGTAGGTAGGTAAAACAGCAAATACGTATGTTCTGGTCACAAGGAAAAGCATGACTGTATTTACTATTTAATATGAAATATTTTACCCCCTTAGAAATTATTAAACAACAATTTAAGCTATTAAGTACCTACAAAGAGTTTTTAAACGATGTCAGAGCACAAGTTTTTCGGAAATTTAAAAATTTAGCAAAGCAGCTGCAATAGTTAGGTTTTTTCATGTATGGAATAATAATTATTTAGAACCCAACCCATCAACCTCGGTCGATCCAGTGCTGGATGAAGGCCTCCCTTATTTTATTCCATCTCTCTCGGTACCTACTTAGTTTTTCACTGCAAAGTATTTCCGCTGAACTTCATCAATTCGTCAATAATATAAGAAATATAAAAAATAAATTAGTGTAGAGCAGCAAAGCATGGGGGTTAGGTAATGGGAAACCAAAAAACCACAACATAAAATGATTAAATTTGGAAAAATAAGGAGTCTAATTTTGTCGCTTCCTCTGATGAAAACGCTTATCATTGGCTGCATACAACTTAACCCAATGTTTACGGGCCGCACAAAATTGTGTTTTTGCTAATTACTTTTCGAATGCAAATTAACACGTTAATTACAAAATTATTTAAAAGGGCCCGTAAGCATTGGGTTAAATATTGATACGACCAATGAACGACCCCGATTGCATTATGAAATACAAAAACTATGAACGCGTCAAACCCATGTAAATTTCGCTAACATAATGATATGATAAATGGACAATTCGGTCAATTATGGTTGTCTCGATACAAAATTTAAAGTTTCATTACAAAAAACAATTGGCTACCACTGCCGTATTGATCATAAACGTGCTCAAGAATTTCAACCCTCGGTAGGACAGGATATAGTATACCTATCTTGGTAGATACTTAGGTAGGGCACGTAGTTTTATTCACATTATTTTTACTATGTTATTTTTGTGCAATATTTAACAAATTAATTAAGTCATTTATAGAGTAAAGATAATACATGTATTTAATGTGTTTCATTTAAAAATTTAAAAGTTCCAGTGTGCATTATAACTATTACTTTATTAACTCACTATATTTAGGCATGAACCTTAACCTTAACTGTATTAAAATAATATGTATTGATACCGAGAAGAATGGGTGGAGAACTCACATTTATGCTGGCGGCGTTCTTCACGAGTATCACCTTGATTGAGGGTTGTGTGGACATCAGGACATAATTATAACACAGAAACTTCGATTCAAAACCTCCGCGCAGAGGATATATTTAATTACACTAGATTATACAAGCGTGGGTTGTAATAACATTAGGGTGGACATCGATTAGTTTACATTATTAATTACACTTAAAGGAGTCTTAGATTTAGCTACCACACAGTCATTATATGGGAACACGTGTTTGAACACATCAGCCAAACTGGCGCGAACGTTTTATCGAGGACGCGACACGTGGTTTTGAGGTGGTTGTAGGGATTATTATCGGGCCGCTTACACAAAAGGAATTCACTGATTTATAATAATGAAACGAGCGCGACTTTACAGTTTACATCGTAAAAACTCCGGGCCACACCGAAGTGCAACCCCGGATGTCAGCTTCCACTTTGGCGAGAGAATGAGTACTGCCTGCAATTATCTACGACGGATCTATGGGTGATGAGACAGGAGGGAGGGGCAAAGGGATGAAACAAAAATTACGGTAAATTTTTGTTTGTCTCTCGGCAAGTTACCATTTCCTAGAAGCTGGGCTTAGGTACCCGCCCTTTTTGCCGCTGTTGAAATGTCCCGTGGCGATGTTATTTCGTAAATCAGGGGTGGTGAACCCTAATTCGAAGGCGTTTGATTAGGTTGTGGATGTGTGATTCAACATGCGTGTTGGATTGAATAACATAAAGAAGCTGATATGCTTCGAGGATTACACTGATTGCAATAGGGCTCTAAATAGAACGCAATACATGTGATAGTCTTTTGGATTTTACCTTCGATGACAATAATTTATTGCAAAATGGCCAAGATTTCGAACTAAAAATTTAGGACGTTTAGGTGAAACTTTCACGCAGACATGAAAAGTGTATATTAATTTTGTGGGAAAATCACAACAATAATGCAAAGAAAGTGACATTCATATATGACCGCAAATCGTGCGACCTAACTCCAGCAATTGAGAACAAAAAGTTTCCTTATATCCTTATTTTATTTTACGACAATCAAAGATCAATGTACAATTGTTATTACCTGTTCATGGTAAGTTATGCCCAAACTTTGTTTGATCTTCGCGAGTTGTGGATCGTCTGGTTTCAATTTCGATTCGTAGATCTCTAGCGCTTGTAGTTTGTGATGTAGTGCCTCTTCATATTTACCCTAAAAGATGTTTAAAACATTTGAATTATAATAACTCAGTCGATTTTTTTAATACATTAAATGAGTAAGAATGGAGCTAAGGATATTAAGAAGTATATGAAACCATTATAAAATACATAAATCATGGCAAATATAGAATAATTAACTAATTTTTTTATTATTTAACAAATAATTCGCAACATTGAGAATGTAACATTCTGACACAATGGCCATAGTTTGAAAAGACATCAAATATATCTTCATCGGCCATATTATATGGACACCCCACAGCACCTCTAAGAATTCCTGTCGCCCGCCAGTGTTCTTGCGTCATACAAACTATTATGTATCAGGCGCACACTCAAAAAAATCACCGCAGTCTCTGACGTCGCCGCCACCTGAATATGGATGCCTATTTTAAGGACTAACACTTCTAAGTACGGTTCTGCATGGCACTCTATGACATTACAAACAATAACTTTGTATTGACTTTTATTTCATTTTTTAGGTGAAACTCTCCCACATACATGTTAGGAAGCAGGACTATTCTAATCTCTTACTAAACTCCAATCAAAAGGTGATGATTAATGTGCTGTATCGTATTCAGACATTTAAAAATTATCCCAGAATGTGAACCGTGTCATGTTATATTAACTTGCCACACTAAGGAAAACAAGTTTTACGCTGGCAACACGCAGAAGCAGGAGGGAGCAAGATGGCGGCTGGCGACGGAAATGAGTTGCTGTTTTTTGGTGTTGTGATTGGCGAATTTGTACGGAGATAAATTAATAATCGATTAAGGAGACGAGAGGCTGGTGACACGGGGCTTACGGTGGGGACCTCGAGGCAGGACGGACGTGCATGGGTGGCCTTTTTCGGTCCGCCCGAATTGGAGATGGCTTACCGACGTAAACATAACGCCCGGACAAAGGCTTGTCGACGTCGGGATTTGGTTCCCCCTCGGAGACCTGGATTATCGTAAGCTGTATCGTTCCATTTGTTCCATTATTTATTAATCCCTCTCGCGGGATTGTCAGAGTGTCTTTTCTCGCTATTCAGGGTTTGATCCGTTAGCTGCATTTGTTCATTTTTCTAACCTGTAAATTACCTGTCAAACTTATTGACAATATATAACTTATATCTTGAACTCAACTTAAACTTTTATTTCGCTTCTAGACTCCCAAATTTATAGCCTTTTCAGATCTAGGGGCTGGCGCCCACCTACTAGCATCTGTTCTGGGTAATATACATTGGTTTATCCTTTAGTTATTAACGTTCCGGAGGAATGAAATTTGATAACGGCCGTTGGTACTCAAAAAACCCACGACCGGAAGGTAGTAGTCTTTTATACTGGCTAGCCGGCCTATACATATATCTCCTCTATAAACCTTGACACAAAACCTACGTTACATTTGGCGCCAAACGTGGGGCGCCAATATCACGGAATGATTTTGACATGGGGATTTAGGATAGGGATACGCATGAGACTCGGGGAAATAGGAGGCAGGGTCGTGGATGGTTTGACAATTACCTCTAAGACCTCAGTTACCTGTCCGGTTACTTCGCTCATTCGTGTGATGTTCCTGTATAATAATAAAGTACATAAAGATGGAATAAATATAAATATCTCGGATTGAGCGCCACTCTATGATGATGCATAGAGACAATAGTGATAAGGAAAATTAAATGAAAAGCAAGTAGAGAAATTTCAACAATTGTATATTAATAAATAAGATAACTTGCGGGCTACAGTGTATAGAGAAATATAATTACTTAAGTGAATCACGAGCACCTAAAGCGATACAATATTTAATTAAATAAGAACAAAAACCCAAAAGCTAATTCGAAACAAAGACTAGTTCGGTCGGTGAACCGTAACATAAAATAACAATAAATACCAATTACACAAAAGGCTCTTCAGCCTTTTCGCTGCCCTCGATTCCTTCCAGGACGGAATCGAGGAGTGCGTCTTCGAACGTGTGGGGACCGTGGAGTTCCTCCGATCTCCTGGCGTGGGGGGGACGTCCTTCAGATGGCCATCGTCCTCGTCTCCAAAACGTCAGGAAATCGAAAGCCCTGTGCCCAGGGTCCGAGGCTCGGAACGGGCCAAAACGTCTGCTTCCTTCGAAGGGTCAAGACTGAGGGAGCGACTCCCGCTTCACCTTCGTGTAAAAAGCCCGCTATCTCGTATAGCGCCGGAAATAGTGTCACGAACTCCGTACAAACTATCCCGTGCGCAGGCGTGATCCGGTCGTACTTTTGCGTAGTGTTGCCCTCGTAAAGACTTCCTTGGCTTAGTGTGTTATGTTATAAAATAACATGACAACCGTCAGGAGTGATGATTTTAATAAGGCCTCTGTGTTGACGCTCAGACATATGTCACTGCAATTTGCGTGTGTCGACGCTGGTCTTACTTGATACCAAATGCATCCTTTTAAAATATTCAATAAGATATACAAAATTAAATTGGAGATTCTACATAACAAAATGTAACACAGAATCTACTCCGAAAAGTTATATTAGTCGAGTTCCGCCCTTCATTTTATACACTTTTGATTTTGTTAAAAGTGCCACTCCGAAGCAATGCATGCGAACCTTACTCTTACTTTTAATATTAATTATAAGGTAAGTAACAGATTTCTAAAAATATATAATAAAAGAGTACCTTATCCATTAATTGCCTAAACTTTGGATGCATGATATATCGTATTACTACACTTTGCCATGTTTTTAAAATCTAATGGATTTACAAATAATTTTTGTAATGGATTTCTGCTTCTCTTCCGACCTTTGTTTATTATTATTGGTATTGGTTGGTACTCCATGAGGGGACTAGCCATCAGTATTTATATGTTTTGGTAAAAAAAAAACCATAAAAAACTCAACTTTAAACACGGCATGTCAACAGTCACAACTGAACGATATGTATGAGCGGGCATATTGTGACGTCACTTAGGGCAACTCTGTGATTGGTCGAAACCGAACAGTTCTACTTGTGTTTCCAAAGACGTGAACAGTTCTAACTTTGATACCAAGCCCTATTTTCTTTCACGTTTTGATACCACACAGATATGATTTTGATTCGAATATTACATTGCTAATCAGACATTATGATCCGAAGAATAATGTGGCATACTTAGTTCAATTTCGACATATATGCGACAGTTCTACTTTTGATACTATACGACTCTTATATCCTTATTTTATTTTACGACAATCAAAGATCAATGTACAATTGTTATTACCTGATTATGGTAAGTTATGCCCAAACTTTGTTTGATCTCGGCGAGTTGTGGATCGTCTGGTTTCAATTTCGATTCGTAGATCTCTAGCGCTTGTAGTTTGTGGTGTAGTGCCCCTTCATATTTACCCTAAAAGATGTTTAAAACATTTGAATTATAATAACTCTGTAGATTTTTTTTAATACATTAAATGAGAAAGAATGGAGTTTAAGATAATAAGAAGCATATAAAACCATTATAAAATACATGTATCATGGCAAATATAGAATAATTAACTGATTTTTTATTATTTAACAAATAATTCGCAACATTGAGAATGTTATATTCTGACACAATGGCCAAAGTTTGAAAATACATCAAATATATCTTCATCGGCCATATTATATGGACACCCCACAGCACCTCCAACAATTCCTGTCGCCCGCCAGTGTTCTCGCGTCATACAAATTATTATGTATCAGGCGCACAAACAAAAAAATCACCGCAGTCTCTGACGTCACCGTTATCTGAATATGGATGCCTATTTTAAGGACTAACACTTCTAAGTACGGTTCTGCATGGCACTCTATGACATTACAAACAATAACTTTGTATTGACTTTTATTTCATTTTTAGGTGAAACTCTCCCACATACATGTTAAGAAAGCAGGACTATTCTAATCTCTTACTAAACTCCAATCAAAAAGTGATGATTAATGTGCTGTATCGTATTCAGACAGTTAATAATTATCCCAGAATGTGAACCGTCAGGAGTGATGATTTTAATAAGGCCTCTGTGTTGACGCTCAGACACATGTCACTGCAATTTGCGTGTGTCGACGCTGGTCTTACTTGATTTCAAATGCATCCTTTTAAAATATTCAATAAGATATATAGCAAATTTAAATTAGAGATTCTATATAACAAAATGTAACACAGAATCTACTGCGAAAAGTTATATAAGTCGAGTTCCTCCCTTCATTTTATACACTTTTGATTTTGTTAAAAGTGCCACTCCGAAGCAATGCATGCAAACCCTACTCTTACTCTTAATATTGATTATAAGGTAAGTAACAGATTTCTAAAAAATATAATAAAAGAGTACCTTATCCATTTATTGCCTATACTTTGGATGCATGATGTATCGCATTACAACACTTTGCTATGTTGTCAAAATCTAATGGGATTTACAAATAAAGAACAATAAGCACACACTGTATCAATAGCGACACATGAAAATTTGATAAACTTCAATAGCTAAATAATAACAACTGATATCTCATTTTTATTCCTTCATTCCTTGTTGCTACAAAAATTTTCCTCCTTCGTAATTTTTTTGTTATATTAATATTATCAACTATGACGCAATATCTGTACCAAAATATCAAAATAATCCAGTCTTTCACTTTTAGAGATTTCAGGGTTCCGCGGCGAGTTGAGAATCATTGGTGTATGCTACGTTAATATGACGCGCTTTTTATTTCGGGCGCTGCATACAAGACTCCGCATTTTATGGAACTTTATCAACATGCGTGTTGGATTGAATAAAATAAAGAAGCTGATATGCTTCGAGGATAACACTGATTGCAAGTAGGGCTCTATATAGAACGCGATACATGTGATAGTCTTTTGGATTTTACCTTCGACGACAATGATTTATTGCAATATGGCCAAGATTTCGAACAAAAAATTTAGGACGTTTAGGTGAAACTTTCACGCAGACATGAAAAGTGTATATTAATTTTGTGGGAAAATCACAACAATAATGCAAAGAAAGTGTCATTCATATATGACCGCAAATCGTGCGACCTAACTCCAGCAATTGAGAACCAAAAGTTTCCTTATATCCTTATTTTATTTTACGACAATCAAAGATCAATGTACAATTGTTATTACCTGTTGATGGTAAGTTATGCTCATTCTTTGTTTGATCTTCGCGAGTTGTGGATCGTCTGGTTTAAATTTCGATTCGTAGACCTCTAGCGCTTGTAGTTGGTGGTGTAGTGCCTCTTCATATTTACCCTAAAAGTTGTTTAAAACATTTGAATTATAATAACTCTGAAGTTTTTTTTTTGATACATCAAATGAGAAATAATGGAGTTTAAGATAATAAGAAGAATAATAAACAATATAAAATACATACATCATGGCAAATATAGAATAATTAACTGATTTTTTATTATTTAACAAATAATTCGCAACATTGAGAATGTAATATTCTGACACAATGGCCATAGTTTGAAAAGACATCAAATATATATTCATCGGCCATATTATATGGACACCCCACAGCACCACCAAGAATTCCTGTCGCCCGCCAGTGTTCTCGCGTCATACAAATTATTATGTATCAGGCGCACACACAAAAAAATCACCGCAGTCTCTGACGTCGCCGCCATCTGAATATGGATGCCTATTTTAAAGACTAACACTTCTAAGTACGGTTCTGCATGGCACTCTATGACATTACAAACAATAACTTTGTATTGACTTTTATTTCATTTTTTAGGTGAAACTCTCCCACATACATGTAAAGAAAGCAGGACTATTCTAATTTATTACTAAACTCCAATCAAAAAGTGATAATTAATGTGCTGTATCGTATTCAGACAGTTAATAATTATCCCAGAATGTGAACCGTCAGGAGTGATGATTTTAATAAGGCCTCTCATGACTGTGTTGACGCTCAGACACATGTCACTGCAATTTGCGTGTGTCGACGCTGGTCTTACTTGATTCCAAATGCATCCTTTTTAAATATTCAATAAGATATACAAAATTAAATTGGAGATTCTATATAACAAAATTTAACACAGAATCTACTCCGAAAAGTTATATTAGTCGAGTTCCTCCGTTCATTTTATACACTTTTGATTTTGTTAAATGTGCCACTCCGAAGCAATGCATGCGAACCTTACTCTTACTCTTAATATTAATTATAAGGTAAGTAACAGATTTTTAAAAATATATAATAAAAGAATACCTTATCCATTTATTGCCGAAACTTTGGATGCATGATGTATCGTATTACTACACTTTGCCATGTTGTCAAAATCTAATGGGATTTACAAATAAAGAACAATAAGCACATACTGTATCAATAGCGACACATGAAAATTTGATAAGCTTCACTAGCTAAATAATAACAACTGATATCTCATATTTATTCCTTCATTCCTTGTTGCTACTAAAATTTTCCTCCTTCGTATTTTTTTGTTATATTATTATTATTAACTATTAAGTTATATTATTATTAACTCACATTACGCATGTAATTCCCAGTCGAGAAACTAATATTCCACTCGATGGTTTATTAGGTCAAGACTTCCTAAGGTATTTCCAAGCTAAGATCGATTATAAATATAATGAACTTAGTCTCTTAAATTATAAAATTCCCATACTTTAGATGTCAGAAGAAAATAAATCCTCTCAACCTATCCTTACATTAAAAACTCGTACCGAAACCCTCGTTGAACTCAAAATCCTAAATCCTGAAATCCATCAAGGAATCACTCCTAATGTAGAAATTTGTCCAGGAGTATATTTATCTCAAGCTCTTACTACTGTTCTTATTAACAATGAAAACTCTGTTAATCTTTTAAAAAATGAAGTATATTTAGAACCAATTGACTCTTATATCTTATCTGTTGTACAAAATTCTCAAAATCGCCAAGCTTATATCGATATAAATCGTGATAAGAGAGTGATAGACTCATTAGAATTATCGCATCTAAATAACATTGAGCGCGATTCTATTATCAAACTATGTACTCAGTATAGTCAATTATTTTTCTTAGAAGGTGATAAACTATCACATACTTATTCTATCTTGCATAAAATCTCTCTCTCTCTGTACCAAATCCAATTCATGTAAAATCATATAGGTTCCCAGAAATTCATAAAGCTGAAGTCAATAGTCAGATCAATAAAATGCTCGATCAAGGTATAATCCAACCCTCTAATTCTCCCTGGTCTTCACCGATCTGGATCGTGCCCAAAAAGGACGATTCTAAAGGTAAAAAGAAATGGCGTGTCGTTGTTGATTACCGGAAACTAAATAATGTTACGGTAGGTGACGCATTTCCACTCCCAAACATCTCTGATATCTTAGATCAATTAGGTCATGCCAAATATTTTACGACCTTAGATTTAGCCTATGGATTCCACCAAATTCCGATGTCCCCTAGAGACGCGGATAAGACCGCTTTCTCTACATATCTAGGACATTATCAATTCAACCGAATGAGTTTTGGATTAAAAAATGGGTGTAGTACCTTTCAACGATTAATGAATCAGGTATTAACAGGTCTTCAAGGTCTGAAATGTTTTGTTTATCTTGACGATATTGTTGTTTATGTTGATACCATTGAAACCCATGAATATAAACTCAGAGAAATCTTCAAAAGATTAGAACAACATAATCTCAAATTACTTTCTTAGATGGATTAGGCGCGAGTCTCGCACCTCCCTGATTGGCCGATCAGATCAGGCGAAGAAACCATGTTCATCAATTTAAGACTAGTTGTAGGTATGCCCCCGAAATGGGACTTACGCCATTCGATTTAAAAAAAAAATATATGTTGGATACGTTGCTTTAATAATTCGTTTAGAATTAATAGATCGAAAGTCAGAACTATTTATCTACAATAATAAGGTTATATGCGTCCGACGCACGGTCACCAACGCATTTCCCAGAAGTGATTTTTGCAGGTTAACCCAACCCGACTATGCGCCTACGGCTATCGACTTTGCATTTGGCAGGGGTATAAAATGCTGGACTGAAAACTTCGCGAATACACTTTCTTTTTACGAGGTTTTACATACAGCGGATCACAAAAAAAATAAAATTAATACCTATTACATTAAAAAATATTTATCAGAAGAACACTTTTGCAAGGAAATTCCGCGATACATAATACGGGATACTTGTCAACCTTAAGCATCATAGGTACACAAATTTAATTATACTTTCACATTGCGTAACACGGTTGGATAGGAAAAAAATACCATCTACTATGGAATCCACCACAGATATTATTCTCCGGCGAACAACAAGTCGACAGAATCTGTGTTCGGGAATAGACTTAATTCCCGACGGTCATCGTGTTCAATTTCACTTTTCACCAACAGTGTTACTAATTTTGAAATACCTACAATAATAATTATCATTACTACAATTGATTCAGAAGGGCCGTTGGCTTCAATTGGAAGTTATAAAAATTAACATCGGTAATCAACAACGAAAATTCACGGAAAGAATGTAATCTATAATAATCATTAAATTATTAGTTAGTTGCAAGATATATCAAAACCAAATGTAAATAAAAACAATACCTCTCACGGGGTCAACATATTAAAACAATTCACTTGTAAAGTTTTGCACCCCTTGGTTACACCTGGCGTTTCTTTTTGCCCCAGGTATGTTGAACTTTGGACCTAATCGCTACCACAGGTAAATTGTTTCAAAAATAACCTTCTTTCTCTTACCTTAATAACGAAGGGAGGTTTACTAAGTACCTACGAATCAAAATTGTGTAAAAATTTAAATTTAAATTTCCGCGCCATCGAAATGTTATAGCTACCTAACTTACCCTTTCGCGTTACGGTATCGTTTTAAAAACAAAAATTATTTCTTTAGGTGTCCTTTAAATACGTACTCATTATATTTTGTTTCGTTTTGTTAATTAGTAAAATTACAGAGCACTTTATTTGATGGAGCGACGATAGATGGACATTTGGCTAAGCGGACTATAAGAAACATGAATGTGGCATCCATAGCTTCGCTCGTACTTTACCCTAAAGGGGTCCTCCATACACGTAGAAACGTGGAGGTATCAGTTATATATGTCATCAAAATCTAAAGGATCTTGAGCATGAACTTACATCTATTGACCGTTTAAAAGGTTCCTTGTCACAAATGACTACTCCATTCTCTAACCAAACCCGTGTCAAACGAGGTCTTATAAACGGTATAGGTACTATAGCAAAAAGTCTTTTTGGAACTCTAGATTCTAAGGATGCTCATTATTATGACGACGCCATCAATAAATTAAATACAAATGAATCTCAAACAATAGCTCTTATGAAAAGACAAACAAGCATTGTTATGACAACTCTCACCAATTTTAATGAATCTCTATCCTCACTTTAATTACAAGAGTATACTATCAACCGAAATTTTGATAAATAACTAATTATTCGTCTACCCTTAAGTCTAAATTTATAAATCTAGAAAAAAATGAATTGTACTCTGCTCACTTGAATTCTCTTAAGTATCTAACAGTAAAAATAAAAAGTGATTTAAACAACATTATTTCTTCGATCATGTTCGTTAAATCTAATCAGATACATCCGTCAATTATAACCTCTTCTCAACTTTATGGAGAACTTCAGAAAATCCGTAAGCACTTACCTTCTTCAACTGATTATCCATTAACCCTTAACTTACCAAATATTTACAAGTTAATGAATCTCATAACCATACATGTGTATAACATTAATCAAAAGTTAATATTAAAATTATCAATTCCCTTAACGTCCTCTAATAACTTTGATCTTTATAATATGATACCACTTCCTATCCATTCCGCTAACGGATATATTTCTATACATCCTATACAAAGATTTTTAGCATACTCTAGCACTAAAATTCATTATACAAGATTTAACTGATTGTAAAAAAATCGTAGAACACGAATTCTTATGTTCAAATAATCATATAATTTACATACCTCACAATAAACCCATTTGCGAAATAGAATTACTTAAATCCTCTAATATCCCAAAATCTTGTATGATCCAAGAAACCAACCAACCTCTAGATCAGGGGAGGGCAAACTGAGGCCCGCGGGCCGCATGTGGCCCGCCGGGTATTTTTTTGCGGCCCGCCATCATTAATTGTACTTCTGATTACGAATAACTTTTTTTATAATTTTTTAAAAAATATTGACAATAGATGAAAAATTTGAAGAATTCGTTATTTCGTAAATGTATTATCTCAGTACGTCTTCCTTGCGTCTCGTCTCACACTATGTAACCACTATTTTCTACGTTGAACATCGATTTCAATAGATATTGATAGTGTACCGACAAAGCTACAACTTGAGATTATTGATCAGCAGTGTGACACTGATTTAAGAGAATTGCATCGTCGTGAAATGCCCTTAATTCAGACAAATTCGACCAACTTAAAGATTATGCAAGAAAAATGTTCGTTATTTTTGGATCAATTTATATATGTGAACAAACATTTTCGATCATGAACCTCAATAAAAATTCTATACGATCAAATATCGCCGATGCCCATTTACAAGCAGTTTTGAAAATATCAACTACAAAATTAACACCTGAATTAAAAAAAATAAACAACAATTTCATTCTTCTCATTAATTTTTTTTGAAAAGTTTATTTTTCGTGATAATAAATAGTGTATATCTAAAAATGGTTTTTACTTGCGGCCCGCCATTCATTTTGAATTCTTGAATTTGGCCCTCCATCCAAAAAGTTTGCCCTCCCCTGCTCTAGATCTTTGGCATAAACTAGCAGCAACCAATTGCTGGTTATTTGTTTTATCCTTCCCACCAATTATAACTGTTTCATGTAACGACAATATCAATGATATAAAACTATCTGACACCGGTATATTAGAACTTCCCGCCGGATGTAAAGGATATTCACCTAGTATTTTATTGACTACCGAAGATACAAAACATTCTGATTTTCATTCTATAGTCCCCAACATCGATATCCTACATGACGATTGTTGTGATAAAAATAAACCTAATGATTCCATTCATATACCCTTGCTAAACCCCATTCATTTTTCTAATAAAGGTTTAGAAGATTTACATCTTATCTCGAATAGAATAAACACATTCTCGAAAGATATCGACAATCTGCTTGATCAACCCCATGTCAAGAAATATACTAATACCTATAATTATCTTATCTATACTATATATATTATTATAGTTATCTTACTCTTTATTTTATTTAAATTTTTCAAATGTTGTCGTAGATTAAAATTTCCTAATAGAATTCACTCTACAGAAAATAACCAACCTGGTACTCCAAATATTAACAACATATTTCAAATTTGCTTCAAAACCACTCCGAATACTGTCAATAATGACGATATAGAATTAAATAGTACGCCTACCATACCATCAAATGACAGCTCGCCAACCCAATCTTCACCTCTCAGGCGAAGTAGTAGATTAAGCTCAAAATTTAAGTTATAAAATAAAAAATTATAAAAGCATTCTCCATTTAATCATGCAATGTATACTAACTAACCTTAAAATAATAAAGTGAAAGTGAAAAAGTGAGACAAAAAGGCAATTATAAATAATAAAAAAGGTGTTTCATAAAATTAATGTGTTACTAACATTTTCAAAAATCCTTTGTTTAAAATGATAAACCTTAAACAATAAGTTCAAAATTGTTAATCTCATAATAATGTACTGTACTTGTATAACAACTTCGCATTGTTTTCCAATATGTTTTAATGAATATGTCTTAACTAATAATCTTTTATATATTTTATGTGAAAATAAATTGTATACCATTTATCATTTATCCAAATATTGTTAACTATATAACTTGCTTTGATAACTAAGTAACTTGTTATCTGAATTTTATTACTGATATGCCCTACATTGTTATAAACTTATAGCAAGGATAAGCCATAAGTTTATTCTTAAGATAGGAGTTGTTATGTACCTACTCTCATTCTTAATATCTTACATCTTATACATTGAGAAGCCCTGATGAATCAATTGATGTTTACACGCCTAACATAATTATCTTTTCTATTTGCTCGTCCAACCAATGTTGTCCATTATATTCTATTATCAATCGAAAGACAAACTATTCATGTTTAACTTCAATAACACTATATATCAAATATTATATACTTTCCATTTTTGTAATATCAAAACAAGTACAAAGGTTACCCTAATATGTATTTTCTAAACTCCTATTTAACGCCATACTTCTCATGTCAATGCAATGTCAATGTCTGCAGGGTGGTAATTACGAGTATCTTAAAAGACATTATGAGAAATAGTTTTTACATTTTTTCAAACTGATGTGATCTTCCCCCATTGAATAAATAAAACGTATTATAACGCAGTAATCTAAATGTATGAAAAATTAGACTATCCTGTAGTGGCGATGGGTGGAGGTAGGGTGGCTCCACCATAGATAGTACAGACTAAACTTTATCAGTTATACGTATTTGTTTACATTGAACTAAGACAACAATTTACAGATGGTGTTGGTTAGTTTTTAAAATTCAAAATAACCCTGGGAAAACGAAGCCATAATACGTATCTCTCCATAAAATATTTAAAATTATGCTTTTAAATCATACATCATTTTGGATATTTAATAGATAGAATAATATTTTAAATACTATTGTTTGGTTTAGGCAGGGTTTAATGAATTATAAAAAACTAACTAACAACGTTAGTTCAACGAAAACAAATAAGTATGGATGAAAAAGTGGAATATATAAACATATTAGGTATATTCTATTAAAATGTCACTGGTAGCAATCGACGATTGCCAGGTGTTCTGCTAGGCCTATCAGTCTGAAGTGGTGTCAGACGATATTGTGAAGGTCAGAATCCAGAATAGACTATGCATATGACCGAAAATTTATATTGGCAGTGACGACTTGCAAATCGTAAAAATAACAAATCAGCGAAATGTCAAACTGTCTGAGGTGAATGAAAATCCATCCCGAAGGGAAAACTATGGTGCCGTTTATGCATACTTCACAATTATACCAACACTGCCAAGCCGTCTGCAAGACCTAGCGAGACAGACTGGCGACCGCCAGCTGGCTCTGCTAGTAATTATTAATACACTATATTTTATTGATAAATATTACGACTAGATGCCGAATTCATACTTCATCTTCATCACTAGTACGACATCGTCTCAAATTCCAGATCTAAAATCTAACCAAAAATAACAACAAACATACCCCTGATAAAAGTTTGCAATCCCTGATAAATATTATAAAATAAATAACATTTCGCAAACGTTTTTTGTGAGAGGCAATCTTCGAGTACCTGCACCCAAGGCTATTTTCTGAACCTAAACCTCGGCCGAGTCAAGGTCACTTCGATCTCAAGCAACGGTAAATTTTCAAAACCCAAAAAGACCTGAGAACATTCGGAAATCTAGCTATACTCTTCTGACTTCCTACGCATCACCCTTCACAAGAGAATAATTAGAGATATTTTTCGAGTAGTAACAAAAAGAACTGCTAAGGCCGTGATAGGTCCCACGCGAGGGTACGCTGCCCACGCCGTGGATATACCATCCCAACGGAAAGCCACGTATGTTTCAATATTATAAATCAGTGTATCCCTTTTGTGTGATCGTGTTAATAATAATTCATATGACTACCTTAAAGCAGCCCGTGAACCTTATAAAGTAAGTTAGTGTTAATCCCGATAATGTACCTAGAAATAAATTAACCCTGCTGTGTCAGTGCCGAATAAATTAAAAGTAGTGCAACAATGGCTGCAGAATAATAATGTGTCTTCTCAGTTGTAACCGATAATGTAACTATAAATATCGCTCACCCCTAGGTTTCATTACCTAATCTTTATAATATACCCATAACGACAATGTGTGTATAGCCGTAAATAAACCCAGCTCTGCGCGGACTATCAAATAAAAAATCTGTTTAAATCAATTTTGTACTTGTGCCAGTTATAATGTGTAACATAAACCCCTAAAATGTCTCACTCCTCAACATCAAAGTATCCGAATGAAGGGCTCCTATATGCACGTGAGTTCTTAAAGGTATGTACATATGTATAGTGCCTGTATAAAGTTCTTTATGTATATTTATTGTTTTCTAACAAATTAATCGTGTCTGAATTTATTTTCTCCCCACAAAATGTATATCTCGTCTAGTATAATATATCATTATTTTTCAACACTTTTACCCTTTGCGGCCCGTGAAAAATTAGAAAATGGATAAATTGGCCCTTCTTTTAAAAAGCTTGTGCACCATTGCTTCAAACCCACAAAATATGGCAGACACACTATGCCATGACGCTACCATACTGTGCAGACAAAAAACATCAAGCATAATTTGTTTCCTTCTTCGTTTTTAATAACCAAATATGATAATATCATTGTTATATTGTCATCGTTTATAAAAATTGTAAACAGCTCTGGCCTCAAGGTTGAGCACTAAACAACACCAGAAAATGTGCAAAGCGAGGGTATTAGGAGTGCATAACACCCGGGCTGCGGGGTTCAGGGGCATGTCCGGAAAAATACATTTTAAATATTCTTCTTACTAAAATCATTCAAAGTGTACACTTATATTTTATTCAATTAAGTACGTAAACTGAATTTTAAAATGAGATATAGTATGAAATACATATTATGTGCGTTGTCTTCTCTCAAAGGGCGGCGCTTACTACAGGGCGGCGAATCGAAGAGTTAAGGCGAAATTTATACTAACATTACATACGTACGAGGGTGGGTCAATAATTCCTTAGAAAAAAGCATTAAAACAGTTTTTATTTTTGTATTTTTTTTTATTTCTCAACATAATCTCCTTGGAGCTCAATACACTTGGTTAGACGTTTCTCAATTTTTTTTAAACCGTCAGAAAAATAAGTTTTCGGAAGGTCCTCAAAATAAGCATTTGTCCGATCGATGACTTCTTCATTTGAAAAAAAAACGTTGTCCACTTAGCCATTTTTTTAAGTTTGGGAAAAGGAAAAAGTCACTGGGGGCTAAATCTGGCGAATACGGTGGGTGGTCGACCAATTCGAACTTCAATTCTTCAATTTTAGCCATTGATCGTAAACATGTGTGAACACGGGCATTGTCCTGATGAAAGAGGATTTTTTTCCTGTTTAAATGAGGCCGTTTTTCTTCAATTTTGTTTTTTAGCTGGTCCAATAAAGATGCATAATAATCCCTTGTTATTGTTTTTCCTTTTTCCAAATAGTCAACGAAAATAATTTCACGCGCATCCCAAAATACAGTAGCCATAACCTTACTAGCTGATTTTACGGTTTTCGCCTTCTTTGGACATGGTTTGCCTTCGCAATCCACTGCTTTGACTGTTGTTTCATCTCGGGAGTATAGTGGTGTATCCATGTTTCATCTACAGTCACAAAGCGACGAAAAAATTCATCCGGATTGCGTTGCATGAGCGACAACAGGGCTTTAGAGGCCACCACCCTATTGCGTTTATTGTCGACTGTGAGCAAACGCGGCACCCATCTTGCAGAAATATTTTTCATGCCCAATTTGTCATGTAAAATAGAAATGACGCTACCTTTTGAGATCCCTGTAACCTCAATTATCTCACTCAACATTAATCTTCGGTCACTTAACACCATATCGTGGATTTTATTGATCATTTCTGGTGTAGTCACCTCTACAGGACGTCCTGAGCGTGGTTCATCCTTTGTTGATGTACGACCACGTTTAAATTCATTTAACCAGTTATAAATAGTTGCAAGTGAAGGAGCAGATATGCCGTGAACTAAATCCAACTCATTTTTTATTTTCTTTGCTGTTAACCCTTTTATATTAAAATGTTTAATAACAGCTCTAAACTCAATTTTCTCCATTTTCCATTTTCCACAAGCAATTTTTTTTTTTAAATGTACGAGAAACACACAACAACCCGACCAATCTGATTGAAACTTCGCAGCATACTGAATCGGTAGTGCCGCTGCATGAAAACAAACCGCTTACAGTACTAGTCGCGCCACCTGTCGGCTTTTCTAAGGACTTATTGACCCACCCTCGTATATTCTTATTTGAGGCGTCTAATTCTAAATGCGATAAAGCCACATTTGGTCAAAATCGAAAATAAAAATACGTAGGCACTTACGCATTCTACGTGTTATTTTACATAATATTTGATGATCGATAAATTCCAAAACCCGTCAAATGCCTACGAAAAAATATATTTAAATCTTGATGTAGTACAAAGAGCGTCCATTCTTCAGATTATTATTTTAAAGCTTCGTTTCTTTCGCGCATTTTTAAGTCGACCAATAGGAGAGCACTAAATATTACAAATGGCGTCTTCATAAAATTACTCTCAAAGTGACAGTTAATCGTTTTATTCATCGTGCTATATTTTTATTTATAACTAGCGAGCACCCGGCATGCGTTGCAATGAAAGTCAAAGTCATCGCAAGCGGATGAATGGTATAGGAACGTTTACGAATAAATTTTGACAGACATAATCACAAAGCAACATCCATTACTCATTACAATAAAAGAAAAAGAAAACAATTTAACTGCAATCAACTTCTGGGTGGAACTCTATCATTCCTGCCTCACTACGCTAGTAACAACACATTTTTAATTACAACAGAAATTCAAGACAAAACTAGGATGAAAAACCACAATTACAATCATTAAACAAAGTATAAAACCTTAAAAACTCGTCCCTCTGCCATGAGGTGACCCTGATGCAAGCTTCCTACCTGAACCGCAAGAAGAAGGCGGGTAACTGAAGTACCCACATCGCTAGGTTGCGAGCGATTGCGTCAATGACGTTTTCGGCTCGTATGGCGGCAGTCCGTGCTATTTTTGTTTCTACCTGTTTATTTCTACGCACCGTTTTAGGTCGCGTACGTCTACGGTGGCTATCTCCACCCGATTTCCGTGGTCTGATACCTTTTCGATTTATATCCTTCTCGATGTAGGCATCCCCTCGCACCTTTGTAAAAATACCTTGAATTTCTAACTATAAGGGTAGATTCTGCACCACCCGTATCCACTCTTCTTCGAATGAGTAGATGGTGGATCATCGCCCGTTTTAACTCCGCTGAAGGCCTATCCTCATCGCCTACTTCAACACTACACTACTGCACTACTTCGCTACTTCACCCCCCCCCCATTACTTATTTTGAAAAAAAAAAATGAAATTAGATTTTCTGGTAATTCGGGTAGACACAACGACGCTATTCTGTCTCGCGGCTAAGCGAGCGAATGCTGAAGTGTTGCCCTTTCTGATACGGCTGAATGCTTATTGTTATCTACCACGTTCGCTAAGTAATCACAGCAATGCTTCGGATTCACGTCCGCTAGCTCTTAAAGATTCATCCTCACTCAGCGACATACAATTCACGAGAGGGTTGTGGCATTCCGACCCTGCATGTCGAATTACTAGTATATCCGGCCACCGATCGATAAGGGACCCTCAACACATAAT
Source organism: Rhyacophila brunnea (assembly GCF_057557595.1). NCBI lineage: Eukaryota > Metazoa > Arthropoda > Insecta > Trichoptera > Rhyacophilidae > Rhyacophila > Rhyacophila brunnea. Next base: position 5,494,555 of record NW_028233350.1, read on the forward strand.
AAAAATACACCTCAATACTGCCCTCCGCCAGTCGTATCTCGACGAAGAGTCGACAAGCGGCCCCTGTGGTGGTGAGAGGGTCTGTGCCGACAGAGGTTTACGAACGGACTCTCACGCAAGGGTGAGGGGTCTTACCGAAGGCGAACGAGCCGGCCTCCCACACACTCGCCGGGGTGACGAACTGCGCCCCTCAATCAATCACTCCCGACAGAAGACAAAACCAAGGTGCCACAAAAAAACAAATTAAGCTTCGCCTCGCTACCCATTCATGCACGGCGGAATCACTCGGCCGGCACTACACTTCGCGATCTAGGCCTCCTCTCAACACATACGTCACATCAAGTCTCCCGCTCACGATCGGTACCATTACCTAGATGCAGGTTACTTCCACAGTGGGCTCTCGCAAGATGATGCGCGTAGCTAAGACTCATCTCGTCGACCCGCGGCAGCTCATCCTAACACATCTATTCCTACCTAACAAACGCCCACACTAAAAATCGTACCCTATTTTCATCAACCGTATCTAGATGCGTACATACATGCGTCCTTTCTGACACGGCTGAAGGCCTATCGTTATCTACCACGCTCGCTAAGTTATCACAGAGATGCTGCGGATTCACGTCCGTTAGACCTCAAAAATCTGTCCTCATCACACGACACCAACTCACGGAACAGTTGTGGGGGACACACCATCCATTACTAGAATAACCGGCCGCGCTCGACTATTTACTCGTGACACAAAGAAAATACAAATAAAATACAAAAACAATTACGGCGTACCTGGCGCGAACAGATTCGTTACACACCGACGCCCTCCGCATCACTACTCTATCGCGCACACTGGCACTCGTGCTCAGTGTCACTACATTCATGAGCTCGCCTTAATCCTGACAGGGAGACGACAGATGCCTCCTCGATCAATCCCCGATCAAGAGACATGGTCCTACCTCAACGAGTCAACCAACCAGCCGATGGCGCCATCATCTAGTCAACCGCCCCGTAAGAAGATGCGCGTAGCTAAAACCTATTCCGTCGGCCCACGGCAGTTCATCACAATACCTCCATTCCTCCTTAACGAACGTTCCTTGCTAACGTCCGTCACTACCTCTGGTCACACGCATTCACATATTACGTTAATACATGAGTCGTCATTAGGTAAATTAAACTAGGCAAAATTTATGGGGTACAATGAACAAAATGTGCTTACAAAACAAAATTTAAAATAAGTATTCACGGTTATCATACTTAGTACACCATCCCTCCGTACTAAATACGCAATACAGAGTCATCAATCTGGCCAAGGTAGATTTATAAATGATAATTAAGATCCATTTTCAACTTTTTTCATCTCATCGTAATCGAGTAAATCAGGTCATTGTATTTAAATAATCTATTTTATTCCGTCGTATTTGACGACATCAGCCGGCGTAGTATCAAACTACGGCATTTACAGAAATTAAATCGTAGTGCCAGCAACAAAACGCTACATCAATAAGACATACATGGCAACGATAATAATACACAAGTAGGGTAAGAGGTACAATCGTGGCCACCCTCCAGTGATGGGCCACTCAGCAGTAAAACACAAAAAATAGGTATTTAAAAACCTAAGTTATGGGTATTTTTTCCTATATGTGACTCACAACATCATATACTTCGGTTCTAGCACATTATTTCCTGTATAGGTAGCAGGACTGACCCTATAAGTGACCATTTTGCATACCAAGTCACACGTTTTGCATTTTGTCTGACAATTGCTTAACTTTTTGTTAAGGAAATAACATGCTTTGGAAGGTAAGATCTCTTTAACTATATTACTAATTATACTTTTTATTTAATAATCGTTATGCTGGATATTCAAACATATAATTATGTTAATTCTACGACTTTTTTAAATTAAAATGACACATCTAGCTGGGTGGCCATTTACTGCACTAAATATATGTAGCAGTTGTATGATGAGCCGGGCTGGCCCATGACTGAAAAAATGTTTTTTTTACTTTTAATTAACTTTTTTATGCTAAATACAATATGTATAATGTACTATGGTATCTACCGTTTTTATTTTTATGTTTTTTTAATTTTAAACAGTCGTTGGCCACATGGCCGATCACTAAATTTGTACTGGCCCATCACTGTATTTAGACACATTTAACTTCCCATTTCTTTCAGAATATCAAAATTGAATAATTTAAGTTTAAAATAAGATGTTAAAACTATAGATGATGCTGTTGCATACTTTTATAAAAATAGGGAATCACTATGTGAAGTTGCAAAAAAAAATCGGAGTGCCACGATCGATATCAATACATTGGAAATATTTTCTATCCGAATCTGGTTACTGTTGGTATAGAGTTTCCTATATTATTTATCGAAAGGCATAAGCCACATCTTATCTACCAAGTTAGTGAGCTTTGTCTAAAATTTTATTTGAAATACATCTTATAGCACTATAATCCTAATGCACCTAGGATTCTTCAGCCTATAGATATAACTGTTTTCCCTCCAGTTAAAGCTGCAAAATATCGCAAAATGCTGTTTTCATCCTTTATGTAATCCTGCCTTATGCCTAATGCATCCTTTAGATTTTACGATGTAATGGGCAATTAAACAGAAGAAAACCTTTAAAATATTCAAAATATTAGCGGAGGTAAATAGATAAAACATTTGTTATACCATACTTATCGATTGCGGAAAAAATTAATCAAATTAAGTCATTATCTGACAACAGCTAGAGCAAAGAAAATATAACCCAATTAAATGTATATAATGTGTCAGTGCCGAGAGAGAGTGCAACATGGCAATAGATACTGAACGCATGGCAGAAATAAATAAAAATATGGTAAATATAATATCTACAGTTCTAATTCAAACATTATCATGGCCTCAGATACCAAAAATAAACGATAAACATTTTTTACAAAGAGTTCCATTCGCCATCACTTTGCAAAAATATAGAGATATTTAAGACCAAAAAATGGAAAACAAGAAAAGTGCAGAGTAGAGGCAATAAAAAATAATAAAGTTTAAAAAATGGCGGCCAAAATCATTGTGCGATTTGTGAAATAATAATAAAATATCTTAATAAATTAGAATGTTCAGTGTATAAAGATAGCTTCCATTCAAATTGCGTTCCAAAATCTCAGCAGGTCCATGTCCCAATTGAGATTGATGTTTTATTTAGTGACTCAGGTGATGAAGTATTCAACAGACAGGTCAATAATTTTCTAAGACCTTAGAATCCACTCTCTGTCACTCTATCCTCTTTTATTATATCAACGGTGAGATAAAGAAGTATGTTTGTTGATTATATCATAAGATTAGACACTTTGATTCAATATTGTATTAAAAAGTAAGCCTTAGTTGTTTAATTTATTCAGAAAAAGGCGGGTGGCCCATCACTGTCTGGAAAGTGGCCGATCACTATCTGAGTGTGGCCCATCACTATACTTTTTGCGATTTTTTTTTCTTTTATATTTTTTGTAATAACCATGTTTGGTGTTATAAAATATGTACAGATATATATCAATATACATGCTTTGTAAACACGAAAAAAAAATGCATTTCAATAAAACCGCATTAATAAGCTTGTTCTGACCGATCAAAGCAAGCCATTCGCTTAACTGGCCCATCATTGTACCTCTTACCCTATTACAATACAAAAATAAACAACAATATGAAATATGAATTAAAATGAAAGTGTTATATTGGCTTGGTCGTTCCTCCGTAGGGGGTCTTCTTCCTCGTCATCTTCTCCCGTTAGGGCCTGATAGGCCCTAACCGGCTGTGTGGCGGTCTGTTACCGCGTCGTCCGCGCCGCGATGGCGTACCACGCCTCTCCACGGATATTTCGTGACCGGCATCCCTTCTGGTCCACGCCGTCTTCTCGCAGATACACTGCACGGTACACTCAATAACTTTCATAAAGTTCGTATCCCAGTTATCCATCGTATAGGTAGTTAAAAATAAATTTAGTATTTAAATTTTATTATTAGTGTCATTGATCCTTATTTGCGCGCACTGGCAATTGTTCGTATTGCAAAATTAACAGAAAAATATAAACTTGAAAAAATATGTCCAACTGTCAAACTGACAGATGACAGCTATCAAAAGCGACAAATGACAACACTCACAGCCGATCCAAGATGGCGGATGTCAACAGACTCAGCAGTTTCAAGATGGCGGACGATCACAACACCACAAACGTCAAAGTGACAGTTGAAAACCTTCACAGCCAATCCAAGATGGCGGATGTCAACAGACTCAGCCGTCCCAAGATGGCGGACTATCACAACACCACAAACGTCAAAGTGACAGTTGTCAACCACAACAACTGTCCTCCCATCGTATTCCTTATTGCCGAATGCAGACGTGTTTTTTGCTTCGCTCCGCAACTATTTTACGCCGACTCACCGCTTTTCGTTAACATTTTATCTTTGACCCAGCTTTCTACTGTTTTTGATCCCGTTTTCACTTTATTACCCGCGCCTGCCCCTGGACTTCGACCTGACATATCTTCAAGTGCTTCCTCCCGGGATTTTCCCGGGAATTGTGACTTTTGTGACTTTTTTTTTGTGTTAAGCGATATCAATCTGCTTATAAGTGCAAACCAGACGCTCAAAGTGCTCCAAATTCGCACAGCGAATAAGCAACTGTCTGCCCTACGAAACAACGGCTTTCCATAAGTGATTGTGTTATAACCACGGTGTGTTTTCACGATTGTTTCATGTGATACGCTGTCAAGATTTACAAACATTGAACTTTGAACTCTCCGTCTGCTGTCATTACAGCAACATTAAGAAGCAATCATCAAGAACTCACAAGTGACCTCCAATCACCGACCAAGTCCGAAGATTTATCACCATCATTCTCTTGCTAACGACTTGAAGGCTAATACTGAGGAAGTAAACAAAACAATTAAACCCCTTCCAACCTAATCCCATATTCCAAAATCCACGCCCACTTTTTGAATTTCTTGCGTCAGTCGCTTTTTGGCGGCCGACTAGAGCGGGCGGTCATTTCGCCCCACCCGCATCTAATTTCTGATTTCGATTTCGACTCGTAATTTTATTTTCTCACTCATTACACCTCCATACCTACATCAAGCCCATTTTGGACTTGTAATTTTTTCTCAAATATTTCATTTCATCTCAATACCTACATCAAGCCAATTTTGGACTTGTAATTTTTTCTCAAATTTTTCATTTCATCTCAATACCTACATCAAGCCCATTTTGGACTTGTAATTTTTTCTCAAATTTTTCATTTCAACTCAATACCTACGGCACTTAGCCAGACAACGCTCTTTCTCCCTTCACCCCATTTTTTCACCCAATACAGCATATACTCGCGCCAACTTCGACAACTTATTGTCTCTGAGGTCCGCTTTATCCCCCCCCCGTGTCCCTGTACAATTTTGGATAGGGACCATTTTTGGACCGCGGGCCCAACTTGACCTCCCCTGACCGGAAGTCAAGGGACCCCATCTGGACCCCGACCCCTGACTTGGGCACCCCTGATATCCAAGTAGGTATCCACTTTGTATACATAACTACTGCTTCGCTTCGGCCACCCCCGACAAAGTGTTAAAACACTATCTAAACGTCAAGCTACCGGCCGTGTGACGGACAACCAAATCCAATATAATCTCCACTCGTCTTCTCTCTCCCTGCCTACACACCATCACGCGACTGCATGCCGAATATGATGCGCACTCCTCCCCAGGAGGGTCCTGATCCTCCCGAGACTGACAACTCCCCAACCCTCGCGGCATCCACTTCGGGATCCACAGCATACGCCCCATCTTCGGCCAGAACTAGCAAAACGAAACAACGTTCCCCCAAATCACCAACAACAAAAAAAACATCAAAAAATACTTCTCCGACAACAATCACAGAACCAAAGGCGAAAAAACCCAAATCTAGAAACCATCAGCCGCCCCCCCCACAAGAAGACGAAGACTCCTCCTCCTCTGGCGAGGATTACGAGGTGGACTTCTCCAGGATAGACCCCGACCAGCACGAGGACATATACACTGAGGTTTCAACATGCCTGAACGAGGTTATTACGGCCTTCCGCGGCAAACAGGCCGGCGCCAAAGAGCGCATAACAAATGCCCTCCTGAGCATGTCGGAAGCCCACAGCCGACAAAATCTAGCCATGGCCAAGCTAGAGCGGAGATCAATCGTCCAAGAGGCTAGGATCCTGCAACTTGAAGGATTATTGAAAGACAGGACCTCCGGCCTCAACTTACAAAAAAAGGCTATTAAGGACCTGCATGCTCAGTCTAAAATATTAAAAACTATCCAGCCACAAGCGGTCACAAACGCCCTACCTACAGCAACGACACCTGCAATGTCATGGGCCACAGCATTGGGCAGGAAGAGCCGCCCACCTACGGCGACTACAGCAATACTTGCTCCACCCTCCACCTCAACATCCGCCAACCAACAGTTTCCGTCCCTGCTTCCCCTCGCCCCCAGACCGGGAGTTCTCTTCTTCCCGACCGGATCTGGGGAGAAGAAGTCGGATACCACGAAGGAGATCCTCAAGAAGGCCTTCGACCCCAGGTCCCTTGGGGTTCAAATTACGGGTATCCGTAACATAATTGTAACATAAATGTAATTGTTCACCCCCGTTCTGAAGTCGAGGCCAAGGCCCTTATGAAAGCCCTGGAGACCTCGGAGGCTGCCCTACGAGCCGAGCTCGCTGGGAAAAAACAGCCTCGTGTCATTATCTTTAACTTACCGTCGACTCTCACGGAACCACAACTCCGGAAAGCTATCTTCACCTCCACCAGGGAACAGACCGGTCTGCCAGAAAAGGCATACCAGGAAATAAGACTGAGCCACAAAGCCGGGCCAAGAACCGGCAGATGCCACTTTGTGGTCTTCGCCCCGGCGGCCATCTGGTCTGCCCTAATAGCAGAAGACAGACTCTACATGGGGTGGGAATCCTTCCCTCTTAGGGACTACGTTGGGGTAGTAAAGTGCAATATTTGCCACCTCTTCGGTCACATGGCCAAAGGTTGTTCTAACAAAACCCCGACGTGCAGCCACTGCGCCATCTCCGGCCACGACCGCGAGGACTGCCCCAACAAAGGAAACCCACCCAAATGCGTGGCCTGCCATAAACACAAGCAACCGTCTGATCACTCCACCGGCAGTCTCGATTGCCCAGCAAGGCTACACGCTGAGCTGCGCGAGAGGGCTATGGTGGACTACACTGCCACGCGATGATTACCTTCGCTCAGTTGAACGTCAACCTGAGCGACGCCGGCTCGGCGGAGTTAATTGAGACCATGCGGGCCACAGGCTTGTCTCTGGCGCTGGTGCAGGAACCGTACCACTGGGGCTCTAAAAAGGGCCCCAAGGCCACTGAAAAGGGACTCGGGTGCGCGGGCCTTGTCGTCAGCGCCAGGGGTGCAGAGCCAAAGGCCTGCGTCTTCGCTCTTGACCCTCGCCTTGGCGTGCTTTCGCTCTCGCACCTGTCAACTGAGCTAGTCGCATGTGCAGACATAAGCTTTCCCGGAGGAGGCAGTGTGATGGTTATCTCCGCCTACTTCAGCTTTAAGAGCACAAAGGAACACGTGGCATCAGTGCTCGACGGCATCCTACGCGCAGTTGGTGGCAGGGATGTCATCATCTGTGCGGATGCAAACTCGCAATCTCCCCTCTGGGCGCCCGTGGATATCCCCCTATGCGACGCGGACGTCATCGAGGAGCTGGTTCACCAGCACAACCTGGTCGTCCTCAACGACCCCAACAGCTTGCCGACTTTCGTGTCGCACGCGAACTCCGGAAGCACCCACATCGACATCACCCTGGCCACTGAGTCCGTCGCGAGACGAATCAGCGGCTGGAGAGTCCATGAGAGCGCTTCCATGAGTGATCACCGGCTGGTCACTTTTGAGCTGGCCACTGTCTCCTCGCACGATGGCGTCTCTGACGTATCCCCAACCCCGCCCACGCGATTTAGAACGCGCGACGGGAATTGGGAAAAGTTTGAAGAGGTGCTCTCCAAAAAGCTTGACAGGACATCTAGAACCCGATTTCCGGACCTGCACTCGGCTGCCTCACGACTGACTGCAGACATCACCGGATCAGCCGAAGCTTCACTTGGACGCTGCAAGCCCAAGCCACCAAGCCAGTCGCCGTGGTGGACGCAGCATGTTTCGCGCCTGCGTGACCTTTTCAGAAAAGCGCGCAAGGCCCATCAACGTGCACGCCTGCGCAAGCAACCACCTGCCTCCATCGATCCCCTTGCAACCATGGCCAAATCCACCCGAATGGAATACAAGAAAGCGATTACTCAAGCCAAGAAAGACTACTGGCGTAACTTCGTCACCATTGAGGGAGGTTCGGACCCCTGGGGTCCTCCATACCGCGCATTGAGGCTGGGACTCAGACCGACGAGCCTCCTGTGCGGCATCGAGAAACCGGGTGGCGGATTCACCAGTACCGAGTCTGAAACGGCTGCGGTCCTACTCGAGGCCCTCATCCCCCTGGATGACGAATCCAGGGATGATGACGCCATGAGGATGGCCCGCTTTGAGGCTTCTCTTCCCATCGACACGGATCACTCATCGTTGCCTTCCGAACAGGAGATCAACCACATCATACGCACGTTGATTGCTGGCAAGGCCCCGGGCCCGGACTGCATTGACAATTTACTTGTCAAACGCACATGGGCCATCGCCGCGCCAGAGATTACAGCCCTCCTCAGTGACTGCATCAGAAGCGGCACGTTCCCCGACTGCTGGAAGAGGGGCTTACTTAAGGTAATCCCCAAAACTGGCAGCCGAGAACCGTCTAGCCCCAAAGCCTACCGCCCTCTAACACTTCTGCCCGCTCTGGGCAAAGTGCTGGAGAAGCTACTGTGCCACAGGATTGAAGCCCACCTGGAGACACACTCGCCGCTTTCCGATAAGCAATTTGGATTCAGAAGAGGCAAATCAACAGTCGACGCCATAAGGAACGTGATTGCCATTGCTGAAAATTCTCGCCGTAAATACGTCCTAGGAGTTTTCCTGGACATTGCAGGTGCGTTTGATAGTGCGTCTTGGCCTCTTATACTTCGAAAGCTCCGGCTGAAGAGACTACCAGGAAATTTGTTCGCGTCAATTCAAAGTTATTTCACCAATAGATCGATCGAGTTTCGAGTTGGTTCAACCACAATAAAGAGGAACACCAGCATGGGATGTCCCCAGGGCTCAGTCCTCGGGCCCCTTCTCTGGAACGTACTCTTCGACGATCTCCTTAGAATTCCGCTTCCAACCGACTGTACTGTCATTGCCTACGCAGACGATGCGCTTCTGCTGGTCGAGGCCGACAGCAGGGCGAAGATTGAGAGCACCGTTGGCGAAGCTTTAGCATCAATTGAGGCTTGGGGTAGATTAACTAGACTATCATTCGCACCTTCCAAGACAGAAGCCATTGTCCTTAAAGGACCGAGACGACTTAGCTGTTCGAGACTACCCACAGTCCGATTCGGTGACACGAGAGTGAAAGTGTCGAAGATCGTCACCTATCTAGGCGTCAAAATGGACACAATGTTAAATTTCCTACACCATGCCGAAACCCAAGTCCACAAGGCTGGGGTGGCCTTCCAGAGGATCGGCCGCATGGCTGGTGAAGGATGGGGCTTAAAAGTAAGGGCGCTCAAGATCGCCTACGGCGCCATTTTTATGGGAATCGCGGCTTATGCCGCCAGTGCTTGGTGCCCGCGCATTCCCAAAAGTGTCAAACTTAGAATCTCTCTTTTAAGAGGACAGCGCATCGCGCTTCTGTCCATTACCAAGGCCTACCGTACTACCTCAACTGACGCGCTCCCGGTCCTGGCCGGCATTCTCCCACTTGACCTGCATATTCAGGTCAGCGGCGCTTCAATATTGCTCCTCAAGGGCGAGGAGGTCGACGTTGGTGATTTTCACCTCGTCCCTTCCCCTCGGCTAGCTGGCGAGGGATTAGCACTACTGAAGCGCAAAATTAGACTCATGTCGCTAGATGCGGCCATTAAGACCTGGCAGCGAAAGTGGGACGAATCCACCAAGGGCCGGCACACATACAGCTTTTTTCCAGACATTCAGTGGCGAATGGAGATAACCAAGTATTTGACTCCAGACCATTACACCAGTCAATTTGTGACTGGTCATGGTGGTTTCGCTGGCAGGCTCTTTGAGCTTGGACTTGTAAGCCATCCGACATGTCCATGCGGATGGGAGGTACAGGATGCCAATCACATCCTATGGGAGTGTCTGAGTATGTGCTCCGAACGGGAGGAAATGCTCAGGTCGGTCCAACCAGCTGTTGGACCCATCGGCCCGTCCGACCTGGTTGCTACTAAGGCCAACTATCTTGCATTCAAAAAATTTGCGGCGTCTTACTACGGGCGTGAAGATCTCTTCACATAAATTTTGCTGCCTGTATGATTAGCTTCGTTCTTTGTTATATTAAAATAGTAGCTTCTTTTTCTTTAAAGTAAATTCCATGTGCTTTTTCTCTCCCTGGCACTTTGCATTAGAGTAAACTCAGTAAACTCAGTCAGAGCTCACTTTGAGCGTAGCAACCTAAGTCTTGGGCATCTTCTCCCAGGACACTCCCAGGCCAATTTTTAGATGCTTCACATCACCAATTGATGGGTCCCGTGATACTCTCGATTAAGACCGAGGGTGGTACGGGGCGGGTTTTGGTGGAGGGAATTTAACTTCAATTGTCCTCCCATTGTCACAAATGTCAAAATGTCACTGTCCACGTCAACTGTCAGACGCTTTAAGCACACAAAATTTATTACACTGAATTTAGCACTGACTCTTCATTTCAGGATATCGGTTCGGTGAAGCTCCTTCAGTTCTTCACTGCCCTATTTCTGACAGATGCTTGCCAACATGACAAGTACTGTCAAAGGTCCACGTTGGGCTCGCCAAATATTGACACCCCGGAAGTCCGGGTAGGGAGGGGATTCGGGGCCGCACAGCCCGATCTGACCTCCGCACTCAGCTCCTCCGGTGGATCTGACGTTAATGACGCCCTCATAGCGTGCCGTCGGTCGAACGTATGAGTCACACGACCAGCTTCCACCCTTCGACTAGCTCAGTGATTTAAATTGTTCGGGGCGGTCAATAGAAGCTGGGTTTTGGGTTGGTAGAGCACGTTCAGTGTAAGGTTAGGTCTTGACAGTTGATTATGGCAGATATTCACAATGAAACACACGTTGTTCGTAGTACAAAGTCTTATTTCTAACAGTTTAGGTTCACAGAAAGTTACATACACAACACAATATCAATACACAGAACACAATTATGAAGTTTTACACAGGTTATAATTTTGCAACAGCCCTAAATTTGTTAATAATGGGCGCCGTGGCTGTGGCAAATAAAATTTAAGGATCAACGAGACACAAAGTCCGTCAGGTATTGGAGGCTTCGGCTAACTGCCCGCCAGACTGGTTATGTTCCCGTTTCCACCTTATCGCTGTCCCTCTCGATCTACCCCTGGACGCTCATCCCTCTCTGTCGTTCTCGCCTGCGGCAGAACGCTTGGAACTTTACTTGGGTTTTACCGTAAGGGTCGTCCAGGTCACCTTTTTTTTGCTAGGTAGTCAAGAGTTACAGCGATTTCGGGGAATTGAGCCCAAAAGAAACAACATTAGGTATCTTAATACAAATACGATTTAAAACTAAAGTTATTTCCCTTGAGTCTCGATCATACCAATCCCGCATGACCAACCTTTATCTCCCCCATCTGGTAATTTGAACATTTATAGTTCGGTGGTGTTTGGGCATAACCTGATAACTGCAATATATTGAATTTTCAGAAGAGCAATTTTAAAGTTTGAATTGCCCCCATAAATCCCGGTTTGATTTTTAGTCTAACATTCAAAATACATTTTGAAATAAATAAATAGAGAAAAATATAACATGAATTAGATTTTTAATTATTTCACTAATTAAGGAAATAATGTCACTTATCAGGAGTTGATCAAATAATAGTTGTAAAACCTATCTTTGAAAGTATACACGTACCAGGGTTTGACCACAAAGTCACCGAATTTCCAAGTAATAAAACGCATTCAAGAACTTTTTATTACAATTTATTAAAATGAATACAGTATAGACTTAAACATTAAACACAAAACACAAAAAAGGTATTTCTGAATAGTATATAGATTAACAAAAGCAGATTTATAATATAATGTCAGGAAGAACATGCACCAACATAACCGCTACACACATAACTAAGAGCACTAAAAATACTATTCCTCATAAATATCATCACTATCAGTATCTTCATCAGGAACGGAGATGGAATTGTTAGTCAAACTTATGTAAAAATTATGGTACACTGGGTCTAAAAATTGTTGCAAAGATATCAGATCGCTGTATTTTTTTTGTCAATACACAGCGGTCCTGAATAAGCTTGTGGCAGTGACATTGACGACACATCACTGGGCCGTCCTCTTCTAGTGAACATATTCGGAAAGGTTCATCGTTCAAACTGTATTTAAATTTTATACATCCAAGTCCATCACTTTTAGTCACTTGGATCCAAAATATTTTTGTCCAGTTGAACGATGCCATTTCAGAATCGACAGTTTTCTTCATCAATATCGTTTCTAAAAAGTTAGAAAAGTTAATGAAATCTGATTGGTCTATGTGTGTAACTATAAAATTCGGACTTGCTAGGCGAATTCGAGTAATCCAATCATGAGGAATTGCCAGGATAACGTTCTCACGCTGCTTTCTAAGCCTCTCAATCAATGCATGGTCTGAATCACATTCAAGGCGAGTGTGCCCAGGAACTAAAAATATATGATTTACTTCAGTCAGGTTTGGCTTCATCTGAACTGCGACTGAAAACATTACTGGTAAAATTGTATTTCAGTTTTGGCCAGGACATGTATGGACGAGTACAGGATAAGCTTTTCAGTTGGTTCAGGCAACTCCATAAAAAACTTATAGAGGCATGAAGCAATTTCGTTGGCCCATCTCTTTGCTGTACCCTTATGCCACATAAAGCAAGATGTTTTACGGGTGTTGCAATCGCGTACTGTGAGGTTGAAAGTCCAAAGTTTCCTCTTATAGAAAGCAATACTGGATTTAATATGAAGAGTTTCCAGACATTTTTGGAGATCAAACACGGCAACTACTACTTTTTCATTTGATCCCGAAGCAACATCTTTATCTCTTCGCTTGCTTCCATAGTGGAAGTCTGCTGTGGTTTGGTGGTCAATCTGCTTTTCTATTAGAGAATTTTTGTGCATTTCGTCCATGGTAGCTTTGATTTGTATGTCCATTATATCGCAAGTTTTGCATGTATCCATCTGAGGCTTCTTGAACCTTAAATTGTTCGTTAAAAATATGTTTCTATAAACACATAAGCTAACTGGTAAACAATTGCTTGATTGACTGCTTTCTACATATAAATCATATATTTTTCTCATATTTCACTCTTGCGATAAATATCTTTTCTGTGTATCCCGTCGTGTGTAATTACTTTCGTATGCTGGAAAACTATTAATATGGTCGTTAAATAATTGTATATCCATTTCAGATCTTTTGTTAGCTGGACTTCCCTCTTTGGTCTGTATTTATTATTGGATTATCAGAATTTTTTTATTCTTGATAATTTCATCTAAATATCCTCTTTTTTCCCCAAAAATATTCAGGAAACAAGTTTTACAGACGTGAATAAAAACCCCATCTTGATCAATGTTATAAATAGCAGTCATTAAACGATTCTTCGTTACACTATTTTTGGGGAATTTGAAATTATACGTTTAAACTTTAAAACAATGCGAAACATACCCTCTACTTCATTTAAAATTAAAACATGCCATAACTTACCTCATGAGCAAGTTTTCCATTCTCTTTATTGAGACACATTTGAACCATAGTTTTTCCACGCGAAGACATGTTTTTTAGTGTAATATGTATGCATTAATTAAGAAAAAAAAGTATTTAACAACAGCACACGTTAGATCATTACCCGGTAACTCACACCTGTCAAACGACAAGCTCCATAGACAATTTGGTCCAAAGCTGATAAGTGAGCAGATACCATGTATGTACCTTACAGTTACTACTCGTAGTAAGATCAAAATATGATAAAATCCGTTGTCGTGTTTTGACCAAACTAATTGATGTATTTGTTCACATATCATGATATTATCAACGCGTTTGAGGCATTTCGAATTGAAATGCAGATATCATGTTATTACCAAATGAAAGAACATACAATACTGACAAACTTTTTACTCTTAACATAAAATAGCCAAAAAAGCAGTTATCAGGTTATGCCCAAGCAACACCGAGTTAATTAATACAAAGCATCTTATTCATAGAGCGGCGATAGAAGGACTTTGGCTTGGCGGACTATAAGAACCATGAACGTGGCATCCATATCTTCGCTCCTACTTTACCCTAAAGGGGTCCTCCATTCACGTAGAAACGTGGAGGTATCAAATAGATACAACATTATTTTTAAGTCAAGAGGCAAAATATTATTATTAAACAGCACTGCAGTTTGCGTGCGTCGACGTAGGTCTTACTTTATTCCAAATGCATCCCATTACAATCCCTAATTACATATACAAAATTAAATTAGAAATATTATAAGGAATACTCCGAAGCAATTCGTGCGATAATATATCGTATAACCACACTTCTACATTGTCAAAATCTAATGGTGTTAACAAATAAAAAACAATAAGCAGACACTGTATCTATAACGTCACCATGAAAATTTTATAAACTCTAACTATCTATATAACTCTACACATTGATATCTCATTTTTCTTCCTTCATTCTTTGTTGCTAAAAAATGTTCCTCCCTCCTAAAACTGTCGTAAATTCAATATTAACTATGATGTAATATCAAAACATAAAATTTTTAAATACTGTAGTTTATCACATTTAAAGAATTTAGGGATCCGTGGACCAGTTGAGAATCTCTGGTGTATGCTACGTCAATTTATACGCGCTTTAAATTTGGATTACTACATACAAGACTCCGCATTTTAGGGTATTTAATCAACATAATAAAGAAATTAAAAGAAAAAAATAAAATAAAGAAGTTGAATGCTTCGAGGATCACACTAATTGCATGTAGGGCTCTAAATAGAATGCGATACATGTGATAGTCTTTTTGATTTTACATTCGACGACAATAATTTATTAAACAATTGCCAAAACGTCGACCTTAAAAATTTAGGACGTTTATGTGAAACTCTCACACAGACATGAAAAGTGGATATTAAGTTTGTGGAAAGTTTGTGGTTCAAGAAAAGATCAACGGGAAGCGTAACAGAGGACGGCGCCGCATTTTGTGGCTTAAAAAACCTCCGTGATTGGTACGAGTGCAGCTCCACCGAACTTTTCCGGGTAGCAGACGACAAAGATAAGATCGCCTTGATGGTGACCGACCTCCGCTAGGAGATGGCACAATAAGAAGAAGAAGTTTGTGGGAAAATCACAACAATACTGGAATGACAGTGTCATTCATACATGACAGAAAATAGTGAGACCTCACTCGAGCAATTGAGAACAAAAAGTTTCCTTATATCCTTATTTTATTTTACGACAATCAAAGATCAATGCACAATAATTATTGTTATTACCTGTTCTTGGTAAGTTACGGCCAAATGACATCTGATCTCGGCGATATTTGGGTCGTCTGGCTTCAATTTCACTTTGTAGGTAGCAAGCGCTTGTAGATAGTGGCGTTCCGCCTCTTCATATTCACCCTGAAAGATGTTTAAAATATATGTATTATATTAATTGTAGAATTTTTGAATACATTCAATGAGAAAGAATAGACTTTGAGATAATAATATATTAAACTATTATAAAATACATAAATCATGGTAAAAACTGAATAATAATTAACTGATTTTTTATTATTTAACAAATAATTCACCAATATTGAGAATGTAACATTCTGACACAATAGCCACAGTTTGCAAATACATCAAATATATCTACATCGGTGATATATGGACACCTCCAGCACCTCCAAGAATTCCTGTCGCCCGCCAGTGTTCTTGCGTCATACAAAAATTATTATGACGTATCAGGCGCTCACACAAAAAAATCACCGCAATCTCGGACGTCGCCGCCACCTGAATATGGATGCCTATTTTAAGGACTAGCACTTCTAAGTACGGTTCTGCATGGCACTCTATGACATTACAAACAATATCTTTGTATTGACTTATATTTCATTTTTAGGTAAAACTCTTACACAGATATGTTACGAAAGAAGGGCTATTCTAACCTATCACTAAACTCCAATCAAAAAGTGATGATTAATGTGCTGTAATATCGTATTCAGACAGATAATAATACCAGGATGTGAACCGTCAGGAGTGATGATTTTAATACGGCCTCTCATGACTGTGTTGACGCTCAGACACATGACACTGCAATTTGCGTGCGTCGTCGCAGGTCTTACTTGATTCCAAATGCATCCTATTAAAATCTTCAGTAAGATATACAAAATCAAACTGGAGATTATACATAACAAAATGTAACACAGAATCTATTTCGAAAAGTTATATTAGTCGAGTTCCTCTCTTCATTTTATATGTACTCTTAATTTTGTTAAATATGCCACTCCGAAGCAATACATGCGAACCTTACTTTTAAGGTGAAGTCTTTACTGAGCCTTTTCTAAAGAGGCACCTAGCGGAAAAATACGAAGCTTGCAATTTGAGATTTTTTTTGATACTTTACAATTTTAACTGTATTAATTAATAAATATGTATCTGAAAACATTAGAAAGAAAAATATTTTTTATTTTTAGTCAAAGATAAACTTACAATAATTGTAAAAAATGTAATAAAATGTGAATTTGTTGAATCGGACCGCACCTTAATATTACATATATTGTATGGTCATATTTATTATTAAAATTTAGTTTATTAAGTTTTCTAAGCATCACCTTAGAGAGTTTGACTAATTCATAGTTTTAATATTTTTTATATCTATATTAAAAAACATCGATTTTTATTAAAAATATAAATGTGTATAACTTGAAATCATTTTTATTTATATCAAATCAAGCTTCAATATTGGGACTGTACATAAATAAAATTTTAAGGCCAAGGCACGCATCGTGACCTGGTCGTCCCGCAAGTAGCCCCCTAGGGCCTAGGGTCACCTCTCCCATCGTGTGTATCGGGCTCCCGCCCGCCATTGTCAGCGTCATGCGGGCGCCTCGCGGCGTGAGTTGTGGACACACATCGCTCCGTATGAGGGTATGCGTCGCGCCTGTGTCCATGACGAATTTTAAGATGAGATATAGTATGAAATACATATTATGTGCGTTAACTACTAAAGGGCGCCGCTTACTACAGGGCGGCGAATCGAAGAGTTAAAGCGAAATTTATACTTACATTACCTACGTTTATTGTTATTTGAGGCGTCTTATTCTAAATGTGATAAAGCCACATTTGGTCAAAACCGAAAATAAAAATACGTAGGCACTTCCGCATTCTAAGTGTAATTTGACACAATATTTGATCATCGATAAATTCCTAAACCCATCAAATGCTTACGAAAAAAAATATTTTAAATCTTGATGTAGTACAAAGAGCGTCCATTCATCAGATTATTATTAATTTTGAAGCTTCGTTTCTTTCCCGCATTTTTAAGTTGACCAATAGGAGAACACTAAATATTACAAATGGTGTCTACATTAAATTACTCTCAAAGTGACAGTTAATCGTTTTATTCATCGTGCTATATTTGTATTCATAATGAATGATTTAGTCAAAAATATAACAGCATGTATCAATGTGTCCAGAAAGAGAAAACAAAATAAATAATTACAAGATAAAAAGAAGTTTTTATATACCACGTTTTTAAATTCTATTGAATCATGTAAACTCGACAATTCTATGTTTTAATAAATACTTTTTTAATTTTTTCTGATGAATTATCCCATCAACTTGACAGAAAATGATCAAATGCGTAATAAAGAGAGCAATTATAAGAAATTTTCATACATTTATCAATTGAATAACATATATGAGATTTTTGATATGAAGTAAAAAACAAAAAAATAACAAGAAAGCGAGTTAATTCTTTTTTCAAAATCATCGAACGCCGTTACGCAAAAGTGCAAGCATTGAATTCGATCGAGGCGCCACCTTGCAGATTTTTTCCGAACTAACTTTCCATACAAAACAGAATTAACTGATAATTAATTCATTTCTACTTAAAGATGGCTAAAAGTATTAAATGAATGCATTTTAGTCGTGTTCTGGTATATTTTAAAAGTTTCAAATGTCTAGCTAATCGGCAAGTTAGTTAAAAATCGATTGCAAGATTTGTACTTGACAAACAAGAAAACGAGCTAATAAAAACGTGGTAAAATATGTGAAAAAAAGAACAAGAGCGGCGTGGCGTATTCGATACCTAATTATATTTTGTACTGCATGCTATATACCAATCATGGCGAACCTATGGCACGCGAGATGATTTTGTATGGCACTTGAATGTTTTATTTTGAAGAGAAAAAGTATACCTATAATACTCGTAATTTAAAACATATTTTTTACGAAAATGTTTTTCAAATAAATATATTATAAGTATATAATATTAAAAAATAATGACGACATAGCCATACAAAATTTCTTTGGTTTGGTATAACCAGTAATATTCACCAATCGATCTGAAAATGTAAACGATGAAATACAAATGACAGACAGCATCGTATCAAAAATAGCAGGCAAATAGGTACTCAAATAGTCAAGAAAAAACATTACGAATATTGTTATTATATAATTGTATAGGTCGTTCCTTAGGATTTATGCATCATACATAATATCACGCACTGACCTCATCAGGCGGCGGAGGACGCCGTACCGCGAATCTCTGATTTTGATCGATTTACAATGCTTGAGATCACTGCAGCGAAAGAATGCCTCATCTGATCTAAAGATAGAATCTCAAGAACTCAAATGAAAGCTTTTTTATAGGATTCTTAAAAATTACTTTTTCATTTTTTTTTTCTATTATACAGATTTTTTACAAAATCTCTCCAAAACTTTAGTGAACTATCAATTCTTGATGGAAACACATTGTATTAATTCAATAAAACCATCTTTAGTCCTTATTCAATACAGTTAATTGTTCTAAGGACCAGTTTCCTACAGATCTATCGATCGCATATCAGTTAAAAATGTCTCTTTACCTCATTCTTCTCTTTAGCCAGTGGGTTAAGATATAATTTATAAAACATAAAATATTAAACTCATCCATTTTAAAATATATTATTCTCTATTTGTTTAGGTACACCCCACCATACTACTGACGTGCACCTAATTTACAGACCCCTGTGGGGGTGCTCCCATAAGGAGTAGTGCCACCCAGCCGCTCGTTCTGATCCTAGTAGTCAATGTGCCACCGGTTATGTGACTACGACCCTCGACAAAGCAGAGCAATATGTTATAAATGTAGAAGTCCCGCAGTTTGCTCTTGCAGGTCCCACCACTTTTCAGGGTGAACTGTGGATGATGTAAGGTCGGTCACAAGGACCAAGAAGAGTAATGGTAAGAATGTAAATAACGACGACATAATAAAAATCGAGAATTAACGTAAAATTAACATGACAAATAGACACACCACACGATAATTAAATTTGAGTAATTAAGATGCTAGTAATAGGTATTTCAATAATAGTCATAGGTATTCTACTGTTATTTAAATAACTGATATTAATATTAAGAATAGATTAATCATGTATTGGGCTTCGATTAATGATAACCATGTAATTAATATGAAACGAACCATGTACCATGTAAATGCAAAGATTAAATATTATCAGTGTGTAGAATTGTAGACAGGCATTAATATATAATATCATTATAATAATTAGAGCATAAAATTAGCATAAGTTAATCCGCGAGATAAGCTAGATATTAATTAATCATCATTTTTATCGATTTAATTAGCCGAAAATCAATCCGAGCCCAAGCCTCACACAAAACATCAACATAGTATCTAATCTCTTTACGGGGTACCCAGTATCCCCGATTTTAATATTCATCATTCTCATAATAAATTTCATACGCGGGGAAGGCGTCATCCGCTTCTTGTCTTCTTGGTGTATTGCTTTTTACATTTGGATGGAGCTCAGGGGCTGGGCCCCATATCTCCTTCATCTCTTGGTTCTTGATATGAAAGCTTTGGCTGTTAGTAGTGTTAGTTATGATACAGTAAGGTAGTACAGTGTACAACATGATACTCGTAACATAGATATAATCCTCAACCAATGCACGATTGTATCACCCGAGCAGTATTTTGTCTTTTATACATTACATCCCCCTAAAAAGTCAGGTGAGGAAAGTTCCTTCCGTCCGTGCAATAGCGACGGGCGGCAGGTTGCCCTTCATCTTTTATTATCCTCGGGGAGGGGTCGAATATCAGTATTTGTCTTTTTGAGGGTTGGTTTTTTAACAGAGGTTTAGTCGCTCGGGTTGAGGGAGTCTGTGGTTGGGATGTGAGGGGAACTATGGTGGTTTGTCGTCAAGGATCGCCCTCGGTCTCCTATAGGCGTAGTCTGTGTCGCTTTTATCGTAGGTTGATAGGTTTAGGATGGTCGGGTTAGGGTGGCCTGGCATGGATTTGTAAAAATTTTCTGACAATTTCATGACGTGGTCTCTTTTTTTTTTTTTTTTTTTTTTTCCTACCTTTTCTTCTAACTGAAACCTTGTGAGGTCTGAGAGGCAGACCTCGGTTTCCTGACTGTTATTTCTAGGGTTGGGTCTTGTAAGTACATAAATGCCCTTTCCCGCATGTAATCTAGCTAAGTATTGAGCTGTTGAATTTACATTTACCTTCGCTTTTCAAACAAGTCTTTCGAGGGAAAACAGTTAGGAAAAACCCTCTTCCGAATATTGTCCTTATGGGTCCAACAAACAAAAAGTTCATCCTTTAGCGGGATGTTCGGCTTGAGATTATGATCTTGTGTGGATCATTTTATAACATCAAAGATGTTCGCCCAGTCCCTAGGGGGTATACCCCGTTTTCTGTTTTCCATAAGTTTAGCTCTAACCTGGGCTTTGAGCCCGAGTCTCATTCTGATGTACATTCTAAAGCTACCTAGTTTAACTCTTAGGGCTTCCAAACATTCTTTTACCTCTACCGCTAGACCCTGGAAGGGATCCGGCAGGGTCAGAGTACTGCCGGCCGCATCCGATGTGGAAGAGGTACCTGTAATTGAGTGAGGAGGGGGTGGATCATCAAAATTTGGAGAGTCAGGGGGCATCATCTTATGACGGAGCCTAGCTTCCTTGCGCCTGTGCTTAAAAATTTTAATTTTGTTGGCAAATAGTGTAGGTTTCTTATGAGGCCCTTCTGTCAGTCTATTCAAGAAGGTCTCTCTGTATTTAGTTATGGTTTCGGCAATGTCGATTCCATCGTGTTTTGCATTGATGCGTTTGATGCTATGGTGAGGCTTGAGTTCGTAGACGATTCGAAGGCATCTGTTCTCTATTGTTTGCAGCATCTTTAAATTGGATTTGGTGATGTCAGTAGTCCAAATTGGGGATGCATACAGCATGGTTGGTTTAATAACCATGCTATATAGTGCCTTTTTGTTTTCTTCTGAGAGACAACTTCTACGGTTGAAGATGGGTCTAAGAACCCCCATCGCCATAAAGGCTTTTCGCCTGGCTTCTAATAGGTGAGGTGTCCAGTTCAATCTATGGTGAAGGTATACCCCGAGGTATTTCACAGTGTTACTGAATGAACAGGGGATGTCACAAACAGTAATTTTTCCTTTATAGGATTTTTGGCTCCGCGAGAAGAGAATTGCCTCCGCCTTCTCCGCGTTAACTTTAAGTCTCCAGCGACTGAAATAATCAGTTAGCTGTCGAGTGCCCTTTTCTAAGTTCCTAATTGCCGTGTCAGTCTGGCGGCTGGTGGAAAGGATGGCTGTGTCATCTGCGTATAGCGCCAGTGTGCAGTTGGCGGGATTTGGCATATCACTTGTGAAATGATTGAAGAGCCTATCAAACTGCCCTGTGGTACCCCTGCATCGATAGTGCGGTGAGATGAATTCTCCCGTTTGACCACTGCAAAAAGCGCTCGACCGCTCAAGTAGTTCTGGATGATTTTTGTGATGTACACGGGCATGTTTGTGGTAAAAAGTTTGTGGATTAGACCGTCATGCCAGACCGTATCAAATGCCTTTTCGAGGTCCAACAGAACCATACCAGTGGTCTTGCGTTGTCTCATATCGGCCATCACAATCCCGGTAATTCTGGAGAGTTGTAGGGTCGTTGATAGACCCTTCCTGAAACCATATTGGGTGTCCGGGAGGACTTGATTGTGGGATGGGAGAAAGCGTCGAAGGATCACTTTCTCGAAAAGTTTGCTTATGCCATCTAGTAGACTTATAGGTCTGTAGTTTACAGCCAAAGAGTGGTCTTTCTTGGGTTTTGCTATAGCGACAACGTGAGCCGTTTTCCAGGTCTTTGGAAAGTATCCGCGCAGCAGACATGCATTGAAGATCTTAGCAATATGTATCCGCGCCTTCTCGGAAAGTCGTTTCAACATGTAATTTGTGATATTGTCTCGTCCGGGTGCCTTTCTGGCGATCAAGGTATTGATAGATCTAGAGATCTCGCGCGGTTCAACAATTTTAACATCATCGGGATCGATGTCTTCTTTCGCAAGTGCAAGAATTGAGTTGTTCACCAAGGCTTTAGTAGCTGAATCGGTGTCCGACTGGATTTTAGTATTATTGACGAACGCATCGGCAAGTGCGTCTGCTTTTACGAGATCCGAGTATACGAAATTTCGACTAGTCGCATTCTCTCTGAGGGGCTTTATAACAGACGGGCCCGTTTTAATTGCCCTGGATAGTGCCCAGAGCGAGTTCCGCGGGTCGTCTGTATAAATTCTGCAGTCCTTGAGTTTATTGTCCTAATGCTCGGCTTGTAGTTCTGATACTATCTTCTTGATTTTACCTTGTAAAGTATTGATCTTACGTTTGATGAAGTGATTTGTGCGTCTAGCTTTGTTCCAGTCCTTGCGTAGCTGGTTTCTAGTATTGATGAGCTCTCTGGCCTCATCATTAAGATCCACCCTGATGGGATTTTTCTTGATTTTCGGAATATAGCGACGTCTCGCTGTGAGAATAGTCTCAGTGAGTTCGACGGCCGCTGTCTCTATCTCTACCTCCGTTTGAAAGGTTCTAGGCGTGAGATCAATGCATCGATTAATATGCCTCTTGAATAGGTGCCATTTGGTTTTAGAGTAGTCAAATTGGATTTTACTTTCATTATCGTATTCGCCTCCAACTTCGAAATAAATTGGCAGGTGATCCGACTTCAGAGCATTAACAACTCTCGGGACACCGGTTTCTGGGGAGTTGTTTGCTATCACAAAATCTAAAACTGCTGGGTTGCAACGAGCTTGGACACGAGTCGGCTCGTCAGGATGTGAGATTGAGAAATCGTATTTCTCTGTAATCTTTAAGAGGGCATCGCCACGGGCGTTGTTGGAATGGCAGTTCCAAATCTTATTATGTGCATTAAAATCACCTGCTAGGATGACTGAGCCTCTGAGGTTGGCAAGGTAGACCACCTCTGCCTCGCTCATTTTTTCTTTGGCATGCCCATATACCGAAATTATGGCATGTAGGCCTCCATTTAAGTTTACTTCAACTGCCGTGGCTTCAAATCCAATGAGAGGCTTAATTGGGATGTGAGCATGTTTTAAGTCTTGATTGACTAGTATCATGACACCCCCACCCTTCGCTGGGAGAGGGCGGTCCTCACGATAACAGTCAAAACCGGGAACGGAGAAACGGTCTTTTGGTTTAAGGAATGTCTCCTGAATTAAAGCAATGTCCACGTCTAGCACCCGGAGTAGGTCAGTCAACTCCGGTCGCTTATCGCGCTGAGCAATGCTGCGGGCGTTCCAGGAGAAAAATAATCTCCTTATAGGATATATAATAGAAGATTATTTTTAGTGGGCGTGTGTTAGCCATTTAGGGCAACATGCCGCATTTAATAAGCAGAGATTCGGCTCTGTCAAGCCTTTCCTCCATGGACAGGGTAGGCGTCGTGGATGGATTCTAAGTTGAGATCTCTGTGCAGCGTAGAACCGCGCACGAACCAGGGTGCGCTTGTGATTCTACGCAGTGTTTTGTTGTTTTGTCTGTAGAGTTTTCAGGTGTTTTGGGTTTGAATATGCCCAGATGGGGCATGCGTATGTCATTATGGGTCTAGTGATTGCGGTGTATAGCAGAAGTTTTGCTCGCGTAGACAGTCTACTTTTGTTACCCATCATGGGTTGAAGTCGTGCGTTTATTACCTTGGCTTGGCGTTTTTTGATATTAATGTGTGGGTAAAAAGTGAGTCTTTTGTCGATGGTGAGGCCTAAATATTTGACTGATTTGTTCCGTGGGATGGGGTGTGAGTTCATTACAATTTTTTTTAAACTTAAGTGAGTGTCTTCTGTATATGCGTTTGGAAAATATGACGGCTGTGCTTTTTGAAGGGTTGATTTGAATACGCCATTTGTCACATCAATTGGAAATTTGGTTAGCCGAGGTCTGGACTTATTTGGTGGCTTGATTGAGGTTATGCGATCTTGCTATGATAGCTGTATCATCCGCGTATTGTGCTAAGATGGTAGAGTTACCGGTGCTGTCTATGGGAATCGTTATGTCCCACGTGTACAGGTTGTACAGGGTGGGACCTAGCACGGATCCTTGTAGGACTCCGGCTGTGGGTGTTTTTGTTGTGGATCTGATACCGTTTAATTTAACATTGAAAGTTCCATTCTGAAGAAAAGAGCTTATCATGTTAATCATTGCTTTATCGAGTCCTGATTCTGATAATTTAACAATGAGACCTTTGATCCAGACCTTGTCAAAGGCTTTTGCAATGTCTAAAAAGAGTCCTGTTGTGAAGACTTTTTTGTTGTAGGATTTGGTTATGTATTCTGTAACCCTAAGTAATTGGTGGTTGGTTGAATGCCTTGCTCTGAATCCATCTTGGATGTCCGGGATGAGGCTTAATTCATCGATCATGAAATGAAGTCTGGATTTTATGACTCTTTCAAAGATTTTACTTAGTACAGGCAGTAGGCGGATAGGTCTGTGATTTTCTGGTTTGGTTAGATTTTTGCCGGGTTTTGGGATCAGTACAATGTCCGCTGCTTTCTAGGCTGCTGGAAAGTATTGGAGTTATAAACATGCGTTGATTATCTGCGTTAAGATTACTAATCCTCTGTCTGGGAGGTTTTTGACGGCTTGGTTTGATAGTCCGTCATTACCAGGGGCTTTGCGGTTGTCAAGCCGCTTGATAAAGCGTTCGATTTTATCAATCGTGGTCGGCTTTAGAGGATTTTCTGGAGGGTCTGACCTCTCTTTGTAAATAGCCCTGGCTTTCCTAGTGACAAGCCGTACTAGGAGATGATGTCTGGTTCAATTTCTTGTAGGATTTTATCCATTTTGTGTAGTTGTAGCGGTTTGTGGATGAATCTTGAGAAAATAAAATTGTATTTTTTTTTTTTTTAGAACAGGTGTTGGTCTTCTATGTGCTGTGGTGGTTTTGCAGAGGAGTTTCCAGTCAATCGGCCGTCGAATCTATCTTAAGAAAGACTGATTCTGGCGGAATAGGTCAGTTGGGTGTCATCTGGGTGGGCGGTGGTGACGATGGAGCTGAGTCAAAAGGTGGCGGAATCGTTTCAACAAATGTTATAAGGTCGTGTTGAAATCGAATCGGCGTGGGTGGCGGAGCAAGGTGGCGAAATATAGCGGTATATAAGAGTAGCGGAATCGTACCGGAGTTAATACTAGTATCGGGACGCGTAAGTGTGTCTGTTCGCGGCGGGTACCAGTCGTGGAATGCGTCATCCGCAGTATTAATACCGCAAGATATTCCGCGAGCTTCGATCTAGATCTAAGGCCGTTCTGAGAGCGGCGTTTCCAGTTTGGTATTGCGGCAGCTGTCTCGCTTGCACGTATGGCCCCATCCCGCACGCTCGAACCGCGGAACACAGCGATATTTTCATACAAACAAATCTTAAACGATAACTCGAGGTACACGCGTCCGATCTGATTGAAATTTTTAATGACGTGATCGTCTCTGGATCGCGGTGACCTCAGTTATTCCGTAGCTTGCGTAACTAGAAGGGTTAGCGATTTATCTAATCATATATGGCTAAGGACTAGGATTAATTTACACTCAATAATTATAAGGTACTCGTAATTAGATAATAATATAAGATATATACATGTACTTAGGTTAGGAGGTCTAATAATTTTCGCATGGTTAAGTAAAATCGTAGATAACAATACATTTTACGAAACGTACTTACTGTTCGGGGAAGTACCCCAAAGTCGGCTCGCAATGAGACGCTATATCGGCCTATAGGTACCTACCGACCGCTTGCACCGGGTACAAATGTTTTTGTAATGTTCTGACTTCGCGGTCCTGCGTAATGAGCGATTAAATGCAAATTTAATAGCAAAACCGTTTTGCAAAATTGTGATGAAATCTGCTTTTTTAGATAAAAACCCAGGATTTTTGAATTCATTATCCAGTCTTTTTACCATCTCAGCGCGACTCCACGTCGGAGCGTGCTTTGATCCGTTTCATACAAAGTCATATATTGTGCAAGTTTACACAGGAGTGTGGTCCGCCCAACTCTCCCTATACCTACTTCGGGTTTATACCTCAAGTAGACTCTGTCGTTTTGCGGGCGAGAAATTAATTATAAATACCTTAACCGGACTTTTTGAGATAAATACCTACTCAGTACTACAAACATTTTGAACGCGAAGTTAGTTTTCGTACAGCGGTTCTTCAACGGAGGCCCCGAAATTTTTCAACTTTCATTTCATTCAAACATCGGTTCCTAAAGTCTATTAGTGGCGGCCCGTGTATATTTTGAATAATTGTTAACTTTTCGAATTTAATTATTCTCGTTTTTCTGAAATTCAACGTACCTACTTTGACATTTAATGTGCAACTGTGTAATTGTGTACTAATAATTCTGCGAACTATATATATAACTTTATTGAACTATAACTATACCTAAACTTGTGAACTATACCAATTTTTCTGAATTAAAACCAATTATAAAATTGTAAACTTTGTGATCGTGAACAATATATGAACCATTAACTTTTCTACGAGTTTTTATTTCGGTGACTTGTGTGATCACCACCTTTTGCAGACCTTGGCCTGTGACTCCTTGCATGATTGACCTCCACTTCCAACCCTCGGAGCTAGCCGCGGATTTGGAGGCTCATCACTACCATAGTACCAAGGCTCTTAAAAGTGGAAATTCACCAAAAACTCTGTTAATAATAAATTAAAATCACACTTCTCCATCTGAATCAAAAATATTTCTTGAGCTTTTGTGGACTAATAACTCACTATCACGGTCTACTGCTTACCCGTGCTTGTTAAGTGCCTGGATGACAATAATACTAAGCATGGTAGGTGTGATATATTATTGCGGGTTTAAGGATAGGATTGGAGTCATAATTGGCCTAACCAAATATTTTTTGAAACTTTTATTTGTTTACATATCTATTAATTTATATATTTTACCAATACATAATATGACATATTATATTATTAGATACAACATTATTTTTAAGTCAAGAGGCAAAATAATATTATTAAACAGCACTGCAGTTTGCGTGCGTCGACGCAGGTCTTACTTCATTCCAAATACATCCCATTAATATCCCCAATTACATATACAAAATTAAATTGGAAATTCTACAAGGAATACTCAGAAGCAATTCATACGAACCTAACTCTTATTAATGATTGTTAGGTAAGTAAATATCAATTTTATAAAATATAGTAAACGAGTACCTTATCCATTTATTGCCTACACTTCAGACACATGATAATATATCGTATAACCACACTTCTAAATTGTCAAAATCTAATGGGATTAACAAATAAAAAACAATAAGCAGACACTGTATCTATAACGTCACCATGAAAATTTTATAAACTCTAATAGATAATAACAACTGATATCTCAATTTTATTCCTTCATTCTTTGTTGCAAAAAAAATGTTCGTCCCTCCTAAAACTGTCGTAAATTCAATATTAACCATGATGCAATATCAAAACCTAATTTTTTTAAATACTGTAGTTTATTACATTTAAAGATTTCAGGGATCCGCGGACCAGTTGAAAATCTCTGGTGTATGCTACGTTAATTTATACACGCTTTACATTTGGAGTACTGCATACAAGACTCAGCATTTTAGGGGATTTAATCAACATAATAAAGAAATTAAAAGAAAGAAAAATAAGTTGAAATGCTTCGAGGATCACACTAATTGCAAGAAGGGTTCTAAATAGAACGCGATACATGTGATAGTCTTTTCGATTTTACATTCGACAACAATAATTTATTGAACAATGGCCAAAACGTCGACCTTAAAAATTTAGGACGTTTATGTGAAACTCTCACACAGACATGAAAAGTGGATATTAAGTTTATGGGAAAATCACAACAATACTGGAAAAACAGTGTCATTCATATATTAGAGAAAATAGTGAGACAAAACTCGAGCAATTGAGAACAAATAAGTTTCATAATATCCTTATAATATTTTACGACAATCAAAGATCAATGTACAAAAAAATTATTGTTGTTACCTGGTCATGGTAATTTGCGGCCAAATGACATTTGATCTCGGCGAGTTTTGGGTCGTCTGGCTTCAATTTCACTTCGTAGATAGCAAGCGCTTGTAGATAGTGGGGTTCCGCCTCTTCATATTTATCCTGAAAGATATTTAAAATATTTGTATTATGTTAATTGTAGAATTTTCGAATACATTCAATGAGAAAGAACGGACTTTGAGGCGGTACTATATTAAACTATTAAAAAATACATAAATCATGGCAAATATAGAATAATAATTAACTGATTTTTTATTATTTAACAAATAATTCACTAACATTGAGAATGTAACATTCTGACACAATGGCCACAGTTTGCAAATACATCAAAATATATCTACATCGGCCATATATGGACACCTCACAGCACCTCCAAGAATTCCTGTCGTCCGCCAGTGTTCTTGCGTCATACAAAAATTATTATGTATCAGGGGCACACACAAAAAAATCATCGCAATCTCGGACGTCGCCGCCACCTGAATATGGATGCCTATTTTAAGGACTAGCACTTCTAAGTATGGTTCTGCATGGCAGTCTATGACATTACAAACAATAACTTTGTATAAACTTTTATTCCATTTTTAGGTGAAACTCTTACACAGACATGTTACGAAAGAAGGGGTTTCTAACCTATCAGTAAACTCCAATCAAAAAGTGATGATTAATGTGCTGTAATATTGTATTCAGACAGATAATAAAATTATCCTAGGATGTGAACCGTCCGGAGTGACGATTTTAATACGGCCTCTCATGACTGTTGACGCTCAGACACATGGCACTGCAATTTACATGCGTCGTCACAGGTCTTACTTGATTCCAAATGCATCATATTAAAATCTTCAATAAGATATACAAAATCAAATGGGAGGTTCTACATAACAAAATGTAACACAGAATCTATTCCGAAAAGTTATATTAGTCGAGTTCCTCTCTTCATTTTATAGGTACTCTTTTAATTTTGTCAAATATGCCACTCCGAAGCAATGCATGCGAACCTTACTGTTAATATTAATTATTAGGTAAGTAACTAACAGATTTCTAAAAATATATAATAAAAGTGTGGCTTATGCATCTATTGTCTAAACTTTGGATGCATGATGTATCGTATTACTACACTTTGCCATGTTGTCAAAATCTAATGGAATTTACAAATGAAGAACAATAAGCACACACTGTATCAATAGCGTCACATGAAAATTTGATAAACCTCAATAGCTGAATAATAACAACCGATATTTCATTTTTATTTATTCATTCTAACACCATTTAAAACTGTCTGCCTTTAGCAGACGACTCCTCTGGAGCACTAGACGACATTACCTCCGACATTTAGCCTATTAGTTAACTGGACTTGTAAATAAGACAAACACCACTCCTGTTAGCTAGCATTACAAATTTAATAAATCCTACGGTCCGCATCAGAGGTTCTATCGGCGAAATAAATTTAAGAAAAATAAAAAGAATTCAGCCTCAAAGTACCCGAATGAAGTACTTCTATATGCACGTGAGTTCTTAAAGGTATTAATAGGTATGTACATAAATGTATAGTGCGTGTATAAAGTTCTTTATGTACTTTTATTGTTTTGTAATAAATTAATCGTGTCTGAATTAATTTTCTCCCAACAAAATGTATATCTCATCTTGTAATAAATTATATATCATTATTTTTCAACACTTTTACCCTCTGCGGCCCGTGAAAAATTAGAAAATGGATAAATTGGCCCTTCTTTCAAAAAGCCTGTGCACCACTGCTTCAAACCCACAAAATATGGCAGCCACACTATGCCATGCAATAACATTAATAATGACGCTACCATACTGTGAAGACAAAAAACATCAAACATAATTTGTTTCCTTCTCCGTTTTTAATAACCAATGATATATTGTCAACGTTTATAAAAATTGTAAACAGCTCTGGCCTCAAGGTTGAGCACTAAACAATACCAGAAAATGTTTTAAAAAATATATAAGTTTGTGACTGGTAAAGGCCACACGGTAAAATAACTCCTGGAAATCGATCCGACAATCTATTAGGTTGGAGTTTTTAAATTGGAAAGTCACTATAAAAACAGTCAACCCGAAGACGGGGACGCGCAAAGCGAGGATATTAGGAGTGCGTAACACCCGGGCTGCGGGGTCAGGGGGCAAGTCCGGAAAATACATTTTATTCTTCTTACTAAAATCATTCAAAGTTTACACTTATATTTTATTCAATTAAGTACGTAAACTGACTTTTAAGATGAGATATAGTATGAAATACATTTATGTGTGTTGCCTACTGTCAAAGGGCGGCGCTTACTACAGGGCGGCGAATCGAATACTAACATTACCTACGTATATTCTTATTTGAGGCGTCTAATTCTAAATACGATAAAGCCACTTTTGATCAAAATCGAAAATAAAAATACGTAGGCACTTACGCATTCTACGTGTAATTTTACCAATATTTGATGATCGATAAATTTCAAAACCCGTCAAATGCCTACGCGTCAAGAAGTGTCAAGAAAGCGAAAACAAAACAAAAGTATGTGGAAAAAAGAACAGGAGCGGCGCGGCGTATTAGGTACCTGATTACATTTTGCACTGCATGCTATATACCAGTCATGGCGAACCTATGACACTCGAGATGATTTTGCATGGCACTTGAATGTTTTATTTTGAAGAAAAAAAGAACACCTGTAATAAATTAAAACATATTTTTCTATGAAAAATTTCACAAATAAATATGTAAGTATATATTATTAAAAAATAATGACGACATAGCCATACGAAGTACATATAACCAGTAATATTTACCAATCGATCTGTAAATGTCAACGACGAAATACAAATGACAGTAGCATCGAATCAAAAATATCAGGCAAATAGGTACTCAAATAATCAAGAATAAACATTACAATTAATGTTACGAGGGTGGGTCAATAAGTCCTTAGAAAAGCCGACAGGTGGCGCGACTAGTACTGTAAGCGGTTTGTTTTCATGCAGCGGCACTACCGATTCAGTATGCTGCGAAGTTTCAATCAGATTGGTCGGGTTTTTGTGTGTTTCTCGTACATTTAAAAAAAAAATGCTTGTGAAAAATGGAAAAATGGAAAATGGAGAAAATTGAGTTTAGAGCTGTTATTAAACATTTTAATATAAAAGGGTTAACAGCAAAGGAAATAAAAAATGAGTTGGATTTAGTTCACGGCATATCTGCTCCTTCACTTGCAACTATTTATAACTGGTTAAATGAATTTAAACGTGGTCGTACATCAACAAAGGATGAACCACGCTCAGGACGTCCTGTAGAGGTGACTACACCATGATCAATAAAATCCACGATATGGTGTTAAGTGACCGAAGATTAAAGTTGAGTGAGATAATTGAGGTTACAGGGATCTCAAAAGGTAGCGTCATTTCTATTTTACATGACAAATTGGGCATGAAAAAAATTTCTGCAAGATGGGTGCCGCGTTTGCTCACAGTCGACAATAAATGCAATAGGGTGGTGGCCTCTAAAGCCCTGTTTTCGCTCATGCAACGCAATCCGGATGAATTTTTTCGTCGCTTTGTGACTGTAGATGAAACATGGATACACCACCACACGTGGAATTATTTTCGTTGACTATTTGGAAAAAGGAAAAACAATAACAGGGGATTATTATGCATCTTTATTGGACCAGCTAAAAAACAAAATTGAAGAAAAACGGCCTCATTTAAACAGGAAAAAAATCCTCTTTCATCAGGACAATGCCCGTGTTCACACATGTTTACGATCAATGGCTAAAATTGAAGAATTGAAGTTCGAATTGGTCGACCACCCACCGTATTCGCCAGATTTAGCCCCCAGTGACTTTTTCCTTTTCCCAAACTTAAAAAAATGGCTAAGTGGACAACGTTTTTTTTCAAATGAAGAAGTCATCGATCGGACAAATGCTTATTTTGAGGACCTTCCGAAAACTTATTTTTCTGACGGTTTAAAAAAAATTGAGAAACGTCTAACCAAGTGTATTGAGCTCCAAGGAGATTATGTTGAGAAATAAAAAAAAATACAACAATAAAAACTGTTTTAATGCTTTTTTCTAAGGAATTATTGACCCACCCTCGTATCATACAATTGTATAGGTAAATAATATTATCGCACTGACCTCATGAGGGGGCGAAGGACGCCGTACCGCTTATCTCTGATTTTGATCGATTTACAATGCTTGATATCACTGTAGCGAAAGAATGCCTCATCAGATCTACAGATAGAATCTCAAAAACTCAAATGAAAGCTTTTTTATAGGATTCTTAAAAATTACTTTTTCATTGTTTTCTATTAAACAATTTTTTTTACAAAATCTCATCAATAGAGTTAACTATCAATTCTTGGTTGAAACACATTATATTAATTCAATAAAACAGTCTTTAGTCCTTATTTAATACAATTAATTGTTATAAAGACCGGTTTCCTACAGGTCAATCGATCGCATATCAGTTAAAAATGTATCTTTACCTCATTCTTCTCTTTAGCGGCTTTAGCCAGTGGGTTAAGATATATTTTATAAAACATAAAATAGTAAACTTATAATCCGAAATAAAATATTCATTTTAAAATATATTATTCTCTATTTGTTTAGGTACACCCCACCATTTTTCCGAGACTCCCACCAGACTACCATAGTACCAAGGCTCTTAAAAGTGGAACTTCATTACAAACTCTGTCAATAATCAATTAAAAGCACACTTCTCCTACTGAATCAAAAATATTTTTTGAGCTTTTGTGGACTGTAATTTTGAAGGATGCTTGTGGATTCCGGATCTGGGGGTACTCGTATTGAAATCTAGCCTAAACAACAGCCACACTGTAGAAGTTGACTCTTTCATTGTCTACTAATAACTCACTGTCATTAAATCACGGTCTACTGCTAACCCGTGCTTGTTAAGTGCCTTGATGACAATAATAAGAAGAATGGTAGGTGTGACATATTTTTGCGGATTTAAGGATGAGATTAGAGTCATAATCAGCCAAACCAAATATTTTTTGAAACTTTTATTTATTTACATACCTACT
Organism: Rhyacophila brunnea; assembly: GCF_057557595.1. Taxonomy (NCBI): domain Eukaryota; kingdom Metazoa; phylum Arthropoda; class Insecta; order Trichoptera; family Rhyacophilidae; genus Rhyacophila; species Rhyacophila brunnea. Next base: position 5,528,270 of record NW_028233350.1, read on the forward strand.
GATTACCTACTACTCTTTGATACCTACACGTTTTTACGTGTATGGAGGACCCCTTTAAAGTAAAATGCGAGCGAAGCTATGGATGCCACATTCATGTTTCTTATAATCCGCTAAGCCAAATGTCCGTCTACCGCCGCTCGATCAAATAAAATGCTCTGTACATTCATGTATTAACTAAAAATGTACAAATTACTAGATAAGTGAGATAAAGGTTGGTCATGCGATATTGTTATTAATAATCGCGACTCGAAAGAAATAATTTAAGTTTTTAAATCGTATATATTAAGATTTTGTTGTAATGATAGCTGTTGCTTTTAGTAAGGTTCGAATATTAAAAAAAAACCATACCTAATATTGTTTCTTTCGAACACGATTCCCCGAATTCATGTAACACGGCTACCTGGCTGGAACGTGAGCCTAATGACCCTTGTCAGGTAAAGAACTCGCCGCGGGCGAGAATGACAGTGAGGGGTGAGCGTTCAGGGGTAGATTGAGAGGGACAGCGATAAAGCCTGAAAATCGGTAACACGCGGTAGATGTCCGATCTGGAGGCAGTAAGCCAAGGACGTTGGGTATCTTGTCCCGCTGTGCGTCAACTCCGTGAATTATAACGTTTGCTGTTTACCTAATTGTCGATTAATTTCCATATCAGTAGAATTCGTGTGCTACGCCGGGCACCTAAACGTGGTGATACGTTGTGTAGAATTTGCTAGTGCTACGAATCAAGTCATTCATAGATTCTCAAACTTTAATTGCTGCAGCTCAAGGCGCCCATCCTTAACAAATAACTTTTAGTGTAACTTTTTTCGGATTTTACCAAATCACAGTGACGGACTTGTGAATAAATATAGTTTTTTTAAAAATCTGAAATTTGTATCGTCATACCTGTCGACGCTAACCATTGGCATAGTGCGGCTGTCACGGACGGAGTTATTTGGACGATTTCAAGAACAAATTTAAGGCTGTTGCAAATTATTTCTGTGAATTAAAAATAAAGTTTAAACATTTACATACAGTTTTTCTCAAAGTTCTGACACACGCCTTCATGTGTTAATCTAAATTTGATGTGTATTGATATTGACCTGTACCTATGTGTGTAATAGTGAGTAACTTTTTGTGAACTTTAATTGTTAAAATATAACTTTCTTTTGAGATTTGTGCTACGAACAACGTGTGTGGGTGTCAATACTACATCCAAACCCAACTGTCAGAACTAACGTTAAGCTGAACGTGCTCTACCAATGCCAAACCCAGCTTCTATTGACCACCCTGAACAATTTACCATCACTGAGCTAGTCGAAGGAAGGAAGCTGGTCATGTAACTTACACGTATCGACCGACGACGCACTACCATCGGCGTCATTAACGCTATGTCGATCGGAGAGCTGAGTGCGGAGGTCGGATCGGGCTTTGCGGTCCTGGCCCTCCCCTACCCGGACTTCCGGGGTGTCAATATTATTAGATACAACATTGTTTTTAAGTCAAGAGGAAAAATAATAATATTAAACAGCGTCGACGTAGGTCTTACTTTATTCCAAATGCATCCCATTAAAATTCCCAATTACATAAACAAAATTAAATTAGAAATTCTACAAGGAATGCTCCGAAGCAAGTCATGCGAACCTTACTCTTAATATTAATTATTAGGTAAGTAACAGATTTCTAAAAATATATATATAAGAGTACCTAATCCATGTATTGACTAAACTTTGGATGCGTGATGTATCGTATTACTACACTTTGCCATGTTGTCAAAATCTAATGGGATTTACAAATAAAGAACAATAAGCACACACTGTATCAATAGCGTCACATGAAAATTTGATAAACCGCAATAGCTTAATAATAACAACTGATATCTCATTTTTATTCCTTCATTCCTCGTTGCTACAAAAATGTTCCTCCTTCGTAAAACTTTTGTTATATTAATATTATTAACTATGACGCAATATCTTACCCAAAATATCAAAATAATCCAGTTTTTCACATTTAAAGATTTCAGGGTTCCGCGGACCAGTTGAGAATCATTAGCGTCTGCTACGTTAATATGACGCTACAAGAATCCGCATTTTAGGGAACTTTATCAACATGCGTGTTGGATTGAATAAAATAAAGAAGCTGATATGCTTCGAGGATCACACTGATTGCAAGTAGGGCTCTAAATATAACGCGATACATGTGATAGTCTTTTGGATTTTAACTTCGACGACAATAATTTATTGCAAAATGGTCAAGACTTCGACCTAAACATTTAGGACATTTAGGTGAAACTCTCACGCAGACAAGAAAAAGTGGATATTAATATTGTGGGAAAATCACAACAATACTGCAAAGACAGTGTCATTCATATTCATTCATATGCCTATTAATAAAATTCATGACCACACAAAAAAACGATCAAATCTTACATCATTGTTGATATCACAAATTATAAAACAATGCCATGTAAATCTACAAAGTAAAGGGTGATACCTACATTGTATTGCGAAAGCATGAATTTTTAAATCCTTGATATCGATTTCGAATCGAGTAAACTGAAATACAATTGTAACACTTGACCTCATAAGTTCGTGTTCCCAACACGACATACAGGACATAATATTATTTCAACAACGATTGGGAAAGTTAATATTGTTTCTTTGATTTTTATTGCAAGTGTACCTGTTTATTACGCAATGATAGTGTTTTGGTGGAATGTTGAAAGACATAAAAACTTTTCATATGACTTTTGATTCTACCTATGCATTGAACTCTGAAATAAGAAAAAAAGAATGTGGAGTTGAAAGCATGTTTTACAGAGCAGCAAAGATTTTTCAGAAAACCATCGCACCAATCAACAAATGCACCAATCGCGTCTTTTAAAATATCGCATTTGTTAGCTAAGAAGAATAAACCGTTTGAAGATGAAGAAATAGTAAAAGAAGCTATGATTGAAGCTGCTGATTCTCTTTTTGAAGAATATTAAAATAAAAAAGAAATAGTTGCAGCTATTAATACGATACAATTATCAGCAAGAACTGTCACTAGAAGAATTGAAGCAATTGCATCTCATTTGGAGTCAGAATTAGCAAATAATATGGAAAAATGTATTTTGTTTTTCCTACAACTGGATGAATCGACAGACGAAACAGATTCAGCACAAGTGGCAATAAACGTCAAGATTGTGTTTTACGATTTTTCCACAAAAGAAGAATTTCTTCAAATTCTGTCATTGAAAGGATGTACCAGAGAGGAACACATTTTTTTATATTAAAAAATTGTATAGATGCAAAAATACCAATGAAAAAGTTGTCATCAATTACTACAGATGGGTCACCGGCAATTCCGAAAAAAACGGCTTTATTGCCTTATGTAAAGAGGATTCTGTATAACTAAAATATGTGTCGTACCACTGTTTCATACACCAGTAAATGCTGTGTGCCAAATCAATCGGTTTTCAAAATGTAATGTAAACTACCTACAACAAAAATTAAAAATTCCACCTGATCAGGAGCAATCCAACACAGAATATACAAATTGCATTTGGAGAATGAAAATGTCCAATTCAACGATCTTCTTTTACATACAGAAGTGAGGTAACGTAGCAGAGCAAAGAAACTTGCGTGATTTATCAACCTTTTATCGCAAATAAAAGACTTTATTGCATCAAGAGGCGAATTTTACGAAAAATTAAAAAACTTTTGGCTTATCCACCTCGGGTTTCTTACAGACATTATGAGCAAGCTTAATGATTTAAATCTAAATATGTAAGGAAAAAACACCACATTGCTGACATGATCAGTGCAGTAAATGCATTTTAATGTAAATTGGCATTATGATAGACTCATCTATAATAAGATCAATATAACATTTCCTAAATCCAAAACATATTAGTATTGAGAATTTGAGAGAAGAAAACCCTATTATTTGTATATCATAATAAAGATTATGGATACTCTCATTGAACAGTTTTCTTCCAGATTTGAGGATTTGTGATCCATTTAATATTACTGAAAATGATATACCCAGTATGATTTCAACGTATTTTGAAATAGAAATTACCGCAGACCTAGAATCGGAAAAAATAAATAAACAAAATTATTCTAAATTAAAAGCACATAATAATGATAAAATATTTAGGAATTAAGCCGAAAAGAGTAGTAGTTATTCCAATTTAGGACAATGTGCATAAAAATAACTTCATACTGTACGACAATATAATATTCTTGGAAGTTTCTGTTTTCTAACATGAAATACTTATGATACCTCCACGTACCTACGTGTATGGAAGACCCCTTTAAGGTAAAATGCGAGCGAAACTATGGATGCCACATTCATGTTTCTTATAGTCCGCTAAGCCAAATGTCCGTCTATCGCCGCTCGATCAAATAAAATGCTCTGTACTTTTATTTATTAACTAAAAAATGTACAAATTACTAGATACTTGAGATAAAGGTTGATCACGCCAGATTAGTACTAATAATCGAGACTCGAAAGAAATAATTTTAGTTTTTAAATCGTATATATTAAGATTTTGTTGTAATGATAGCTGTACGTTTAGTTAGGTTCGCATATTTCAAAAAACCGTATCTAATATTGTTTCGTTTGAGCACGATTCTCCGAATTCGCTGTAGCTCTCGGCTAGCTGGCTGGAACGTGAGCCTAATGACCCTCTTCAGGTAAAAGACGAAGGTACCCGCCGCAGGTGAGAAAGACAGAGAGGGGTGAGCGTTCAGGGGTAGATTGAGAGGGACAGCGATAAAGCCTTAAAAGTGGACATAACCGCGACACGCGGTAGATGTCCCATCTGGCAGGCAGTAAGCCAAGGACGTTGGATAGCGGTGGACATCATGTCCCGCTGAGAATAATAATTTTTACTGATTACTTACTTTAAAAAAAATTGCTGTATCGACAGGAATTGATCCGGCCAGGCAACACGTGTTCGACTACGTACCAACTTCCTATATCAGTTACGTGACTTGAATCGCGATTTTTTATTTTTTTGTTGGCTATACAAGGCGCCCATAGTTGTCTAAATAATTTAAAAACCGAAGAAATTAGCTTAGATAACCCTTAGCTATGATCACTACGAATAAAAATATAAATAAATCGACTCGTGAAAATTTAATTAATATTCTACCTTTAACCCTTAACACTCGAGTGCCGCCATATCGGCGGCATTACAAGTTTCCCGTATTACTCGAGTGCCGCCGTAGCGGCGGCACGCCTATGAAATCATTTTTTGTAATATTTTCAGAAATTTTTATAATGCGATTTCAATCAAGTTAGAATGAATAATAATAGGTTATTACATTTATCTGAGAAAGAAGTCGGCAAAAGAATACTGCGTGCGTAATTTCAACATAGTATTTTTATCGGAATCTTCTCTTTTTTTATTCGTAGGTCGTCGCTTGCAAGCAATGTTTTTTTGTCACATAAATTTTATTTATTGAATGTTCCCAGACTAGAGTGAAGTGTTTGTACGCATGATTTTGAAGTGTGTTTATATTTTTTTATTGGTTCTCGCTTGCGCAGGGGCGTCTCGTATAGTTTACAGTTTTATATTTGAATAGACTGTTTTTGATGACAATACTTACTAGTATATTATGCCGATTCGGAACCTATATAATGTGAAATACTCTAATGAGTCAAATGAAAATTATTACGTATCGATTTATTATTTTTTGAGAAATCTTTTGATAATGTGTACCGCACTGGGAATGAGTTGTTATGAGCCCGAAACTAATTTAGGAAATTTACGTGACAGCCGCTTATATTACAAGTGTATTTGAAGGCAATTCATTTGTATCATAGTTACAGTCATAACTATACGTATGGACGATTTACACTTTATAGCCACTTCTCTACATACCGCTATTTCATTATGATTCTGTGATAAGCCAGGATTACATATTGGAGATTGCTTTGTGAAATACCACACAATGAAGAATTATAAATAAACTAAAAATAAGTACAGTATATTCATTATAAATCTATTTTACAGAATAAAAATAAAAAAATTTTTTTTACATTTTTTTCACCAATTAAATGTTTTATATTGAAATTATGCTTTGTACGGAAAAAAGTCTCGAGTGGGTGGTATGTACCTATAAAAAAAATTTCGAGTGGAAAAGGTTTTAAAATTAATCTCGAATGTGCCTGTAACTATAAACTATGAAAAACTTAATAATTGTGTACATGTGTGTTGTAATTTTTTTTTTGTGATTTTTAATTGTTAAAATAAAGTTTTCTTTTGAGATTTGTGCTATGAACAATGTGTGTTTCATTTCAAACAATCACCATCATCAGCTGTCAATCCTACATCTTAACCCAACTGTCAAGACTAACCTTACACTGAACGTGCTCTACCACACCAAACCCAGCTTCTATTGACTGCCCTGAACAATTTACATCACTGAGCTAATCGAAGGGTGGAAGCTGGTCATGTAACTTATACGTATCGACCAACGGCGTCATTAACGCCAGGTCGACCGGAGAGCTGAGTGCGGAGGTCGGATCGGGCTGTGCGGCCTCGACTCTTCCCCTACCCGGACTTCGGGGGTGTCACTTATAATCAAAATATCGATCAAGACTCACAAATCCTCACTTGGATATTTGCTTAAGGACAGGTAATTCTAATTATGTACGTAACTATAATAAGTAAGCTGAAGATTTACAGTGCCAAGTGTCGAATTGATTTTTTTTGCACAGCATGTATTCGTATATAAATAGATGTGTGTATGTACATTTAAATATAAGAGTACCTACCCATTTTAAAATACAAAATAACAATTTAAATTTATAATAATGTTGAAAATTCGAATCTTGGTTTATTGTTTAACTTTTTTGGTATTTGTATTTTTTATTTTAAATCTCCAAATATTAGTTTTATATTTTTTAATGTTGATTTATGTAGATATGTATGTATCTTTTCTCTTAAATCAATATTTAATCATTGATCAAAATCGTGTGTAGTTAAATTTATAGAACTCCATATTATTAATAATGCACATTTCTAGGGATTTTTGGGGTTATATCATGATTTCTAGTTCTATTGGGATTTTTAATATAAAGTATTAAGCTAGAAAAGTATATAAATGTATACATTATGCCCCCCTGACTGTCTTCAAAATTTGTATTGCGTTCTTTGAGGCAACAAGGTTGCCAACTCCTGTAAATAAACCATTATAAAATACATATCTCATGGCAAAATATATAGAATAATAAACTGATTTTTTTTTATTATTTTACAAAGAATTCTGAAACAATGAACATAGTTTGAAAAGACATCAAATATATCTTCATCGTCCATGTCAGTCTCTTGGCTGGAGCATATTATAGACACCATACGGCACCTCCAAGAATACCTGTCGCTCGCGAGTCTTCTTTAGTCATACATATTAGGTAGGTATGTAACAGGTGCGCACGCAGAAAAATTATTGGGGGGTGGTTCATTTGAAAATGTATATAATAATTATAATGTATATTTGTAGTCAGAAGCCTTGCATGTCGTGGATTGCAGAAATAAGTGCGGCCAACCCTTTGAAAAGGCTGTCAACAGTCAAATCATCCGGGTCACGATAAGATCATGACGAAGAAGAAAACCAACTAATATGCCATTTACCTAATATGAATCATAATATGCAATAACGTTTGTCACGTAAGCAATACCCGCAATCGATTCGACAGAGAAGCCTTGAAAAAATCTCAAATCAGTAATACAACTACAAGCGTTGGCCTATAGTGTCGTGGGTCCCAGGTTCGAATCCTGGGTCTGACAAGTACACAATATATTGTTTTCAATTTGTGTGTGTCAGAGTATAGACCTAATAGGTTGAGCAAGTGGCTGACATCCATTTCTCGTAAAAACAAAATCGCTCAATACAAACCTCCACTTTGTGGAGGTCCATATGATCTTAGTAGGATCGGACATGGTCGAAAAAAAAATCTTCAAAATATGTGAATTTTTCACAAATTTGGTATAAAATATTTACCAAAGCATAACAAAATCCCTACAACTAACGAGATAACATGACCACTCAAACAGACACCTACCTACTTATATGTTTTATACTTTCACGGTTGTTTGTTATCATAATAGATTTTTGGGTTTTCACTGTTTACAGCGACTATTGTTAGGGATACAAAGGAATATTTATTTTATATTGTGTACCTATATGGTATTTATATAAAACATGTATGGTTTAGGAATAAAGGACGAGGGTAGTGAGTATCTGAAAGTACATGTTTGTATAGCATATTTATAGATTGAAAAAATGCAGTGTTACTATTTTGAAATGACAATGACATAAATGTTTGATTCTTGGTTGCTTGGTCAGGTATGTGTTTTTGTTTCATAAATTGTAAATAAATATGAATATCACTTTTGCTAAATCAGCTATCTATTGAAATTTAATTGACCCACATAAATGACTTGTTACATCAAGTGTTGTTTTGTGATTTTAAACAATATTATGTTGCGATGGCAAGTCATGCTGGATGGTAGGGTATTCACTTGTATATGTGTATATTGATTTGCGTAATTGGGTATGTGTGTGATTTTTTTTCTGACAGTTTAAAAAAACATAGCTTTTAAGTATACCTACTCGTTTAGTTAATAAAACTTTTGCAAAGCCTGTAATTCTTACCACTTATTGAGTATTAATACTTATTGTTATTTATAATTAGAATGTACTTAAATTATTGTTATTTCTAATTGTAAAACTCCATTAAATTCCCTAAGTACAAAACGTAAATCCGTTTGATTTAATTTATAATGCAGATAGAACAAAATGGAGCTAAGTATACCATTTCTTGACGCGGAAGTTACTGGAAAGTTGGGTGGTTCTCTAGGACAGAGATTCCACCGAAAACACACCCATACTAATCGTTACTACTAACATGCATCATGTCATCACAATCTGCTGGGTTCGATTTCGACATTGATGGCAAGAGCTCGGCGAATCTGCGTATTTCAAAACCAAAATATCCCACGTGTTAAAGGCTCTCCAAGTGAACAGATACACTAACAAGACAAACCAAGATGCCAGCAATAATAAAATCAATCTAGACAATCAAGAAAAACGGACAAAATTCAAGGGATAGGTTTATCTGCCTTCTATTAAAAATACTAATGATACCATTTCCAGAATAACACGAGATCGAAACGGCATTCTACCTTCATATCGACGAAATTCCGGAACATTTTAAGACCAGCGATGGACTCGCAACCCTTGGACTCGGCATGTGTCTCCAGATAAGCTGTCGCGGATGCCCGAAGAAGTACATAGGCCGAACTTCTCGAACGGTAAAAACGCGTGTGAGTGACATGAGAGGCCATATCGACCAAAACACTACATGATGTCAGCAACTGCCGAGCACTCGATGGACACAGGTCACAACTTTGACGTCTATGATACCAAAATGCTGGGTCGGAATAATGGATATTTCTCACGATTTGTAAAGGAGGCTATCGAATTCCATAGAAACCCCAAAAATATTAAAAGAGATAATGGGTTACGCTTCAAAACGTCATAGCTTCCGGCATTCTCAGCAAAATTCAATATTCAACCGGTATCTCTGGCTTCACAACTACTGACACAGCACATTAGTCTGACCATCGTTTCTTCACAGCTAATCGGATTAAATGTAAATGAGAGATTAATAGGTATTAATACACTAAATTTTATTGATAAATCGTCGCTATAGATTGGTTTCCCGAATATCCGTTTTTGTCGAAATCGACCTCTTAATGCAGAATGTTTTTTTGTATCTAATTGGCAGAGAACCATCATTTTCTTTTAATTACTTTGTAATGGTAATGAATACATCATTCATATGCTGTAAAAATAACAATTTAAATATCTCCATATATTTAAATATAGGATTATAAAATTTGTTTTTCGTCTCCTTCGGTCTATTCGGGAAACCAATCTACAGCGACGAAATATAACGACTAGATACCGACTTCATACTTCTCAACTGCCATTCTGAACATGACAGTCGACAGCATATGAATATCTAAATTCGTGTTCGGGATGTGTAGTCAGGTAAGTCACAAAACAGCCAAAATGAGATATGAATGCCACTATACTAAAAAAAAAATCTTTCGTTGTGTGTAGTCAGGTAAGTCGTACGTCTAACCATTGGCGAGATGCGGTTTCAGTCAAAACATATTTTTTAATTTACGGGTGTGTACACAATTAAGTCACATGAGTAGTCAGATAAGTCAACATTTTGTATGACTTACCTTACTACTCATAGTTGATATTAGTGTTGGCTTACCTTCAAACGTCATACCTACTCAGTGTTGATTTTGGTGAATCTAAAGTATTTTTTAAGATATTTTGAGAAATTAAAAAAAAAAAAAAAAATAATAGAACGTAAGTAAAATAGTCATATTATAATACATTATGACTTATATAAATAAGTATTGTATTCTTTATAAATAATAAAAAATATACCAAATTTATCCAATTTGATTTATTCAAATCTAAAAACTCGTACACAATATCCAAACAAATAATCTTGCTTCTAGGTTCAACCGCATATTCAAATAACTTGTATGTTGATGATTCATATGATAGCATAAAAGATCCTGATTTTAATATTCTAGAATTATTACAATCTAATTTACCAACATTGAAGAACCACGCCCTTCATGCTCAAATAATGCTTCCACGATTACAGATCACAACGATGTTTTAACCTGTTACCCTCGTTCTCGATTGAGAAGAAATAATCACCAAAACGTAACTTAAACGATGATACAAAGCCTTCAGAAATGATAAAAAAGTTGCACGAAATACTGGTAAAAGTTACACAACAAGTACCCATAATGGAAGTTATGAATACGAAAGTCGTATCAGACAAAGCGAACCAGGAAAACAACATTTTCGCCAAGTAACAGTTCAATATTACTTGACTGTTGAACTGTTACGGAAACCAATTTGTAAAGGTTGTACACTGAAAACATGAAATGAAAGTCACAATTTTATTGAACACGTTTTGAAAAAAAAATGTGCGACTACTTCCGGTATACTTATTCAAGAAAATGCAAGAGGAAAAATATCCCTAAAAACAAAGATAGCGAAGAAGATAAGGCAAACAGCAAAGACACCTATACTCTCAATCCCATCATTATGAGAGTCATTACTCTAGAAGGGACTATCAGAAAATACTTACCGCCACATTTGACAATAACTGTGATGTATTCTCAATACTTGAAGAGTATTAGCTCTAATCCCATCAATATTCGTTTATACGCAGATATATTCCATGTCATGAACTTAACATTCAAACGGCCAAACAAGGATACTTGCCAAAAATGCGATAAACTTAATATACAAATTAAGAATTCCACCAACGATGAAGAAAGAAATAAAAATCGTGAGGAATTGAAAGAGCATCATGACGAAGCTGACTTTGCATATTCAGCTAAGAGTTGTGATAAAGAGTACTTGCAAGATCCCTCTTGCCAAATTGTAACATTTGACATGCATCAAAGTTCCCGGGCCTTTTATAAACGACATGCGACAGTGCATGATTGTGATAATAACCAGAGATATTGCTATGTATGCCATGAGACTCTTGCCAATAGAGAAGCTAATAATATCGCTTCATGCCTATGCAAATCCTTAACCAAGGGGATACATGATAATATTAAGCATGTGATCATATTGTATTCTGATAGATCGTCGCTATAGGATTTGTTTCCCGAATAGACCAAATGTCAATTTTACAGGAGACGAAAAACAAATTTCATTGTCGTATATTTAAATATCAGTAGATGTATCAATCATTATTTCTAGACTCTATGATTGCAACATTATCTAAGAATAGATTCCAAGAATAATATACTGGTATAAATTATTAAATGCACAGAAAATGCGTTTTATTTACAAGTAGTCACTGTGGATATTCGGGAAATTTTTAGTGTTCTCTCAGAATAATGGATATTTGGGTCAAAACATAGACGTTCGGGATTTAAGACCGTAGCGTATTGCTGCACGGCCCACGGATTACTGAGTGGTCAAAAAGTACGCGCATCAAATGTTATATTTATTTACACGATAATTGTTAATAATTACTTCTACTATTTAAATACTAAATGATCGTAATTACCCAAGTTCGTATGTAATAATAACATGCGGCAATCGCTTTTTCGGTTTTTTTCGGATTAAGTAATAAAATAATTTTTAATTAATTAACTATTTTTTTATTGAACGAATAATTCACAAGATTTAAGAATGTACCATTCTAATAATTGAACAAACATAATTTTTAAAATCACTTCTGAGAAAATATATTATAACCAATAGAAAATATCTTTTTGAAAAAAGTAAGACGCCCGGCAGGAATCGACCCTGCATCTCCTGAGTTTACGCCCCAGTCCACGAATTACCTACTATGCTACGAGGTGACATACTTACGACAAACTTTAACTATTGGCCTTTTAATACCTGCTCATCAGCATTCTTCAAAATCAAGCGACTATCGGCGATCGGTTTTTTTTTATTAAATAAAAGTAGGTACCTACTACTTCAATTACTAACCAACCTCACAGATTTCTCCAATATTTTATGATGGTACTTACTCGTACTTGCTAACAATTTTATAGTAATACTTTTTCAAAAAAAAATAATCTATGTAAGTATATATATATATGTATATTATTATATCTATATATTTCTATAATTAACAATTAAACTTATTACAAACCACCAAATAATATTATATATTTACTATAATTGTAAGGAATAACAACACAAAATAATAGCATGTATAAATTAATTACCATTGGATGCTAATATTAGGTAGGTACCAATATCCTAAGTATATTATAATATTCACCAAATAAATAGTTACTTACATACATAATAAATTAAATTAACTATCAACGCATTCAAATAATAGCATCGCCTTTCATAGAAATACCTAGATTAAAAGTAAAATAAAGACAAACAAAGTTTGATTAATAATAGTTTGAAATAATAATTATTTTTTACGTCATAATAGTTGCCGGGTCATACTGTATAATTCATATAACCGTTGGGATTTTGTGTCATTTATCAAAATAAAATGCAGTTATTTAGGTTAAAATACTCACTTCCATAGCTCTACTGTAAGTTCAGGACGAACTGGTGATGTATCAGCTATGAATGATCTCTTCAAATTTGATGAATTCACTATTAAAACAATAGTAACTTTAAAAACTATATCAATAAGACGAAATTTGAAAGAGTACTCCGGACGCCGAAAAATATGAAAGTGGGCGTGATTGTTTTAGAGCTAGACAGCGTGAATGTGGGAGCGAGATGCACGGCGTCAGCGCGGTTTGATTGGCTAAAAGTCATATTCGGGAAATAAAAACTCAGCCAGAGACTATTGAGACCGAAATTAATTTGGATATTCAGGTACGAATAGTTGGACATTCGGGAGAACACCACGGAGTAATTGTAACTTAACATGGCGTATTCGGGTTTTTTAAAATAATATCTCTGTTCCTAGATAGAAATATATTGTTTTTATAAATGATTTCGGTAGAGTTCGATAAAAAAAATTGAACTGCATTAAAATGTCGATTTCGACAAAAATGGATATTCGGGAAACAAATCCTATAGCGACGAGATGTGTGGGTCAAAAAAAAAAATAGCCACGTAGCTGTAATGTGCATGATAGCAGTGAAACATTCTGAGACTTTTAAACAAAATTGATCACATTTTTTAGTCCTGGCTACACACATATGGAGTGCGATAGTGACCATTGCATAATTGAGTAGAAAAAAAGACATTTGGTGGAACGATCGAACATCCTCATGATTGGGCCAAATCCTTTTAAAGTCACTGAAATGACTCGTGCAGATTGTTTTAACTTCTCGTATCGTATAGACACATATGGGAATAAGTTTGTTTGGAGAGATGTTAAGTGGCTTCAATTCAACAAAAACAAACCGGGAATAGTAAAATTTAAGAGAACTTTTGACGAGACTACTGCATTTTAACAAATTTCATATATAAGACGAGACAAGACGAAAGATTTGATAGACTTACTTCCATACATTTCACCGTATTATAGAGAATTTTATGAGTCACTTGAGACATCTGAGATAGTCAACGATATTCTTGATACCTGATGTAGAAATCCATACTGAAGTTTAATGATAACGATGAAACTTTATAATATTCAGGTTTTTGTGCCTTTTCACTTCTTAAATAACATTAAATTAAAAAAAAATTATAAAAATGCTAATTTTAAATTTATATACTTACTATTTTTTTCAAAAAACTAATAAGATGTATGTATAAAATGTGTGTTTTATTGCTAATATTAGTCGGATTTACTATGGAAAAATAATAATATTTCGTTGTGCGTAGTAAGGTAAGTCAATTATTTTTTGTGCAAATCCAGATAAGTCAATACCTTTTTTTTTTAAACCAATTAAGTTTTAATGCAATGAAATAGTGTCCTAGAATACTTCTAGGAAATATAGTTGAAAGCCAATTACATATAGGTACTTTGATTTGTTATCCATAAAAAAAACATAACTAAGTATAATTATGGGTATGTGGGCAATTTTTTGAACTTTGTTTTTGCTATATCTCAAAATGACAATTTGTGACTTACCTGACTTCACATCCCGACCCACGAATTGAAGCTTTTAAACCAGTGGTGCATAACAAACGCGGCCCGTGGGCCGTACGCGGAATGAAATAGCATTCGTTGCGGCCCAAAATAACAAGTATTCATCAATAGTTTTTTCCATTGAATATGATGTGTTCGACATGTGAACAAATTATGCAGTAGCATCGGTAAATAATCTGAATCGACACTGATAGAAAACCTAATGCTATTTTTTATTATTTAATATAATTATATTTTCACGGGTATAAATTTGCGACTGAAATTCATCTTTTTACAATGAGTCAAACCGTCTGTGGTGCAGATGCAGTCTATTTTTAGATTATTGTTTTCAAAACGCGCATTTTAGTGTTAGTTCTCCAGGAATTTTGTCAGTGCATGACGACGTTTGTGTATCGATATTAAAAAATCGCCGTAAATAATCTACTGAAATCATGTACTGCTTTATCGATTGTCTTAACAGAAAAAAATACAGTTCGATTATGACACATTTGTTTGTGTACATAGTATTACCAAACAAAGCGCCTAGTACGAGAACGTCTCAAATTCCAGATCTAAAATCTAACCAAAAATAACAAAAAATATACCCCTGATTAAAGTTTGCAATCCCTGATAAATATTATAAAATAAATAACATATCGCAAACGATTTTTGCGAGAGGCAATATTCGAGTACCTGCACCCAAGGCTATTTTCTGACCCTAAACTTCGGCCGGGTTGAGGTGACTTTGATCCCAAGCAATGGTAAATTTTCAAAACCCAAAAAGACCTAAGAACATTCGGGAATCTAGTTATACTATTTGACTTACTACGGTCGCATCACCCTTCACAAGAGAATAATTAGATATATATTTTCGAGTAATAACAAAAAGAACTGCGAAGGCCGTGGTAGGTCCCACGCGAGGGTCCGCTGCCCACGCGGTGGATATATCATCCCAACGGAAAGCCACGCATGTCTTAATATTATAAATAAGTGTATCCCTTTTGTGTGATCGTGTTAATAATAATTCATATGAGCACCCTTAAAGCAGCCCGTGAACCTAATAAATTAGGTTAGCGTTAATCCCGATAATGTACCTAGAAATTAATTAACCCTCCTGTGTCAGTGCCGAATAAATTAAAAGTAGTGCAACAATGGCTGCAAAATAATACCGTGTCTTCTCCGTTGTAACCGATAATGTAACTATAACAATCACTCACCCCTAGGTTTAATTACCTAATCTTTATAATATACCCATAATGGCAATGTATGTTTAACCGTAAATAAACCCAGTTCTGCGCGGTGCTATCAAATAAAAAAATCTGTGTTATCAATTTTATACTAAATTTGTGGCCGTTATGATGTGTAACACAAACCCTTGAAATGTCTCACTCCTCAACATCAAAGTATCCGAATGAAGGACTCCTATATGCACGTCAGTTGGCTTTATGCATCATATATAATATTATCGCACTGACCTCGTCAGGCGGCGAAGGACGCCGTACCGCTAATCTCTGATTTTGATCGATTTACAATGCTTGAGATCACTGTAGTGAAAGAATGCCTCATCTGATTTAAAGATAGAATATCAAGAATTCAAATGAAAGCTTTTTTATAGGATTCTTAAAAATTACTTTTTCATTTTTTTTTCTATTATACAGATTTTTTACAAAATCTCTTCAATAGAGTTAACTATCAATTCTTGGTTGAAACACATTGTATTAATTCAATATTTGTATTATTTCAATATTTAGTCCTTATTCAATACAATTAATTATTGTTATAAGGACCGGTTTCCTACAAATCAATCGATAGCATATCAATTAAAAATGTCTCTTTACCTTTTTTTCTCTTTATGCAGTGGATTAAGATATATTTTTTAAACATAAAATAGTAAACTCATAATCCGAAATAAAATATTCATTTAAAAATATATCGACTACCTCATGGAATAACACACTAAGTCTAAATTGTCTATCTAAAATATATATTATATATTATATGCCATTCGGGATTTCAGCCATTCGGGATTTCAGCCATTCGGGATTTCAGCATTCGGGATTTCGGCCTTCGGGATTTCAGTATTTAGGGTTTCGGGATTTCGGCTTTCGGGATTTCGGCTTTCGGGATTTCGGGCTATCGGGATTTCAGCCATTCGGGATTTCAGCATTCGTCCGGCACCCGGTATATTGTATTATCGTTTTATATTGCAAGTATCTAATGAAGACGTATAGTGTAAAGTTTTAATGTCGAAATTATTTTCTTAATTATCACTAATATTAATTATTGTATTTCAACAATTTTAGTTAGGTTAGGTACATATCTCTAAATTTTACATTTTTCATTTATTTGCTAGTTTTAATCATTATATTACATAAATACTATAATCACTATTATTATATTGTATTATCGTTTTATATTGCAACTATGTAATGAAAACGTATAATTTAAGTTGTAATGTCGAAATTATTTTACGCCCAATATTCTTTTTTCTTTGATAAAATAATAATTTTCCAAAATAAATAATATAACACATCTTTCATTATTGCTTACTCTGTCATACACCCCTGGTATAAATATTTATTTCAATCCACTTTATTTCCTTTCAAAAAAGCCTATATCCATATGATTGACTTTCAAAACCTACTCAAATCCGATGTTAAGTATCAAAACCTACCTAAGTGGATTTTTAAACACTAAATAACTTTCTAAATGTTGCTTTTACATTAGTAACTCGGCAGGTGACATGTTATTATCTACTTCTTTATTCATTAATTTTATCTTTTCTTATATTTTGCAATAATTAAGCCCACAGCAGTTTTTTCGCTTTTGCCAACATTTGTGTTCATGGAGTTAAGCAGGTTTTGATAATACCTTTTTGAAAACAGTACATTCTCACTTTGCAAGATAACATCAAAATGTGTATATATATACCTATCTTAATGACGAATGAAATTCATGAGTGAGCACGGCTGAAAGCTTGGAAATGTTTTTTTTTCTATTTAAAAATCTTTTAATTGTGTATTATTTTATTACAGATTCAAGGTCAACTTCATATAACTAATAAAAAATACTGTTTGTTTCTACGAATAAAAAAAGACAGGAAGGAAGATGTGTACAAATCACGGCAATCAGAAACGCCGGCAAATATGGCCGACAATGCGTGATACACAAACATAAAATACACAAAATTACAAACACATTCGAAGTTTGCCGCACACGTACAGACCACGTGATATTTGTTTACGCAAAATCGTCGCATTTCAAAATGGCGAATTTGATTACCAGATTTTACTGCGATGAATCAGTATGTTCCTTCTTGTCTTTTTTTATTCGTAGGTTTGCTTACTATGTACACCGAGAAATTTCCATTTATTTTTGAGTTTTGGAATATAATGCAACCAAAACTGAAAATAATTCTATCATGGGTGTTGACTTCCTGAATTAGTTAACCCCAGGTCCATGCCACTACGTGAACCACAGTGGATATTAAGCCATTTCTACACTGGCAACAAGTTGCTGGCAACCTCATTAAATTTTACGATACTTACCATAATTGCTTAAGAAATTTTACGATAATCATCATAATTATCGTAAAATCTAACGAGGTTGCCAGCAACTTAACTTGTTGCCAGTGTGGACCCGGCATTAGATGCACAAAACTTAAATAATATATATTATAAATAAAAATTTAAAATTATAAATATTTATGATTTATGTCTTCGACAGCCCTGATGAAATATGAGTCGGATCGAGTTATAGAGCAAATTTATTGACACAAACAACTTTGACACGACCTTTTTATATTAACTAGTAGACCAGATATTATGGACCACATGTAGATACTACTACTATCGACTGGAAAACTTGCCGGTATTGATTGGGCATGCTTACATAACTGCAGAACTAACCCGCAATTACTAATGATGATTGGGCATGAAATAACTGTGTTCAACCAAATCGCTTCGGATATTGGTACATTCCACCTGCGTGAGAACGAATTTATGTGAAGAGATTATAAATTCTTAGTTTTATAACTTCTTAAATAATTAAAGGGCCTACTTAGCTCTATCAGTGTACAGATATGTAGGTACTATATAAATTTTGTATTTACTCGTCTCTGTATAGGTACACACTATTTTTTCTAATTCTGCATCTATTTATTTATTTTTTGAACACTATTTTATTACTATTTCTTTGATTTCTTTATATTCTGTGCTCATCTTGAATCTGTAATAAGTAGAATTTGCTATATGTAAATTAATTTTTAATTTGAATTTTTAGGGTATGTGGATATGTTGTTTTTTTATGACTAATTATTTAATAAACTGAACTATCCCAAATGAGACAGTAACATAAGTTATAAGCAGTAACGAGTGGTGGTAGAGGTATCATGTACTGCTTATGGGTGGTAGATAAAGTAAGAATAATAATATTAACACAATTTATGACGGTATACTTTGTTCAAACAATATGATTTCGCCTGCAGCGCTGACAATCCTTACCCACAATTTACATCCACTTACGAAGTTCAAAGTTTATTGTTGCACTTGTACATGCAAAGTACGAACGTAGGTATGTATCGAAAAAAATCAAGCACACTTTTTTCGGAAAATTATAGAGCGTTCCTGTTCGTGAAATTTTACATTTCGAACACTGAACTTAAGCAACGGCCATACTTTTATAGCAAGTTGACTCTTTCGTTGTCTACTAATAACTCACTATCATTAAATCACGGTCTACTGCTAACCCGTGCTTGTTAAGTGCCTGGATGACAATAATAAGCAGAATGGTAGGTGGGACATATTTTTGCGGGTTTAAGGATGGGATTGGAGTCATAATCGGCCAAACCAAATATTTTTTGAAACTTTTATTTGTTTACATATCTACTAATTTATATATTTTACTAATACATAATAGAACACATCATATTAATAGATACAACATTATTTTTAAGTCAAGAGGCAAAATATTATTATTAAGAGGGGGCTCAAGAGATGGAGATTGAAATATAATCTAGTATCAAAAGGACATCGGCGTCGTTAGGACGTTAATTTAAATCGATATTTTCGCAAAAATCACTAATCATCGGAGATTTTATTTAAAAAAAAAAAAATATTATTGGTATTGTCGGCCGTCTTATACATTATTATTTGATAAACAACTGCACGTGTCCGCCGATCAGAAAACAGGGCTGTCAAAATATTATATGGATTAATATTTTTAAAATGTTAATTTCGTCATAGTTTTTAATCAAACCTTTAAGTACATACTGATAACTTGGGTGGATATCGTAGCAAACATACTATTGATATATCTACGGGTATATTATTATTATTACCTAATTCAAATTGAGCATAGGTTGATACTCAAATACTATTATAGTATGTTTATGATTTCGAGAAAATAATACGATGGTATATAATCAATATCAATTATTTGAAAACATTACATTTGCATGTAGGTACATGTATAATATAGTGAAAAGGTCAGATACCTGTTTAATTTGCAAGATAACATCAAAATTTGTATATACTTACCTAAATGAAGAATGACATTCATGAGTGAGCACGGCTCAAAGCTAGGAAAATGTGTTTTTTTCAATTTGAAAATATTTTAATTGTGTATTATTTTATTACTGATTCATAATACATTATATAACTAATAGAACATACTGTTTTTTTATATGAATAAAAAAGACTGGAAGGAACATATTGTGTCACGGCAATCAAGAAAGACCGGAAAATATGGCCAACAATGCATGATACATACACATAAAATACACAAAATTACCTATTTAAGTTTACCGCACACGTGCACACCACGCGATATTTGTTTACGAAAAGTCGTCGCTTTCCAAAATGGCGAATTTGGTTGCCAGTTTTAGGCATATTATGCCGGGTCCACATTGGCAACATGTCGCCGGCAACCTCGTTAAATTTTACGATAAGTATGATAATTATCGTAAAATTTCTTAAGCCATTATGATAATTATCGTAAAATTTATCGAGGTTGTCGCGCGACATGTTGCCAGTGTGGACCCGGCATTAGATGCACAAAACTTGAATAAAATATAATATTATAAATAAAATTTAAAAAGTACAATATAATTAATTGCGTCGACAGCCCTGGCGTCGCCCGCCAGTCGGATGGACTAATAAATAAATGATGTGTCTAGTGACTGTATGTTAATAATTATTTTTAGGCACTCATGATATAAATTATTTCGCCCATTGGCTTTACATACAATAATGCTTCTTCCTACCACTTGTTTCACTAGTATAAAAGTGAAGTTGCGCAGCCAATAAAAAGTCACTTTCTTTTTATAATAGGCAGACACTAAATTATACGTTTTAAAAAATATGCATTAGAATTAAACAATACCTATTATTTTTAATACGTAGGTCCTAAACATTACAAATAAACGCTATTCATTAGTAATGTTTTTTTGATAGCACATGAAATAAAAATGTAGGTAGATATGTATGTCAACATCCTTCGTATATTTAGTTCTCGGACAATTTCAGGTTAAAAAGTTATTAATATATTATTAAGTTTATATCGTGGCTAACACATAATCAAAAAAGTTATCATATTAATCATATCAGTTGCAATACTTCACACCAAAGAACTGATAAACATATTGAATTTAGTAACATTTATTAGAAAGTACTATTTTTTGGTCACCCCATAGCTTCACTTCACAAGCTTCACTTGGAGGGATTTTATTGAGACAAACATTGGCGGCAACCTTTTTATATTAACTAGTAGACCAGTTATTATGGACCACATGTAAAAAAATCATATTTTCAATTCTCAAGGCCGATTCTGTAGAGCTTCCCCTTAAACAGCACTGCAGTTTGCGTGCGTCGACGTAGGTCTTACTTTATTCCAAATGCATCCCATTAAAATCCCCAATTACATATACAAAATTAAATTGGAAATATTAATTTTTCAAAGCAAGCAATTCATGCGATAATATATCGTATAACCACACTTCTACATTGTCAAAACCTAATGGGGTTAACAAATAAAAAACAATAAGGAGCCACTGTATCTATAACGTCACCATGACAATTTTATAAACTCTAATAGATAATACCAACTGATATCTCATTTTTATTCCTTCATTCTTTGTTGCTAAAAAAATGTTCTTCCCTCCTAAAACTGTCGTCAATTCAATATTAGCTATGATTCAATATCAAAACCTAATATTTTCAAATACTTTAGTTTATCACATTTTCTGGGTTTCAGGGATCCGTCGACCAGTAGAGAATCTCTGGTGTATGCTACCTCAATTTATACGCGCTTTACATTTGGAGTACTGCATACAAGACTCCGCATTTTAGGGGATTTAATCAACATAATAAAGAAATTAAAAAAAGAAAATAAGTTGAAGTGCTTCGAAGATCACACTTATTGCAAGTAGGGCTCTAAATAGAACGCGATACATGTAATAGTCTTTTCGATTTTATATTCGACGACAATAATTTATTGAACAATCGCCAAACGTCGACCTTTATTTATATACCTTAAATTTAGGACGTTTATGTGAAACTCTCACACAGACATGAAAAGTGGATATTAATTTTGTGGGAAAATCACAACAATACTGGAAAGACAGTGTCATTCATATATCACAGAAAATAGTGAGACCTAACTCGAGCAATTGAGAACAAATAAGTTTCCTAATATCCTTATTTTATTTTACGACAATCAAAGATCAATGTACAATTATTGTTGTTACCTGTTCATGGTAAATTGCGGCTAAATCATATTTCATCTTGGCGAGTTGTAGGCCGTCTGGCTTCAATTTCACTTCGTAGGTAGCAAGCGCTTGTAGATAGTGGCGTTCCGCCTCTTCATATTCACCCTGAAAGATGTTTAAAATATATGTATTATATTAATTGTAGAATTTTTGAATACATTCAATGAGAAAAAATGGACTTTGAGACAATAATATATTAAACTATTATAAAATACATAAATCATGGCAAATACTGAATAATAATTAACTGATTTTTTATTATTTAACAAACAATTCACCAATATTGAGAATGTAATATTCTGACACAATGGCCACGGTTTCCAAATACATCAAATATATCTACATCGGCCATATATGGCCTCACAGCACCTCCAAGTATTCCTTTCGCCCGGGTATTGAGGTATTAATAGGTATGTACATATCGCACCCCTAGTTTTAAAGTATGACAAGTCAAAAAACAGCATTCTGAGATAATTGGATTCAAAGATTCAAACCCTCTCAACTAAATCTAAAAATGTATGTACCAAACCGATTTCCTTGCTCAATATGTATCAGGGCTTGTATTTTTGTATGAAATAATTATTATATTGAAAAATCATACAGAAAACATATTTTTAGTAGTATTTTTGAAATGTCATACTCTAAAATTGGACTATTTTGATAAATTTTGAAATAACCCATCATGCACACAATACAAACTAATATAAAACAACATAAAATCTCTTCAATATATTATGCATATCAAGTAAAATAATAAACAAAATGGTTATTTGAAATTTTTATTTCATAATAAAATAACTGGGACAGATAAATCATCAAATACACACCGATTTTTTAAAATATATAATTGTATAAGATTATGATTACCTATTCAAGATTCTTGACATTATGTAATGAAAATTATTATGTAATTTAGAATTAATCAGAGTAATTTCCATCACTCTCTTCGTGAACCAAGTCATTTCTTGCCACTTGAGTACTATTAGCGACTTTCAAATTATTGTAAAAAACGTGGTACGTCATCGGTATCAATTTTTTTGCATAGGGTTAAAAGATCTTGCTTTTTCTGCATGGTTATTCCTGGTGGCTCATTATAAGTTTTCAGTATAATTATCATATTCATAGGAACCGGACGACCCGTCATGCGATGCATTATATTAATTTCCTTATAGGAAGAATCATTAAAATTGGTTTTAATGAAAAAACTATACGGTGATTCTATTTTCAAATGCATGACTGATTGCTTGCCATGTTACCTTCGTACCTACGGTAGTTATAACTCAATTTTGTTCCAGCTCATTGGACAGCAATTTCATGTCAAATATATCATCAGTTGCCATTGCATTAACTCTATAAGGTTCACCATTCTTTTCAGCCATGGTTATAATGGGTATCCATTGAGCTGGTATGAAGACTGGAGCACTTTTAGTTTTCTTTTTTTTTGAGTGCATCGCTAACCAGTATCCACTGATTTTGGGTGTGACCCGTGATCAAATATTTTTGCGTTACAGACTTTATATTTTCTGTTTCCAATAGTAAATACAACGCAACTAAATATTTATTCTTATTTTGTCCAGCACAGTTATCGGACCAAAAATGCCCATTCTAATTTAGAATTCCCTTTTCAAGTAATGTTTTATAAATACAACTACCAATTTCATTAGAACCTCTTTTAGCAGTCACTTCGTTCCAGATACAACAAAGCCCTTTTTTGCAGCAATATCTAATATAGTGAAATATGTTGCAAGTTTTTTGGTGCAATAGAAGTTTGAGACTTAACCACAGGGTTATGCTTAAGAACTGCTTGCAAATCGAAGCATGAAACTATCATATCTGGATCAGGGATAGCTCCATTTTTCACGTAATTTTTTCTCCTCTCGTGCTTTTTCTTTATTTGGGATTGAACGAAGTTAATTGTTTTGTTTTTGTGTATTATTTAAATTTGTATATGCTGTCCTGACCATTGATCCTTTTTTTACTGAAAGCGCCCAATGTTAAATTCTGTGTTAAACATCGTAGAATACTGAGACAACTTCACGAGAGGTCGATCATTTTGTTGGCACTTTCCTTTGTATAGCATATAATGTTGCTAAATTTAAAAAGCCATCAATAAATTGTCTGGTAGTTAGTCTGGTGTAAGCGTCGGACTATAGCGTCGTGGGTCATAGGTTCAAATCCTGGGTCTGGCAAGTACACATATTGTTTTTCAATTTGTGCATGAGTCAGAGTATGGACCTAATAGGTGGAGCAAGTGGCTGACATTCATATCTCGTAAAAAACAAAAATCTGTTAATACAAACCTCCACACCGCGGAGGCCCATATGATCTTATTAGATCGGACATGGTTGAAAATTTGAGCTCTCAGTAAGTGGGATTCTACCCTAGGAATGCAATTGATGTGATCTCTAACATATTGTTTTAATTCGGTATCAATTTTCTTATGATTTTCATGTGTTCTTCTGAGATCCTTTTCTATGATTCCATCACTGTTTGTTTTATTTAATACTATATTGATCAACAAACTACTGTCAAATTGTCAATGTTTTCAGAATAACCAGTCACCAGTGTGACCACAACACAAGTTTTATTTACTTTGTCCATTCCTGACCTATGATAATTCAAGATGTCATAGTCTTAAACTCGCTGAATTTTTGAATCCTAATTTAAGACCATAACAACTCAAAATAGCATAGTCTTTAAATATCACACAATACTATTTATGAAAATTATAGACTATTCTTTCTGTCCTGTACTTCCGTAGAATTTATTTAGACTTGTGATAGTCTTTGACCAGATAAATAATGATATTTTCAACCTTTCTGCATTATTAACTCAAAATGTCAATTTTTCGACTTGTAATAGTTTAAAACTAGGGGTGCGATATGTATAGTGCGTGTATAAAGTTATTTATGTACTTTTATTATTTTCTAACAAATTATTCGTGTCTAAATTAATTTTCTCCCAACAAAATGTATATCTCATCTAGTATAATATATCATTATATTTCAACACTTTTACTCTTTGCGGCCCGTGAAAAATTAGAAAATGGATAAATTGTCCCTTCTTCCGAAAAGCTTGTGCACCACTGCTTCAAACCCACAAAATATGGCAACCACACTATGTTATGACGCTACCATACTGTGCAGACAAAAAACATCAAACATAATTTGTTTCCTTCTTCGTTTTTAATAACCAATGATATATTGTCATCGTTTATAAAATTTGTAAACAGCTCTGGCCTCACGGTTGAGCACTAAACAACACCAGAAAATGTTTTAAAAAAAATATAAGTATGTGACTGGTAAAGGCCATACGGTAAGTGTTGTTAGCGATGCCTAAAATAACTCCTGGAAATCGTTCCGACAATCTATTTAGTTGGAGTTTTTAAATTGGGAAGCCATTATAAAAACAGTTAACCCGAAGACGGGGACGCGCAAAGCGAGAGTATTAGGAGTGCGTAACATCCGGGCAGCGGGGTTTAGGGGGCAAGTCTGGAAAAATACATTTTAAATATTTTTCTTACTAAATCGTTTAAAGTGTACACTTATATTTTATTCAATTAAGTATGTTAACTGAATTTTAAGATGAGATATAGTATGAAATTCATATTATGTGCGTTTTCTACTAACTGTCAAAGGGCAGCGCTTACTACAAGGCGGTGAATCGAAGAGTTAAAGCAAAATTTATACTAACAATACATACGTATATTCTTATTTGAGGCGTCTAATTCTAAATGCGATAAAGCCACATTTGGTCAAAATCGAAAATAAAAATACTTAGGCACTTACACATTCTACGTGTAATTTGATACAATATTATTTGATGGTCGATAAATATATTTCTAAACCTATCAAATGCCTAAAAAAAATATTTAAAATCTTGATGTAGTACAAAGAGCGTCCATACATCAGATTATTTATTAATTAAAGCTTTGTTTCTTTCGCGCATTTTAAGTCGACCAATAGGAGAGCACTAAATATTACAAATGGTGTCTACATTAAATTACTCTCAAAGTGACAGTTAATCGTTTTATTCATCGTGCTATATTTGTATTCATAATGAATGATTTAGTCAAAAATATAGCAGCATCTATCAATGGAGCGAAAACAAAATAAATAATTACAAGATAAAAATAAGTTTTTATATACCATGTTTTTAAATTCTGTTGAATCATGTATACTCGATGATTCTATGTATTAATAAATACTTTTTTACATTTTTTCTGATGAATTATCCCATCAACTTGAAAGAAAGTGATCAAATGCGTAATAAAGAGAGCAATTATAAGAAATTTTCAAACATTTATTAATTGAATAACATATTATATTATGATATTTTTGGGTACTGTTCGGTTATACGGAATACAGCGGAAAACGCATTTTGAAAATAGCCGATAAACTGGATTATTTGTTAGGTTAACCTAAACAAACCTAACCTAACCTAAACTAACCCAAACTAACAAATAATTCAGTTAATCGGCTATTTTCAAAATGCGTTTTCCGCTGTATTCCGTATAACCGAACAGTACCGATTTTTGATATGAAGTTAAAAGACAAACAAGCAAACAAATAACAAGAAAGCGAGTTAATTCTTTTTTCAAAATCATCGAACGCCGTTACGCAAAAGTGCAAGCATTGAATTCGATCGAGGCGCCACCTTGCAGATTTTTTCCGAACTAACTTTCCATACAAAACAGAATTAACTGAAAATGAATTCAATTCTGCTTAAAGATGGCTAAAAGTATAAAAAAAATGCATTGTCATCGTGTTCTGGTATATTTCAAAATTTTTAAATGTCTAGCTAGTCGGGAAGTTAGTTAAAAATCGATTGCAAGATTTGTACTTGACAAACAAGAAAACGAGCTAATAAAAACGTGGTAAAATATGTGAAAAAAAGAACAAGAGCGGCGCGGCGTATTCGATACCTAATTATATTTTGTACTGCATGCTATATACCAATCATGGCGAACCTATGGCACGCGAGATGATTTTGCATGGCACTTGAATGATTTATTTTGAAGAGAAAAGGAATTCCTGTAATAATTTAAAACATATTTTTTACGAAAATATTTTTCAAATAAATAGGTATATAAGTATATAATATTAAAAAATAATGACGACATAGCCATACAAAATTTCTTTGGTTTCTATCTAATAGATTTCTTATCTAATTGATAATACCAACAGATATCTCATTTTTATTCCTTCATTCTTCGTTGCTAAAAAAATTTCCCTCCCTCCTAAAACTGTCGTAAATTCAATATTAACTGTGATGCAATATCAAAACCAAAAATTTTAAAATACTGTAGTTTTTCACATTTAAAGATTTCAGGGATCCGTGGACTAGTTGAGAATCTCTGGTGTATGCTCCTTCAATTTATACGCGCTTTACATTTGGAGTACTGCATACAAGACTCCGCATTTTAGGGGATTAAATCTACACAATAAAGAATTTAAAAGAAAGAAAAATAAAATAAAAAGGTTAAAATGCTTCGAGGATCACACTAATTGCAAGTAGGGCTCTAAATAGAACGCGATACATGTGATCACCACTGTACTGGAAAGACAGTGTCATTCTTATATGACCGCAAATACTGTAACCTAATTAGAGCAACTGAGATCAAAAAAGATTTCTTAATATCCTTATTCTATTTTACGAAGTCTAAGATCAATGAACATTAATTGTTTGTACCTGTCTGAAGCAAGATGAGGCCAATTCGCATGCGGTGTCGGCGTCCGCCTCTTCATTTTTAACCTGAAAGTTGTTTAAAACATTTTTATTATATGTATTAATTGTACCATTTTTGAATACATAAAATGAGAAATAATGGAATTTGAAACAAAAATATAAACAATTAATTCATCATAAAATGCATATATCATAGCAATTATGGAATTATATTAAAAAATAGGCACCTCCAAGAATCCCCGTAGCTCGCCAGTCTTTTTGCGTGTCTTATGTATTAGGCGCGAACCCAGAAAAAATATTGGGGGGGGGTTCATTTGAAAAATATATCTATGGTCACAGGCCTTGCGTGTCGTTTAATGCTGAAAGGAGTAGGGCCAACCCGTTGAAAAGGCTATTTTTAACAGTCAAATCATCCGGGTCACGATGAAGTCGTGACGAAGAAGAAAAGCAACTAATATGCCATTTACCTATCATGTATTTTAATATGCATTAACGTTTGTTACGTAGGTAAGCGACACGCGTATTCAATATTAGTCATATTTGAAGACATTCATGGACTTTTTTTTCTCGATTTAAATGGCTTGCCCCTCATTAAGTGATAAATAGAGCTTCTTAACCGGTTCTAACCGAAACCAACTAAAGGCTTGAACAGACAGAGCGGTTGGCGTTCTGCGTTCAACCGACCGTTGACCGGTAGCGTCAATGACATTTCAATATGAGTTCCGACAGCAGACATGTGGCGGTCAACAATAATGCGTTCCATTTGTATTCAAACGTTGTAGTGGCACGGGCGCTGCGACTGCGAGACCAGTGTATTCCGACTGCGAGGGGGAGTGAGTACGCAACAGCGGTGCGTTCTAACTTATACTAACAGTCGGAATACAGTGGTCTCGATTAATGTCATTGGGTCTCGCAGACACAGCACCCGTGTGGTTTCGCTCTATGTCGTTTGACAGCTCAAATTCCGAAGACGAACCATTGCTTTTGTGGAACTTAAAAGCGTTTCAAACAAAACGAAAGCACTGAATGTATCCGATAAATATGAAGCGAGAAGAAGGAGAATTTAATGTTCTTTTTCAGCAATTCATAAAAGATGAAAAACTACTTTTTAATTAACTTTCGCATGTCAATACAAAGCTTCGATGAATTATATAATTTAATTACATTTTAAATTGACTTGTAAACTAAATATAATCTAGGTACTAAAATTCCTGCTGTAATCAATGCATTTTATCAAACCAGATATTTAAAAACTTAATATCGACGATTTTAAATGAAGTGACATATAAACTTATTTGTTTGTGTACCTACCTCTATCTATAATATTTGACATTTCGATTCTAACCTTTCAATTTTACCCATAACCTCGCATGTCAAATTCATTTTATTATTGAACTATGAAAACTATAAATCTCGCCAAATTATCAAGTATTTATGCACGTAAATCAATCAAGTGTTGATTTAAAAACAATATGTTTGTAATAAAAACGATTTATGTCCTAATTTACGTCACTTAAATCAAGTATCAATCTTCTCTCTATCGATTAATTTTTCTGATCCCGACATTGCAACGGTTGAGGGGTACGGAGTTCTTTGTAATTCCGGTAATAGAACTCTAGAACGCAAGTATTCTCATTGACCGGCGCGGTCTGACTGCCTGCTGTGTGCACAGTATGATGAAGTCCATACATTACAAAGAAAACGCAGAACGCCTGACCGCTCTCTGCCTGCTCAAGCCCTAACCAGATTACCGTGGGTTTTTTAATTAACTGATAACCGACTAATTTTATTCGGTTGACCGCTCTTCTTAGTACATACATAAGTATATGCTCCAAAGAGACAAACGTAACCAAAATATTTGTAATGCTATTTCCGGAATGGCAGTTCTGTTTGGTCAAATTTCCAAGAATAAAAATAATAGCGCGACTCTTTAAAGTTTAAAGAATTACGCGTAAACAGCTAAGAAGGTATCCCAAGGCCCACGGCCATCTATCTATCTCGTTTCCGGAAACTTGTACACTGCAATTCGCCGTATTACACTTCACCGTGAAATGTTGTATCGGAAATATATGGCCGTAAATTAAAGACAGTCCAACCTCTTTGGGTCGTATAGAGACCGACAAGGCTCTCGACCGAAGGCTGGTTCGGACCGGCCGAGTGATTTAGTGAATTAGTAACTGAAAAGTGTCCGAACACAGTGCATTAGTGAGTGACGTGTCAAAATGAACAGAGCGACGAGAGCGACGGATATTTCAAAATGGACACCATTCGCGCGACATGAGAGTGCTGTCGTCTATCAGATAAACTTGTAACTTCAAAAATAATTCTAATGCATCAGGTGAAAGATCGTTTTCTGTTTTAAAGCGTGTAAGAAAAATTTAATAGTATGGCCATTTTGTACATAGAGCAAGAAATTTTAAGCCAAATTGACACTGCCAAAATAATTGACGAATTTGCAAGAAATAAAGCAAGCCGAAAATTTATTTAAAACATGTTTTCTTATTTTATTTCTATTACCTTTGTTATATTTTATGTTAATAAATTAATGAGAGTTTCTGCGTAGTTTCTTTTTTTTTCTAACTTGAATTTGGGGGCCCCGAAATTTTTACCGCTCAGGACTTCCGTTTGACTTGATCCGCCCCTGATTTTATGCTCCATTGTCCTTACTGACTAGTAAATATAAACAGAATGGTAAATGAATATAACTTATAATTATTCTTATGAACACTAGGATAATGTGTACCTACCTCTTTACCTACTCTCAATAACAACAAGTTTTCTGTGAAATATTGCCATTTATCTACTGATCTATCAACACACATTCGCGACGGTTTGTCGCATTGAAGTATAATAACTGTAAGTTATATTATTTCGAGTAGTATCTTTGGTCCAACGCTGTGCCATCTCTGCGGCAGTCGGCGACTAATGAACTCGCCTGTTCAGACTTGTTTCGTGGCTTGTTTAGTATTTAGTGAGACGTGGTGGGGGTCGCTACTCGGACGAAATAATAGAATTGGATCGACTGGACTAGCGATTTTACTAAACTACTCGACTAAATTTGTCTGTTCAGACACGGTTTTTTACCAAATCACTTGGTACTCGATTAAATCACTGGAACAGTCCAAACAGGCCTATGCGGGCGTATGGCGCGGAGCCCCACGTTAAACTTGTTGGTCTCTAGTAGTGACATAAAATTCATGTCTAAATAAAACACGGTTATTGTCGGTTTACGCTTTACAGCAGGGGGGGGGCAAACTTTTTGGATGGAGGACCAAATTCAAGAATTCAAAATGATTGGCGGGCCGCAAGTAAAATACCATTTTTAGATATACACTATTTATTATCACGAAAAATAAACATTTCAAAAAAATTAATGAGAAGAATGAAACTGTTGTACATTTTTTTAAATTCAGGTGTTAATTTTGTAGTTGATATTCTCAAAACTGCTTGTAAATGGCCATCGGAGATATTTGATCGTAAAGAATTTTTATTGAGGTTCATGATCGAAAATGTTTGTTCGCATATATAAATTGATCCAAAATAACGAAAATTTTTCTTGCATAATCTTTAAGTTGATCGAATTTGTCTGAATTAAGAGTCTAATTTACATTGTAAAATTTGGAGATTTCTTCACGACGATGCAATTCTCTTAAAGCAGTATCACACTGCAGGTCAATAATCTCAAGTTGTAGCTCTGTCGGTACACTATCAATATCTATTGAAATCGATGTTCAACGTAGAAAATATTGGTTACATAGTGTGAGACGAGGCGCAAGGGAGACATACTGAGATAATACATTTAGGAAACAACAAATTCTTCAAATTTTAATCTATCGTCAATATTTTTTTAAAAATTATAAAAAGAGTTATTCATAATCATAAGTACAATTAATGATGGCGGGTCGCAAAAAAATACCCAGCGGGCCACATGCGGCCCGCGGGCCGCAGTTTTGCCCTCCCCTGCTTTACAGGAAGCCAAAACAATTCTTTTTGTTGTAAATAGCCGATATACTGCATTATTTGCTAGGTTAGGTTTTCATTATTAAATTTTTGAATTAATTTTCACATTGAATATAATAAAATTGGAGACCATAATATAGTATACGGTCATCGCTTTCCGATAGAAACCTCACGGCGGACTGTACCACGGTGAAATGTTTTACGTAGGTACAATTTGCATGTAACCTATCTATTAATACCGCGAAGAAGGACTCACATGTAGGCTAGTGGGATCCTTCATCAGCATTACTTCGGATTCAAGGTTATAAGTGACATCATGGCAGATAGGACAAATTACAACACAGAAACTTTTTAATTTGACAGTTCCACGCGGAATTTTTTTACACTAGATTATACAGGTTTGGAATACATGGGTTCAGCATGACTGAAATAAAGTAACGTTATCATAGAACGCGTGTTTCATACTAGAAAGCGTTCGAATTGGCGTGGGCGATATGGGCTTATTATTTGAGAACACGTAACTATCGATTGGTTTACACTTCACTTCACGTTAGGGCCACGTGGCCGCATTCACACATTATTTATTAAGTTTCACGGGCAATTTGTTATTTATAACAATATTTATTGATAACCGCGTGTTATTCGAGACGTAATAATTGAGAGGCGGGTGAGCGCACGAGTTTGCTAACCACCCGCCGGCGTACGGCAATTCCTAAGCCGCCCGCCTAAGTCCCTATATGACACGCTGTCAATCATGGGTAGGTCGAGACTGATCTTCCAAGGACATGTTTCAATTCAGCGGGATCTAGTCTGCTGAGGAGAGGATAAGGGGTGCGGTGGCTGGCCGTACCTTTTGCTTAGGATTTGTAAAATGACATTGGCCTCGACCGTTTCAGGTATACCTAATGCGTTTTGGAATAATATCAGGTCTCGAAATGGACCGGAACGCACCGGAGCGCCGTTCCGATTAATAAAATCTCGTAGGAAAATAATTTGACTGTCTGAGCTAGATCGGCCATAAAACAAAAAAACCTAACACTTATTTTTATAAAATACTCATAAATTTAGATAACTATGTTAATATTTTCGTAAAATCATCGAGCGCTCCGGTTCGTAAAATTTTCCATTTCGAGCGCTGAATAATATTACTATGTTGTAAGTCAGGAAAGCCAATCCTTTGGTCGGGGCCTCCTCGTGAGGTTTTGAGTAGATTACTGATATGGAATTTGAAACGTTATCGCGCTAGGGTCTTTTCGTTTGATGACACTATCTATTCTATAGTGATGACCGGTGTGGGTATCCACAACTTCCTTGGGTGTGTTCAGTTTCTCGTGTCTTATGAATACATATTTTTACCTTCATAAAATAAACCTGCTGTTAATAAACTAACTACAAAATATCTACCTAAATAGGAAAACTCAAAGTATACGTCATCATTATTAACTCTTAGATATCGTTGTGCGGCCAGCCCTTCTTCTGTGGTATTGTTTGTTGACCAGTATGTCTATTGCTATTCTATACTTTATTGACCGCTAAGTGATAAATATTATCAAACTTAGAGTAGGTTAGTATCAAAGTATTAGAACTTATTGTAACAATTGAAATAAGTTGGTTGTAATTGTTGCAATAAGTGCTATATTTTAACAGCAGCAAGAAAGTATTGCTCGTGCACAATGCGTGATTTATTTGCATAGGACACTCACACATTCAAAACCCTGCATCAAAATGTAGTGTATTGAATATTGCCTATCGAAATTTTATTTATTAATCTATTCTGTAAATACAACACACTCGTCACTTGTTGCAATGCATAAAATCGTACTTTCCATATATATACCAGAAGTAAAATGCTTTGATAAAGAACTGTTGGAGTAGCACAAAGATTTTAAAATATTTTAGTCAAGCGAAAACGCACTCCAAGCCTAGAAAAAAAATATAATTCTTTGATGACAGTTCGACCAACGTCAACGGCTAGTGAACGACTGTTTTCAGTTGCAAAAAATTTTTGTAAGAAAATTCGAAGTTCTATGAACCACGAAACGCTTGATGCATTGGTAAAATTTTTTTTTTTTTTAAAAAATAAGTGAATATTTCGAATAAAATATATTGTATGTCATTTATATGTACTAAGTTTGATTTATTCGGATGTTTGTTTTTTAAAGCATTATGTACATGCGCTATATATATCCACTATGACTTCCTCATTTATTGTTTTTATAGTGAACATGTCATATGGGAGAATTTCTTCAAATCCATTGTAGGTATTTGTGATTTGATAATTTTTATTCTATTTACCTATATTATTGAATTTATAATCTACTAGCTGAAGTACCCGGCTTCACACAGAGTCGCTTCGTGGCTATATTTATCTTGGATATTTAAAAAATAATAAGACGTAATTATTTTTTTAATATTAAAATATCTGTGTAATACAATATGGCAATATGTAAGTAATTCTAATAGGAGTAAAGGTCAAAAAAAGATCACTATAAAATCGAATACAAAATATGCAAACGTTATTAATGTTATAAATATGTAGTAACAAAAAATCTAAATTGGATGGAACAAACAAACAACAAACTTTGTATTTTATATAATATTAATTTAGAAACCTTCGCATGTGTGCGCACAGCAACTGACAAAAGTTTTATCGCAATCAGATGAATAGTATAAGAACGCACGAATAGACGAATAGAAGAAGAAGTTGATTTTCTAATTCAGAAATCTTTGTGGGCATGCGCACAACAACTCACCAAAGTTTCATTGCAATCGGATGAACGGTATAGGAACGCATGCAAATAGAAGAAGGTGAAGATGGTTGTACTAATTCAGAAACCTTTGCGGGTGTTGGCACAACCTCTGACGAAAGTTTGCAATCGGATGAATGGAATAGGAACCATACGAATAAAAAAAGATAAAATGAAGAAGAAGGAGATGAATATGGTTATATTAATTCAAAAACCTTTGCGGGCGTAAGCACAACACTTGATCACAATTTTATTGCAATCGGATGAATGGTATAGGAATGCATACGAATAGAAGAAGATAGAATAGAAGAAAAAGATGGTTGTACAAATTCAGAAACCTTTGCAGATGTTGGCACAATTACTGACGAAGGTTTCATCACAATCGGATGAATGGTATACGGACGATACGAATAAAAAAAGATATAATGAATAAGAAGATGGTTGTACTAATTCAGAAACCTTTGCGGGCGTGAGCACAATACTTGATCAAAATTTCATTGCAATCGTATGAATGGTAGGATAGGAACGCATAAAAAATATAAGAAGATGGTTGTACTAATTCAGAAACCTTCGCGGGTGTTGGCACAATTACTGACGAAAGTTTTATTGCAATCGGATGAATGGAATAGGAACGCATACGAATAGAAGAATATAGAATAGAAGAAGAAGACAAAGATGGTTGTACTAATTCAGAAACCTTTGCGGGTGTTATCACAACAACTGACTAAGGTTTTATCGCAATCGGATGAATGGTATACGAACCATACGAATAAAAGAAGATATAATGAAGAAAAAGATGGTTGTACTAATTCAGAAACCTTCGTGGGTGTTGGCACAACCACTGACGAAAGTTTCATTGCAATCGGATGAATGGTATAGGGACCATACGAATAAAAGAAGATAAAATGAAGAAGAAGAAAATGAATATGGTTTTATTAATTCAAAAACCTTCGCGGGCGTGAGCACAACACTTGATAAAATTTTATTGCAATCGGAAGAATGGTATAGGAATGCATACGAATAGAAGAAGATAGAATAGAAGAAGAAGATGGTTGTACAAATTCAGAAACCTTTGCAGGTGTTGGCACAATTACTGACGAAAGTTTTATTGCAATCGGATGAATGGAATAGGAACGCATACGAATAGAAGAATATAGAATAGATGAAGAAGAAAAATATGGTTGTTCTAATTCAGAAACCTTTGCAAGTGTTACCACAACAACTGACTTAGGTTTCATCACAATCTGGTGAATGGTATAGGAACCATACGAATAAAAGAAGATATAATGAAGAAGAAGATGGTTGTACTAATTCAGAAACCTTCGCGGGTGTTGGCACAACCACTGACGAAAGTTTCATCGCAATCGGATGAATGGTATAGGGACCATACGAATAAAAGAAGATAAAATGAAGAAGAAGAAGATTAATATGGTTATATTAATTTAGAAACCTTTGCGGGCGTGAGCACAACACTTGAACAGAATTTGATTGCAATCGGATGAATGGCAGCGCATAAAACACGAACAAACAACCTTGATTCTAATATTTTAAAGTACATTCAATATTTACCTATTTTGTTCGTGCATTTATTAATATTTATAATTTATTATTGTTTTCATAAGATGTACATACTCATTTAACGAATAAACGTACCTACGTACATAAAACAATATGTTGGTTATAACAGGTTAGCCGGTTATTTAAATTAAATTCTTAATCTTATTAATCTTAAATTAACCGTAAACCGTATAGTATTTTACCCCGGTTAATTGTAAGCCCTAGTCATAAACCAAAACTTCTGTGAAAAATTTGGTATATGGCGACTGGCTGTCACAAAGATATATTATTAATCTGTTTAGTGGTTAAATTATACCAAAGTCTTCAAAATAAGCTTTTTTTCACAAATTTACTATAAAATATTACCCAAAGCATAACAAAATCCCTACAACTAACATCGAAGATATTAATATAACATAACCACTAAAACAGACACGCACCTACTTACGTATAACGTTTTAGTGAGATTTTCACGGTTGTTTGTTATCGTAATAGATTTTTGGGTTTTCACCGCGACTGTCGTTAGATATGGATATAACCATGGCCCCCACAAGGGGGGGCTTACAGGCTCTAGCCTGGGAGCCCGGGCTTAGAGTGGGCCCGGCGTGGCAAGCCGACCAGTTTAATGAGAAAAACACACACCACAAATTTGCTCTAACAGTAAAAAAGTCCCCTGCGGCGCTATTTTTTTTTTTTAATAATTATTAACATTTTATAATATGCATCTGTGCGATGTAATTTGATGTGATATAATTAAATGATAATTCACGCTGCGAATTTTGCTTTAAATTATTATATGAGTTTTCCTGGTTCCATGTTACCACAAAATGAGGTCGCTATCAGTGGTTCATAATATTATACTGAGTGCCGATCAACTGTACTTATTTAAAAATCGGTAAAAATACACAGAATACCCTGGGGTTCCGTGGAAACCACTTCCGGAACACTATTATAAAAAATCACATTGCCCTTAACCTTAGCGACAGGTAGGGGGGCCGCCATAGATACTGGCCTGGGGGCCCGCTTTATAATCTGGGGGGCATGGATACAACAGACTGAATTGCATATAATGGTGTATATCAGTGCTTCTCAAACTTGTTCATACCAAGGCCCCCTAAACATGTATATGGCAAGACCCAGTAATTCCGATTTTACGCTTATCGATTGTGTTATTAGTGAGTAGTTATCTAAAGACCTATTTGTAGAGTTTTGACGATGTATACGCCTATTGAATATATTATTAGTAATTAGGCAGAATTTTTAACAAACACTAAAACTATTCAT
Source organism: Rhyacophila brunnea (assembly GCF_057557595.1). Lineage (NCBI taxonomy): Eukaryota > Metazoa > Arthropoda > Insecta > Trichoptera > Rhyacophilidae > Rhyacophila > Rhyacophila brunnea. The sequence goes on from NW_028233350.1 coordinate 5,565,872, forward strand.
ACTTCTAAGCCTAAGCTATCGATCCGTCTATGAATTGTTAGAATTATTAGACGCCAAAGCACTCACCCGGAAAGTGAAAGACATGAGTTCAAGTCACATTCGGTCCAACTTTTTTTTTTTAGATTTTTTTCTAATATGTATGTTTCTGAGGTTTTTCAAAATTATGTGATTTCTATAATAAGGAATCTTACATTCTTAAAACCTGGTGTATAATTATATTATTATTTATTCAATATTGAATAAATAATAATTTTATTTTATTTATTGCGTCACATACGCAAAATTCATATTAAAATAAAGATTTAATTAATTTCACACACACTTTATTTCCAAGCCATTATAACGGAAACATGAAACGTAAACGTCGGTAAAATTTTTAAACTGATTGATGGCAATAATCTATAGTAGGTGTCAAATGCTGAATACATATTGAAATGTTGATAATTTGGTTTTCTGCATTGTTCTGGTTATACACTTACATCATCGACAGATCCGAAAAATGAAGCTTCTACTATATTATGTAACACTCAAGGGGACGCTCTACAGAAATGCCCTTGGGAATTGAAAATATGATATTTTTATATGTGGTCCGAAATAGTTGGTCCACTAGTAATATAAAAAAGTCACCGCCGATACGAGCCTCAAAAGTAACGCTCACTAAATTAAATTTAAAACAAACAAACTCGCTTCAGCTAAGCGAGTATGGGGTGACCAAAAAATTATATCTTTTAATATACTTAAATGTTACTAAATTCAATATTTAGTAACAATATGGTGGATATTGTGACGTTTTTAAACTTAAAAATAGATTAATAATTATTTAACCTGAAATTGTACGAGAACTAAACATACGAAGGATTTTGAAACACATATTATCTACCTACATTTTTATTTCATGTGCTATCCAAAAAACATTATTATTGAATAGTATTTATTTTTAATGTGTAAGACCTACATAATTATTAAAAAAAATAGGTGAGTATTGTTTAATTCTAATGCATATTAAGGGGGGGGCATGCTCGTCGTAGGTCAAAATTGAGTTTTTTTTTGTATTTTCAAACCATGATCCTGGACATTCCTTAAACGTTGTAGATAATCTATTTATATAATTTTGAAGCCTTATTATCCTTTATATTTATTTTTAACATTTGATGACTGCATAAAGTATTTTTATTACATAAAATAGTATTCTTTTAAACCTCTTGCTCTAATGTTTTAGAATAACGTCATATTTCGGTATATGAATGTGCAGTGTTGTTAAGATTTTTAACATTTATTAATTATTAAACGCATTTATAAAACCATTAGTATAATTAATGATGAGATAATTTTAGTAAAATATTTACGATAAAAAAGTATATTGATAATCTCTGTGATCCCAAATTTTACAGGAATTAGGCATTTTATTTTTATAACTTTACTTTTATAATATGTACTAGTGAAATAATAGGTAGGTACCATTATTGTATTTTGTTGGTTGAGTAAAGCCAATGCACGAAATAATTTATAACGCCTAAAAATAAATATTATCGTGCAGGCCTGAATGCATCGTGCATACTGAAATATGAATCACATTGTTCTGTTGTACCTACTCTTAAGACAACGGTGTATTTTATTGTCTCCAGGTTACGGACCCCATAATGATGTCACAAGATTATTTCAATTTCCACCCATCAAAATCATTTTGAAGGAGTCCTTCTAACATAATAATTTTATATATTTCAATATAGCAGGGGTGTCAATAATGTCGATCGCCATAAATTTTAAATTTATTTATTCATAATTAGTATGTTTTATTTATGAGTTTTCCATTTGATACCAAAAACAAAGCAGAAGTATTTGCAGGAAACCTTTCAACATTTTTTCATACGGATATGTTGAAGCTTGAAGAGGAAATAATTACGCTGCAAAATGATATTTACATTAAAGGAAGAGCTTTAAAAGATAAAAAATTAGGAAATATTTACCAGCAGATAAGATGTATTCAAATCTAAAAATGTGCTAATAATAAATTTGTACGACTGTTTTGGTTCGACATACTTGTGCAAATCAGCGTTTTTGCAAATGAAAATTATAAAATCGAAGTACAGAGGACGAAGATTTGGAATCATGTTTGAGAAATGGTTTGAGTAATTAGACCCCCAATTATAAACATCTTACATCTTACAATGTATCCGGAAGCTCAAAAATGAAATTGATGTATTCAAAATAAAACAACTACAGTTATAGGTAAATCGTTTTACAGAGGCACCATGGGTACGGCAAATGCGGCTTGCAGTTGAAGTGGTATTGTTTGCTAGCATTGAAACAGGCATTGTCGCAAGCAATTCAATACATGCGCGAATCGCCTATGGTGCCACTGTAGAATGATTTACCTATACCTATGTAAATAAAAAAAATTCTATGTTCAACGCTTTATTTTATTTTTCTAGTAAAATTATATTTTGGTTTAAAAATATATCTATTATAAGTATATTTATAATATTACTAGCTGAAGTACATGGCTTCGCACAGGGTTGCTTTGTGGTTATATGTATCTTAGATATTTTAAAAATAATAAGAGGTAATTATTTTTTTAATATTAAAATATCTGTGTAATACTATATGGCAATATGAAAATAATTCTAATAGGAGTATAGGTCAAACAAAAGAACACTAAATTAAATTCGAATCCAAAATATGCAAACGTTATGAATGTTAATAATATGCAGTAAAAAAACCAAAATTGGATGGAACAAACAAACAACAAACTTTGTATTATATATTTATAACCCTTTGCAGGTGTACGTACAACAACTGACAAAAGTTTCATCGCAATTGGATGAATGGTATAGGAACTCATACGAATAGAAGAAGAAGAATATGGTTGTAGTAATTCAGAAACCTTCGCGGGCGTACGTACAATAACTTGTCAAATTTCATCGCAATCAGATGAATGGTATAAGAATGCATACGAATATCAGAAGGTAGAATAGATGAAAAAGAAGAAGAAAATGGTTGTATCAATTCAGAAACCTTTGCGGACGTGAGCACAATACTTGATCAAAATTTCATTGCAATCGAATGAATGGTATAGGAACGCATACGAATAGAAGAAGATAGAATAGAAGAAAAAGAAGAAGAAAATGGTTGTATCAATTCAGAAACCTTTGCGGGCATGAGCATAACACTTGATCAAAATTTCACTGCAATCGGATGAATGGTATAGGAACGGATACAAATAGAAGAAGAAGAATATGGTTGTACTAATTCACAAGCCATCGCGGGCGTGCGCACAACAACTTGGCAAAATGTCATCGCAATCAGATGAATGGTATAAGAACGCATACGAATAGAAGAAGATAGAATTGATGAAAAAGAAGAAGAAAATCGTTGTATCAATTCAGAAACCTTTGCGGGCGTGAGCACAACACTTGATCAAAATTTCATTGCAATCGGATGAATGGTATAGGAACGCATACGAATAGAAGAAGATAGAATATAAGAAGAAGATGGTTGTACTAATTCAGAAACCTTCGCGGTTGTTGGCACAATTACTGACGAAAGTTTTATTGCAATCAGATGAATGGTTTAGGAACCATACGAATAAAAGAAGATATAATGAAGAATAAGATGGTTGTACAATTTAGAAACCTTCGCGGGTGTTGGCACAACCACTGACAAAAGTTTCATCGCAATCGGATGAATGATATAGGGACCATACGTATAAAAGAAGATAGAATGAAGAAGAAGAAGAAGATGGTTGTACTAATTCAGAAACCTTTACGGGTGTTACCACAACAACTGACGAAGGTTTCATCGCAATCGGATGAATGATATAGGGACCATACGTATAAAAGAAGATAGAATGAAGAAGAAGAAGAAGAAGAAGATGGTTGTACTAATTTAGAAACCTTTACGGGTGTTACCACAACAACTGACGAAGGTTTTATCGCAATCGGATGAATGGTATAGGAACCATACAAATAAAAGAAGATATAATGAAGAAGAAGATGGTTTTTTTTAAATTTAGAAACTTTTGCGGGTGTGCGTACAATAACTGACGAAAGTTTCATCGCAATCGGATGAATGGTATAGGAACCATACGAATAAAAGAAAATAGAATGAAGAAGAAGAAGTAGATGATGATTTTTCTTATTCAGAAACCTTCAAGGGTGTGCATACAACCACTTACCAAAATTTCATCGCAATCGGATGAATGGTATAGGAACGCATACGGGACAGACAGACAGACAGACATACAGACAGACAGACATTCATTTTTATGTATGTATGTATAACCTATACTCTTCGCAAAAGTGCAAGAAATAAGTTGACAAAGTTTTATCGCAATCGGATGAACGGTATGACAGCGCATAAAATACGAACAAACAAACAGACAAACAAACCATCAAATATTAATTTTTATATATTAGAAGATGTCCTTAATTTCAGATAAAGTAGATCGCGGAGGACTTTTCTTCTCCGAAGTATATCTTATCTAAAAATTAGTTGATATCCCTGCTATATAGGTACATATTATTATAGATACGTAATAGTAAAGTTGTAGATACCTGTTTTTGGCCCATTGTGAGATTGTTAAGCTATTTTGCTGTAACGGTATGTTCCTTTCCGAAGACTGTTTCGCGAATTGACAGAGCTCTCTTAAATAACGGTTCCGCTTCTTTATATTTCCCTGTAAAAAAATTATAACTATTACATCGAGAGACAATTAGGGTTTTACTAAGCACAGCGTGATATGAAAAGGTGTATGCTGGACATAATGCGTAATGATAAAATACAAAACAATTGGATGAGGGAACATACGAGGGTGCGCGATGTAATAAAGATACGAGGGTGGGTCAATAATTCCTTAGAAAAAAGCATTAAAACAGTTTTTATTTTTGTATTTTTTTTTTATTTCTCAACATAATTTCCTTGGAGCTCAATACACTTGGTTAGACGTTTCTCAATTTTTTTTAAACCGTCAGAAAAATAAGTTTTCGGAAGGTCCTCAAAATAAGCATTTGTCCGATCGATGACTTCTTCATTTGAAAAAAAACGTTGTCCACTTAGCCATTTTTTTAAGTTTGGGAAAAGGAAAAAGTCACTGGGGGCTAAATCTGGCGAATACGGTGGGTGGTCGACCAATTCGAACTTCAATTCTTCAATTTTAGCCATTGATCGTAAACATGTGTGAACACGGGCATTGTCCTGATAAAAGAGGATTTTTTTCCTGTTTAAATGAGGCCATTTTTCTTCAATTTCGTTTTTTAGCTGGTCCAATAAAGATGCATAATAATCCCCTGTTATTGTTTTTCCTTTTTCCAAATAGTCAACGAAAATAATTCCACGTGCATCCCAAAATACAGTAGCCATAACCTTACCAGCTGATTTTACGGTTTTCGCCTTCTTTGGACATGGTTCGCCTTTCGCAATCCACTGCTTTGACTGTTCTTTCATCTCGGGAGTATAGTGGTGTATCCATGTTTCATCTACAGTCACAAAGCGACGAAAAAATTCATCCGGATTGCGTTGCATGAGCGACAACAGGGCTTTAGAGGCCACCACCTTATTGCGTTTATTGTCGACTGTGAGCAAACGCGGCACCCATCTTGCAGAAATATTTTTCATGCCCAATTTGTCATGTAAAATAGAAATGACGCTACCTTTTGAGATCCCTGTAACCTCAATTATCTCACTCAACTTTAATCTTCGGTCACTTAACACCATATCGTGGATTTTATTGATCATTTCTGTTGTAGTCACCTCTACAGGACGTCCTGAGCGTGGTTCATCCTTTGTTGATGTACGACCACGTTTAAATTCATTTAACCAGTTATATATAGTTGCAAGTGAAGGAGCAGATGTGCCGTGAACTAAATCCAACTCATTTTTTATTTCCTTTGCTGTTAACCCTTTTATATTAAAATGTTTAATAACAGCTCTAAACTCAATTTTCTCCATTTTTGTAAACAAGCAAATTTTTTTTTTAAATGTACGAGAAACACACAACAACCCGACCAATCTGATTGAAACTTCGCAGCATACTGAATCGGTAGTGCCGCTGCATGAAAACAAACCGCTTACAGTACTAGTCGCGCCACCTGTCGGCTTTTCTAAGGACTTATTGACCCACCCTCGTAGCTGAAAACCTTAAACGGAAATGGGCAGGATACATAATTTAAAATATACGTATGCACAGTATTCCAATTGTTTGAAGGATACCTTTGTCCCACACTCGCACGGCGATCATGACGTACATAATACTGTATTAGCTTGGAATGTGGCTCACGAGCTGTAGAATAATAGATAGTGTCACCAGACAAAAAAAGAAAAGACTCCGGCGCGACAGTTTCAAATTCTAGATCAACAATTTAACATTAATATCGAAACGCCTCCCAACTAAAAGGTTGCACAGCCCTGCAGTACAAACGGAACGCTTCAAGCATTGTTGTTGCGAACGCATTTTTTTACGCGAAGTCCCTTTGCAGATACCTGCATCCGACCTTGAGCAAGGTGGACGGACAGAAGTCCCGTTAGTCAGCCGAATAACTTCCCCTCACCCCACAGCCGTGGCGGTCGTCCCACGTCTCATTACCAACCAACAGGCTTTTTGGAAAAAGATAGCCAGTTGTAGATATGGGAAATGAGTCACTTAATAAGGACTCCGACCGAATAGCTCAATTACGGATAGTGATTTGTTCGGATTAATTAGGTCAATTGTGTCTTTTGTTGCCGTAATAAAATGTATAGTTACTATTTCTTCCTATACTGCGCGCGCACTCTCGCGTATCTCGTTCGCCTCGAACGAGATATTCCGTTCGCCGGGCAGCGTATCCTTTCGTCGCTTTAGGATTTGTTTCCCGAATAGACCAAATGTCAATTTTTCAGGAGACGAAAAACAAATTTCATTGTCGTATATTGAAATATCAGTAGATGTATCAATCATTCTTTCTACACTGTATGATTGCAACATTATCTAAGAATAGATTCCAATAATAATATACTGGTATAAATCAGTAAATGCACAGAAAATGCGTTTTATTTACAAGTACTCGTTGTGGATATTCGGGAAATTTTTAGCGCTCTCTCAGAATAATGGATATTCGGGACAAAACAAGGACGTTCGGGACTTAAGACCGTAGCGTATTGCTGCACGGCCCACGGATTACTGAGTGGTCAAAAAGTACGCACCTCAAATGTTATATTTATTTACTCGATAATTGTTAATGATTACTTTTACTATTTAAATACCTAATGATCGTAATAACCCAAGTTCATAGGTAATAATATCATGCGGCATTCGCTTTTTTCGGTTTTTTTCGTAATAAGTAATAAAATAGTTTTTAATTATCTTTTTTTATTATTCAACGAATAATTCACAAGATTTAAGAATGTACCATTCTAATTATTGAACATACATAATTTTGAAAATCACTTCTGAGAAAATATATTATAACCAATAGAAAAAATCTTTTTGAAAAAAGTAAGACACCCGGCAGGAGTCGTCCCTGCATCTCCTGGGTTTACGACCCTGTCCACGAATTATCCACTATGCTACGAGGTGACATACTTATGACGACAAACTTTAACTATTGGCCTTTTAATACCTGCTCATCAGTATTCTTCAAAATCAAGCGACTATCGGCGATCGGTTTTTGTTTATTAAATAAAAATAGGTATCTACTACTTCAATTACTAACCGACGTCACGGATTTCTCCAATATTTTATGATGGTACTTAGTCGTACTTGCTAACAATTTTATATTAATACTTTTTCAAAAAAAAAAAAAAAAAACTATGTATATAATATATCTGTATATTATTATATCTATATATTTCTATAATTAACAATTAAACTTATTACAAACAATTAATTACCATTGGCTGCTAATATTAGGTAGATACCAATATCCTAAGTATATAATATTCACCAAATAAATAATTACTAACATACATATTAAATTAAATTAACTATCAGCGCATTCAAAAATAAATAATAGCATCGCCTTTATTTTCATAGAAATACCTAGATCAAAAGTAAAATAAAGACAAACAATGTTTGATTAAAAATAATTTGAAATAATAATTATTTTTTACGTCATAGTAGTTGCCGGGTCATACTGTAGAATTCATGTAACCGTTGGAATTTTGTGTCATTTCTCAAAACAAAATGCAGTTATTTAGGTTAAAATACTCACTTCCATAACTTTACTGTAAGTTCAGGGCAAACTGGTGATGTATCAGCTATGAATGATCTCTTCAAATTTGATGAATTCACTTATAAAACAATAGTAACTTTAAAAACAATATCAATAAGACGAAATTTGAAAGAGCACTCCGGACGGCCGAAAAAATATGAAAGTGGGCGTGATTGTTTTAGAGCTAGACAGCGTGAATGTGGGAGCGAGATGCACGGCGTCAGCGCGGTTTGATTGGCTAAAAGTCATATTCGGGAAATAAAAACTCAGCCAGAGATTTATTTCGACCGAAATTAACTTGGATATTCAGGTACGAATAGTTGGACATTCGGGAGAACAACACGGAGTAATTGTAACTTAACATGGCGTATTCGGGTTTTTCAAAAAAATATCTCTGTTCCTAGATAAAAATATATTGTTTTTATAAATGATTTCGGTAGAGTTCGATAAAAGAAATTGAACTGCATTAAAATGTCGATTTCGACAAAATGGATATTCGGGAAACAAATCCTATAGCGACGCTTTGCACCCACGTTTCTTCCTATACTGCGCGCGCACTCTAGTTCAACGGAACGAAATATTCAGTTCGTCTGGCAGCGTGTCCTTCGCACCCACGTTTCTTCCTATACTGCGCTCGCACTCTAGTTCAACGGAACGACAAATTCAGTTCGTCTGGCAGCGTGTCCTTCGCACCCACGTTTCTTCCTATACTGCGCGCGCACTCTAGTTCAACGGAACGACAAATTCAGTTCGTCTGGCAGCGTGTCCTTCGCACCCACGTTTCTTCCTATACTGCGCGCGCGCTCTAGTTCAACGGAATGACATATTCAGTTCGCCTGGCAGCGTGTCCTTCGTATCCACGTTTATTCCTATACTGCGCGAGCTGGCGAGCACTCTCGTGAATCTCGTTCGCCTCGAACGACATAAGCGCCAGGTGACACGGGACCGATTTGTTCGCTGGCTAAAGATTAGTTTTAAAAGATACGTTCGTTCGAGAACGACGCATGTCTAGCCAGTTGTCAACCGACCCCTAAATACATTGGAGGTAGGGAAATCGTCCCCAAAACGGACGCGTCGCTTCTGCGGGCAGCGGCGTGGTTGTTGATATAAGCCGGATAATATGTTCTCTAAATTGTGATCAGTATACCCTTTACCTATAATGTGGTAATATTAATTCCCATAATTATCACGTCCCCGATAAAGTGCTCCGACGCCGACCTCTCCATTGTGTGAACACGTCCATGTGTAAAAAAAATGCAAAGTGAAATGTGATCCAGATGAATACCGTATGCGCGCTAGCCATCGACATGAATTGTGTAACTTCGTCAATTAACGTTACTTTACCTCACTCATGCTGAGCTCTTGTGTTCCAAACTTGTATAATTTAATGTAATTAAACGTCTCCGCGGAGAATCTGTCAAATCGAAAGTTACTGTGTTATAATTTATCCTGATGTCCACACACATCTCCCAATCAAAATAATACTGAAGAAGATTCAACCACCGACATACATGTGAGTTCCATCATTTTTCTTCTTCCTGGTATTAATAGGTACACATAGTATGGACTGTATGCGTGTGTTTCGAAGTGTGTTGCATGCAGCGTGTACTTAGGTTAGGAGTACTGGCGCAGGAGTGAGAAAGAGAGAAGATACGATTCTCCGCAGCCTAAAGTGAGGCGTGTTTCCTCTTACAGTCGAGTAAGCTTTTTAGGAGAGTACAGTAGGATAATAATTTGAAGGAGATCTCTGTGTAACAATTTTGTTATGCCTCTTGTTATTTTATTAATAAGTTACGAAATTGTGTATGTGCGCATCTGTGTGTATCATAGCCCGTAATACAAAATATCTTCAAATGCCCATTTAGTGACAAAAATAGCGCCGTATAGAATATAGTGTATGGGATATTGAGTATTTCGGTGTAATGGTGAAACACAAATTTAATGTAATTTAATTTGTAACGCCCCAGTGTCATTGCCAAATAGAGTGGGTATCTTGAATATCATTTTAATGATCTCCACTGTAGTAAATTTGATGGTGATTTTCCATACCAAAATTGAAATTCGTAAACTTGGCAAAAAAAGAAAACAGTGAAGGATATGGGCTAGATTCGTTTTGTTATTCATAAATAAGTTCAAAAAAAAATTCGATGACTATTAAAAAAAATCCATTAAAATCCGATTTGGACATTTAAGACATTGCAGTCGCTATTAGTAAAAATTCTTCATTAACTTCACGTTGGAGATGTTTGATATACGTACCTAATATATCATGTAACGGTGTAATTTGATAATTACTCCATAGTGTATTATTATGTATTTAGAAAATAGTCAAATACTTCTTAGGTTGGTATTTAAATATTTTTTTGAATGGCCCCACAACAAAATATCAAAAATATCTATCTATAACACATCAGTCAATGTGTTAAATAATAATACTGCTGCTAAAATAAGAAATGTTCCTGGGCATCTATTCTGTACAAATGACTGCAGTCGGCCCGCTACGGCAGCTATCTAGGATAGGATAGTATCGAGGTGTTAGCATCTATTGTAACAATTACACTAAGTTAGCCGTCTAAACAGTCAAAACTGACTATTTCGCTCTGAAATTTAGCATAGCCAAGAGAGGTGCTGTTAAAACACAGCACTTATTGTAACAATTACAACTAACTTATTGTAATTGTAAGGTTCGGTTGTTAGGTTTAGGTTATTAGATTCACTTTCGAAAATTTGAAGAATTATTTTATTATTTATTGTAATAAAGCGTTTTCTGTTTGTGAATAAATAATAGATTAAACTGTTGAAATATATATTATGATTTATTATAATACTTAAATTTTTAGCACCTATTTTTGTTTTTTAGCACATAATTATGAAATTTACATATTTTTTGATTATATCTATATATTTAAAGTACCTATTATTCATTAATTGGCAACTAAAAATCCTAAGCCTACTTTTGATAGTATAACATACATAATTTTGAAAACACTCATAAGAAAATAAATAGCCAATAGGAAAAATCTTTTTTAAAAAAGTAAGACACCCGGCAGGATCAAACCTGCGTCTCTTGGGTATCGCACCCTGTGCATTACCACTATGCTACGACTGCCACGCTTAATTGCAACACATTTTAACTCTTGGCCTGTTTAGTACCTGCTAATAAGCGCTCTCCATACCGGCTGGGTTAGGGCTTCCAATTAACCGGTGTAAAAATATTAACCGGTTAACGGTTAATTTAGGATTAATAAACCGGCTAACTGGTTATAACCGAAATCTTTTTTTAGTGCATTTATCTGTTAAAAGCGTAGGTATGTACATCTAATGAAAACAATAAATAATTATAATTGTAAAATTTGAATGTATTTTATAATATTAGAATACAAGATTCAACATACATTATAAATACTTATGGTACATTCTTAAAATCTCGTGAATTATTCGTTGAATAAAAGAAATAGTTAATTAAATACTTCCAAGTAAACATAACTAACCATAAATTTGGCCGGCCAGTGAGTGTCTGCATTAATAAGTTATACCTATAGATTAGGTTGAATAATATCGCGGAGTAAAGGGGATTTGCCTTTTTTGGCGAGCGAATATCTTTATAATAATCTTATTAATTTTACTCAATCCCCGAGGTTGAGTTGGTGCTAAGGTTTTCTATTGTCATATATATTCTCGTTGCTTGAATTCTTACATGTTACTTCCCTTGATGTTGTAACTTATCGTCACCAGTGAAAATAACTTATTAACTCTTTTCTATAACATAACAATCACTTAACCGCCTCAGAGTGCACCTGATTGAAGGCGGAGTGCTGTATTTAAACAAAGGATTCACGCTCTGATAATCTCATACTTCCTTCTGGCTAGCCGATTCCATACCCATTTCCTATTTCTTGTTCTTTGAGTTCACGTTATCATCCATCATCATCTAAAACTACATCAGCTGTCATTTTTTATTACAGTCATTGTTGAAGCGAGTTTGAAAGGTTACAAGCCTCAAGCCTGTAAAGCGAGCTATAACCCAAGAACCTACTTGCTCCGAAATCCTATGTAACATGGCATCCTATCTTTATTAATAATCGTTGTTCCTGTTTAAAATCATAATTAATATATACTCTCTTTTTCCGTTTACAATTTTTTTGTTAAAATATAACCACTCTTTTCTTTTCTGATTATAAAAATAATATATAATTAGGAAACAGCTTTACCTTGTCTGTTATAAACTGCAGCAAAGTTGTCGAGGAGTGGCGGCGACTACGAACGGGTGATTCTCTCCGAGAGTCGTCTCTCTAATGCTGACAGCGCCGTTCAGCAAATTATCAGCACTTTTGTATTTTTATTGATCTCTGCAATTAATAATAATGCATTTTAAATATCTAATGGAGGAAACGAACTGTTTAGGTATTTTATTATAGAATGGGACTTGACAGGGTGAAAAATTAATTGTAGTCATCTTGTCAAAATGGAAATGCCATCACTCAAATACGTACCTACAATAATAATTAAGGTGCTGAGGATTGAATGTGTATCGGTGACCGGATTGAGACATTGCAAATTTTTTAATAGCAAAATTATCAATAGATACCTACGAGGGTGGGTCAATAAGTCCTTAGAAAAGCCGACAGGTGGCGCGACTAGTACTGTGAGCGGTTTGTTTTCATGCAGCGGCACTACCGATTCAGTATGCTGCGAAGTTTCAATCAGATTGGTCGGGTTGTTGTGTGTTTCTCGTACATTTAAAAAAAAAAATTGCTTGTGGAAAATGGAAAAATGGAAAATGGAGAAAATTGAGTTTAGAGCTGTTATTAAACATTTTAATATAAAAGGGTTAACAGCAAAGGAAATAAAAAATGAGTTGGATTTAGTTCACGGCATATCTGCTCCTTCACTTGCAACTATTTATAACTGGTTAAATGAATTTAAACGTGGTCGTACACAGCGCTCGGAATGGACAGGAACGCACCGGAGCGCCGTTGTGGTTCGTGGAATTCCAAAATATACCGTTCCGGCTCGTGAATTCATTTAAAATTGCGTTGCGGTTCGTTAGATTGAGATAATTATAATATATGAATGTATCTTTTAAAGTTTTTCTCAAAATTAAAAATTAACGAAGTTATGTTATGCCGGGCGTGCAAGGGTTAAAAATAAAAATTATGACATCCCTAAATTTCTTTCAACCTTCTTATTTTGTGTCGATATGTCCATGCCTAAATGCATTGTCTAAATAACAAGAAACAACCAGCTGCAAGCGTAAATTACTTTATTACCCAAAAAAATGTGCCTTGTTGACACTATTTGAAAACTCTTCAAAAATAAAGTATACATTGTTTAATAATTTCTAAAGGATGAAACATTTCAAATCTCAATACAATCTTGCCTTTGACTTACGCATTACACCTACTAATTTATTATATTATTTTATTCGGAGTGACAAAAATTATTACTTCGCCATTTATATTCGGGTGAATGAATTGTGTTTTTGATGGTTAAATTAATACAAAAAAGTTTGATAATTTGACTCGTGCAATCCGCTATAATATTCCTATTAGTTGCCTTTTAAAATATTTTGTATTATTTGAGATATAAATACGTTTCTAAACAAAATTGTTTATATTATTAGTTTGGTGTTTTTTTTGCTACATTCTAGTAAGTTTTGTGTTTTAATTTTAACTGTGGGTTTAACTTGATTTTTTAATAAAAAAATGTTCTCCTAAAACAGGGGAGGGCAAACTTTTTGCATGGAGGGCCAAATTCAAGAATTCAAAATGACCGGCGGGCCGCAAGTAAAATACCATTTTTAGATATACACTATTTATTATCACGAAAACTAAACATTTCAAAAAAAAAATAATGAGAAGAATGAAACTGTTGTTTATTTTTTTAAATTAAGGTGTTAATTTTGTAGTTGATATTCTTAAAACTGCTTTTAAATGGGCATCGGCGATATTTGATCGTATAGAATTTTTATTGAGATTCATGATCGAAAATATTTGTTCACATATATAAATTGATCCAAAAATAACGAACATTTTTCTTGCATAATCTTTAAGTTGGTCGAATTTGTCTGAATTAAGGGCATTGTAAAATTTGGAGATTTCTTCACGACGATGCAATTCTCTTAAATCAGTGTCACACTGCAGATCAATAATCTCAAGTTATAGCTTTGTCGGTACACTATCAATATCTATTGAAATCGATGTTCAACGTAGAAAATAGTGGTTACATAATGTGAGACGAGACGCAAGGAAGACGTACTGAGATAATACATTTACGAAATAACAAATTTTTCATCTATTGTCAATATTTTTTAAAAAAATATAAAAAAAGTTATTCGTAATCAGAAGTACAATTAATGATGGCGGGCCACATGCTGCCCGCGGGCCGCAGTTTGCCATCCCATGTCCTAAAAGTTGGTCAAAAATGTCATCAGGCGAAACGTGTTAACCGAAACTATTGAAAAATATTTTGTCGCATGTAACGTAACGCTGGCCACATACCTACACAATTTGATCATTTAAAAAATGATATTGAGTGGTTATTTATAAAAATAATGAAGGTATAATAAAGTAGTAGGTAATTCATGTAAATCTGCTAAAACCACATTACATTACATTAGGAATTCACTCCAATAACCATTTAAGTGACAACAGATGGTATTCATCTCAACAATTGACTTTTGTTAAAAAAAGCTTATGACGTGTCGTAAACCCCTATTTTTACGATGTTTACATTTGTTTTGTAATTTACATTATTGTTGAATTGCGACTATAGTACAATAAATCTTGTGATATAACTACTACATTCATTCATTTATTTGCCATAGGTCATGATGAGTAGGTATACTTTTTTGTAAGTGAATTTTGTTGCTTCTGGTAAGTTTTGTGTTTTAATTTTAACTTTGTGTTGAACATATTTTTTAATAACAATTTGTTCTCTTAAAAGTTCGTTAAAATTCTCAGCAGGCGATACGAATACCTTTATATCATCGGTGTATTGTAAAAAGGGCGAATTAACCAAAATACTATTTTACAGGAGGTGAATTTTTAACCTTTGACATTTATTTATTAATTACCTGTGGATGAATACTGTCCTTATAATAGGCTTTATAATATAATATTTTAAAAAGTCTATTATGTTATGTTTGTAACACTAAGTGGATAATCACCCTTACAATTATCGTTTTTAATAAGTACTTTCCTGTGGGATACAAATTCGCCATTTTTACATAATTATATTATTACATATATACCTATATACTATTGTCGCTGGTATCCAAACTGATTTAAGATAATTCTGGCCACACGCACAATTTGACGCACGATTTGGTCTGCTTAACTCATCCGGTGTACTTCCTTGTACCTATCTAATTCATCTACTGATATATCTCTTTTTTTATGTAAGACTGTTATATTTATATATCTTTGTTTCTAAGTGTCATGTTGTGAACGTCTTAAACTTATAATTTGTAATGTCCACAATATGTTAAAAAAATAAATGAATTGAATAAATGAATTGAATAATTTTGTGGATATTTATAAAAATAATGAAGGCTTAATTACGTAGTAAGTACTTCGTGTAAATCTGCTAAAACATTAGGAATTCTTTCCGGTGGACAATACAGTGGCAACATCTGTTCTGTGATTCAATAATTAGGTATTATCATCTCAACAACTTGACTCGTGTTAAAAAAATATTTATGAGAAGTCGTAAACCCCAATTTTTACAATGAATAATGAATGATTTTTTCTACAAAAATGTGTTTTTGGGCCATTGATGGTTTGGGCAGAAAATATTGAATAGCCTTCTGCAGAGTTTATTTATTTGGGACGTTCCTATTGTATTACAATTATTATTAAATGCATTGTAGCTTGTGACTTTAAAAATAATAGAAATAATACGTAGGTAGTGTGGAGAGAACTTTTACTTAATTTTTGTTTGTAAATTTGTTTAAAAAAAATATAGGAATATCCTTCAATAAAAATGTACGACTATCATAATATCTGTATTGTATGTAGGTACCTATTATCATTTCCATGGCAATAATAATGTGAGTAGGGAAGGACAAACAACATAGATTGAATCGTTTAGAATAAGTAGGTACTAACAAATTAGGTACCTGTGTGTCCAGTGCGGACATCTAATTATCTTAGATGGTGTTAGTCATAGATTATTAAATAAATACGGTGGTAGATGTATATTACAATAATCGTAACCAAAGCATCACCATTGTAACATAACATGCATACAATACAATATTAGTCCTTTTAATGTTGAATATAGTAGGTACTAACTAATGACAATTTTATATTATTCTATAAGAATCGCGCTTAGCAACCTGAGTTTCACCTTCCGACATGTTTTATCTTATATAAATGAAAATGACACACCATTGGTAATTTTATTACAAATAATGCTATGTTTACGTTGTTTGGATGACTTGAAACTTTTATTAGATGTAGGTACGGCCTTATGCCCCTTATAGTGGAGAAGGTTCAAAATAAATCTTTGAGAATCCTTTAAAGCTGTGTGGATAGTGGATACTATCCATGTTTTTATCCGATTGATTTCTCAAGACGTATGCTTACATACTGTATTCTGAAAGTTAAAAAGAGAACTAGGTATTTAGGCTACGTACTTTTTCCAACTTATATCTACCCAGTACAAATGAGAACTCTGCCATTATTGGTACTTAGTATTGATTTTATTATATATTATTTTATAACTTTCTTGATAATCTAAGTTGTTTGTTCTGCCAAGGTGCAATAATTGCTAATGATAATTGGGCAGGAAATAACTATGTTCAACCAAATCGCTTCGGATAATCGTATATTCCACCTGCGTGAGAACGAGTTTATGTGAACGTTATTTTATAAATTCTTGGTATAGGTAGGCACTTACTGTTTTTTCTAATACTATTTCTTTATTTTTTAAACACTATTTTAATACTATTTCTTGATGTTTGATATTCTGTGCTCGTATTTAAATGGAATTTGTAAAATTTTCTATAAGTACGTAAATATTTTTTTAATTTGAATCTATAAGGTACTTATGTGGATATGTTGTTTGTTATGACTAATTAATTACAAACTTATCTATCTCAAATGAGACAGTAATATAAGTTATAATCAGTGACGAGTGGTGGTAGAGGTATCATGCACTGGTTATAGTGGTAGATAAAGTAAGAATAAAGAATAATACAATTTTTGACGGTATACTTTGTTAAAACAAGATTATTTCGCCTGCGGCGCTGACAATCCTTACCAACCTGCCCAATATAGACCCACGTAAGAAGTTTAAAGTTTATTGTTGCATTTTTATATCAAAAGTACGTACGTACGTAAAGAAAGGATTAGCATAAGTACTTAGTTTCGGAAAATTATACAGCGTTCCTGTTCGTGAAATTTTCCATTTCGAGCACTGGTCGTACATCAACAAAGGATGAACCACGCTCAGGACGTCCTGTAGAGGTGACTACACCAGAAATGATCAATAAAATCCACGATATGGTGTTAAGTGACCGAAGATTAAAGTTGAGTGAGATAATTGAGGTTACAGGGATCTCAAAAGGTAGCGTCATTTCTATGTTACATGACAAATTGGGCATGAAAAATATTTCTGCAAGATGGGTGCCGCGTTTGCTCACAGTCGACAATAAACGCAATAGGGTGGTGGCCTCTAAAGCCCTGTTGTCGCTCATGCAACGCAATCCGGATGAATTTTTTCGTCGCTTTGTGACTGTAGATGAAACATGGATACACCACTATACTCCCGAGACGAAAGAACAGTCAAAGCAGTGGATTGCGAAGGCAAACCATGTCCAAAGAAGGCGAAAACCGTAAAATCAGCTGGTAAGGTTATGGCTACTGTATTTTGGGATGCACGTGAAATTATTTTCGTTGACTATTTGGAAAAAGGAAAAACAATAACAGGGAATTATTATGCATCTTTATTGGACCAGCTAAAAAACAAAATTGAAGAAAAACGGCCTCATTTAAACAGGAAAAAAATCCTCTTTCATCAGGACAATGCCCGTGTTCACACATGTTTACGATCAATGGCTAAAATTGAAGAATTGAAGTTCGAATTGGTCGACCACCCACCGTATTCGCCAGATTTAGCCCCCAGTGACTTTTTCCTTTTCCCAAACTTAAAAAAATGGCTAAGTGGACAACGTTTTTTTTCAAATGAAGAAGTCATCGATCGGACAAATGCTTATTTTGAGGACCTTCCGAAAACTTATTTTTCTGACAGTTTAAAAAATATTGAGAAACGTCTAACCAAGTGTATTGAGCTCCAAGGAGATTATGTTGAGAAATAAAAAAAAAATACAAAAATAAAAACTGTTCTAATGCTTTTTTCTAAGGAATTATTGACCCACCCTCGTACCTACCCTTTAACTTTCTAAAACTAATCAGATTATGTTCTCAAAACACCCATTATTTATTATAAGGGAAAAAATACGTTCATTAATTATTACTTTAAGTGAAACTGTAGATGTAAGTACCCTTTCTATGAGTAAACCAGACACTGGTCCTCACTGTCTGCATAAAATGGATCAAGTGGATAAATTTAGAATAAATCACTAGCCTTTTCCTTACTGAGATTGTCTGTGTGTGGTACCAGCATCACATCCTTCTAAAGGCAACCCTGGTATTGCAGAACACAGCGGATCTTAAACCTTAAACCGTCAATAAATATATTCCTGGTATTGGGCCGCAGCAAAAGTGTGAGGTGGAGATGATAGACCCCGTACTACTAGACTTTCATTTAAATAACTGAAGGCATGTTCGCAACGACTTAACTGGCTTTGACACTGTGATGTGAAAAGCAACGGGAAATACCACATTAACTATATCCCTAGAAATCATCATGACGGAAAAATCAAATTGCATAGCCCTCAGTCTCCGGCAGGCCCTAAATGGCCAGAGGGTGCTGAGAATTCCCTGGCCGGCTATAAAGATTGCGACCTGAAATGTGCGATCAATATTTAAAAGTTAAAAATTGCAAAACATCGTTTTGGAAATGAATGATGTTAAAATTAGATAATTTTGGTATCAGCTAACTAAAGTGGAAAGGAAATGGCAGAATGAAAGCTGACAATGGTACCTTGTATAACATATAATTGCCACCATCAATGTGGAGTGGCTATCATAGTCATCGATAAAATCGGTCAATAGCTTTGTCCATACTCTGGCAGAGTAATGCTGTTACATAGTGGATTGGTAACGTTAATATAAAACAGGTGTACGCTGCAACTACCGATATAGATGAAGACGTTATTGAAGAATTTCATGAACATATAAACGTTATTCTAAAATCGACGAAAGATGATGAAGAAAACTTGATATAAGAAATTTCAGTGCAAAGATTCGTAATGGTAAAAATAGTGAAATATTATAAATTGGTCTAGGACAAAGAAACGATCGAGGAGAAAGACTAGGTACTACAATAATTCTGCCAGAAATAGTTTGGCTCTAAGTAACACATTATTCAAACTTCTAGCAAAGTGCAACAACTACACATGGAAATCCCCACAATATTATAGCAATATCATTGTAAGAAATCAATAATTTGACTATAATATTATATTAATTCGTGATCTTCACAAAAATAGTGTACCGTATACTAAAACTTATCTGGAAACCGACATCTCATCTAAAAACCTGTTGTAGCTTTATTAGTAGAAATTAGATTAAAAAGGTTACTGAGGGAACCACGCACAACCCAACGTTTTAACATTTAACTGAATCAAACAGCAAGTGAAAAATGCACCGAATACAGAAATACAACAAAAAATAAACTACAGTCATTATATATTCTCAGACATAACATACAAGTGGGACAGGATAAAAAATGTGTTCTCAATCAGAATGTTAAGGAACAGCTTAGAAGCAAAAATGGATGACAGATGAGATTCTATCTTGGTGGATGATAGAAGAAAATGGAAAAATAAAAATGAAACTCAATACAGATGAATTCATAATACCATCAAAAGAAAAATTCGCACAACTGAATCTGATCAATGAAAAGAAATTGAAAATCTCCAATGAAAAGAGTATTCCGTTAATATGCACAAGACGATAAAGGAAATATTTATTAGGTATTACAAGAGTAACCTCATTATATTTAAGACGAAGATGGGATTATCATACTCTAGCTCTAGCTAGAGTCTAGACATTTAAACTGATTCGTTGGAAAGAATATATTGAAAAACTGTTTGATGATGATAGAGAATTTATTAGCTATACTTTTATATATTTATTTATTTATTTACGAATACAAAACATTGTGGACATAAAAAATCTAAGTTTAAGACGTACACAACATGAGATTGACATTATAAGTCAAATTTTACCCTCAAAATAGAGAAGAGAATATAGAAAAAAAATATAATCAAAATAATAATAATAATAACTCAAAACTCAAACTTAAAATCAAAACATACCTACTTACGTACAATTTAATGCATTGACTAGTCTTGCACCCCTCGCTAAAGGTGCCTGATAAGTTTGACACGATGAAATGGTTCCGATTCAGAATAAATCATGACTGCGACCACGTAGGTAATTGACAGGCGCATATAAATTCAAATTCATTAGGACACCAGGATTGGAAACCATCCCTCACGCTAACAAGCAAAAGCATTTCAAGAGCAGAAGAGACCAACGAGATTCAAGAGAGTGAAAAGTAAGCATGCCTTGTAGAAAGGCAGCCGGAAAATAATCATTTGACGAATTATCGAAAGGAAAATAGTTAAATGTCTTAAAGTTAAGACATCGATGAAATTTTTTCTGGACGCGTTCTAAAATAAGCTTATAGGAAACCTCATAAGGACAACAGATAATCGACCCATATTCAAGAATTCTACTCACCAATGAGACGTAGAGTGTACGTAATGAGCATAAATGAACCCTAGCCATAAAATAGAGCAGAAATTGTATACGAAATACAAAACTCTAAAAATGGCAAAAATGAACTGATAAAATTATTAGAAGAAGACCAATAATTAGAATTTGTTAAACAAAATTTATGAAACGGGCCAAATTCCTGATGATTGGTTGAAGTTGACATTCATCACTCTACCAAAAAAAAAGGCGAATGCAAAGAAGTGCAGCGTATTTATAGTAATAGATTACCAACATTTATTTAATGATATGTTTAATTGTAAGGGGAGTATAATAAACAGGATGGCCGAATCAAAGATACTGGGAGTTCTTCGCATATTATGATCCATGTAAAAGGTTGATTGGGAATCGGCATACATAAGAAAATCATTGTTTTCGGTTAAGTATCTATTTTATTGATGTCTTATCTGGAGATGAAAACTTCGAACATAACGAAAAAATAAAATTTGATAAGGTAAGAACAATGCTTTACATTTGATATTATGATTCAAGGTAATTTCAATTATTTTTAACAGTTTCTACGTGGACGAGCGTCAAATTACTTGCATATTGCATGCATAGAAGATAATATCTTTGTTCCAGGATTTCAAACCAAACTGAACCAAATAAATCAAACGATCGGTTAGATTCGATTGGCCTGACAGAAATTTCGCGCGAATGCGATTTTCAACACCGAATTAGTATTGCCAGTATCTAAATTTTATTCAATAATTTATTTATCTCTAAAACTGCAACACATTTTATTGAAATGTGAAATTTTCATGAAAATCCAACCTGCTCGTCGTCCATGAGAACACATAAATTTAATTCTCGTATTCATTTATTTTAAATCTATAAAATAAAAATAATGCTTCATGAATTAATAGGTACCTACTTAGTTAATTTATATGACGAATATTATTAGCAATAACTTTTGCCCAAACCTTTTCCAAATCGCCCAAATATTTTATAATTTGAATGTGAATAGACGACAATCGTATATAAATTGAGAAAATTGATCGGTAATATTATTTCATTTTTGGTTGAAGAAGGACAATATAGTCTGTAGTTTAATGCTAATATAAAATGGAAATAAATTGTTAGACGTCGACATGATAATAGGTATCTAATAGAAATTAAATCCAATTTTGTCATAGCGAATATGATTGGAATTATGGGATAGTAAGAACAAAAGCGGTGTCTTGCTCGTATACGATTACTTATGAATAAAAGGCATTGATTACTAAGCTATAACATAACTAATTAATTGCAACTCCTACCGTCTAAATATCTAAATTTATGAGTATGTCACGATGTATAAATGCCATAGAAAGGTATCCCCATACCGGTGCGTTTATTCGCATCACTCAGTCCTATGACGCTCGTATCGGCATACGGGAAAGAGCACACTTACGCGACCGCCTTGCGTCTAGCGTGCGAATTTGCTACAAATATTCGGTGTGAATTTCGATAACGCAAGCGACTACGTATTTTTCGTAGACGCGCGAATTTCTAAAGAGAATTAGGGAAATCATAATCTAACCTAACCGAAAAAAATCGTTTCTTTTTTAACGGTACATGTTCAAACACGCGCGTTAACACGATTTTACTCCCTACTTCAGTTATAGTTTGTCAATTTATGGCTACGGCCGTATGTTGTAGCTTAACCACTGGAAAATGCCAATGGAAATGGCGTAATTCAAAAAAATACTACCTTATTCTTAGGTCAATAATTATTATAAAACAATCATTATTCGTAGGATGTTTATCACATTTGAATAGTGAAAGATATAGCTAATAATCAGTATCTTTAGAATTATCTTCAAATGTGTTATCGTTCCCATTTTTTGAATAATAAAATGCCTAATTCTTGTCATATTTGGGATCACAGAGATTATAAAATATATTTTTTTATCGTAAATATTTCACTAAATAATGTTAACATTAATTTTACTAATGCAGTAAATACGTTTAAAAATTATTAAATCTAAAAAATATTAACACTACTGCAAATGGATGAAAACATTAGATCGAGAGGTTTAAAAAAATACTATTTTATGTACTTAACGGCCCACGTGCTCGTCGTAGGTCAAAATTGAGTTTTTATCGTATTTTCAAACCATGATCCTGGACACTCCTTAAACGTTGTAGATAATCTATTTATATAATTTTGAAGCTTTATTATCCTTTATAGTTATTTTAAATATTTGATGACTGCATAAAGTATTTTTCTTACATAAAATAGTATTCTTTTAAACCTCTCGCTCTAATGTTTTAGAATATAGTCATATTTCGGTACATAACTGTGCAGTGGTGTTAGGATTTTTTACATTTATTAATTTTTAAACGCATTTATAAGACCATTAGTATAATTTATTACGAGATAATTTTTGTAAAATATTCACGATAAAAAATTCTATTGATAATCTCTGTGATCCCAAATTTTACAAGAATTAGGCATTTTATTATTCAAAAAATCGGCAAGATTAACACATTTGAAGATGATTCTAAAGATATTTATTATAAGCTATGTCTTTGACCATTCAAACGTGATAAACATCTTATGAATAATGATTGCTTTATAATAATTATTGACCTAAGAATAAGGTAGTGTTTTTTTGAAATACGCCATTTCTTTTGTCATTTCCCAGTGGTTAAGCTACAACATACGGCCGTAGCCATAAATTGACAAACTATAATTGAAGTAGGGAGTGAAATGATATTCACGCGCGTGTTTGAACATGTACCGTTTAAAAAAAAAATTAAAAAAAATCGGTTAAGTACATGTTCAAACACGCGCGTTGACATAATTTTACTCCCTACTTTAATTATAGTTTGTCAATTTATGGCTACGGCCGTATGTTGTAGCTTAACCACTGGGGAATGCCAAAAGAAATGGCGTATTTCAAAAAAACACTACCTTATTCTTAGGTCAATAATTATTATAAAGCAATCAATATTCGTAGGATGTTTATCACACTTGAATGGTCAAAGACATAGCTTATAATTAGTATTTTTAGAATTATCTTCAATGTGTTAATCTTGCCGATTTTTTGAATAATAAAATGCCTAATTCTTGTCAAATTTGGGATCACAGAGATTATCAATATAATTTTTTATCGTGAATATTTTACAAAAATTATCTCGTAATAAATTATACTAATGGTTTTATAAATGCGTTTAAAAATTAATAAATGTAAAAAATCTTAACACCACTGCACAGTTATGTACCGAAATATGACTATATTCTAAAACATTAGAGCGAGAGGTTTAAAAGAATACTATTTTATGTAACAAAAATACTTTATGCAGTCATCAAATGTTTAAAATAACTATAAAGGATAATAAGGTTTCAAAATTATATAAATAGATTATCTACAACGTTTAAGGAGTGACCAGTATCATGGTTTGAAAATACAATAAAAACTCAATTTTGACCTTCGACGAGCATGTCCCCCCTTAATAAAAATATTTTATGTAGTCATCAAATTTAATGTTTAAAATAAATATAAAGGATAAGGCTTCAAAATTATATAAATAGATTATCTACAACGTTTAAGGAATGTTCAGGTCAATGCTTTGAAAATACCATTAAATTTCCATTTTGACCTTCGTTGGGCATGTGGGCCTTTAAGGCAAGGTTTAATTGATTTTTTAAAACTAACCATCACCATCTTGAAATAGAAGTCTTAGTTCAATGAAAACAAATACGTATGACTGACAAAGTTTATTGTGGACTATTGATGTCTTATCTTAACAGCCTACCTCCACCCTTCGCAACTGCCCAATACAATAATTTTAATATTATTGGGTCCCGAAATTTCAAAAATACAATATTATTATTAATTAGCGTCATACAAAAACTTTATAGCTTTGTTAGTGCACTGACAGTTCTCAGTTCTTACAATGTTCAATTTGGACCGTTGTTTGCGATCGTTTCTATTTCGAGCA
The DNA here is from genome assembly GCF_057557595.1 of Rhyacophila brunnea. Taxonomy (NCBI): domain Eukaryota; kingdom Metazoa; phylum Arthropoda; class Insecta; order Trichoptera; family Rhyacophilidae; genus Rhyacophila; species Rhyacophila brunnea. Next base: position 5,590,893 of record NW_028233350.1, read on the forward strand.
TTCAGATACGAGTATTATATTATCAATAAGTATCATGTATGTAATTTGTCTGCAATCATCCTCGGTAACGTAAGTACTTATTGTCATTTTATATTTGTCAATAATATCGTGATTTAAGAGATGTGATAGTATTCAAGAATTATTTTTTTTGGTTATGTAGTCTTTAAGATTATTTTTTTGCATACCTAATATTATCCATATTAATAAAAGCTCTTCTGCTTCATCCGATGATGAGTACATTTCGTCAACACTCAACTATCAATTTGGCAATCGTATTTTGTCTATGGCTGCAACCAATGCTGCCACCTTGGTTTCATATCATTAAAATAAAATTTACGCGACGTGAGTAAAATTTTTAGTAATTCTGAAAGCGCTATAGTCAACGTATATTTTTCATATTTACTTAATTGGTGTGATGACAAACACGAAATTCGCATCAAATCCAAGCGGATAGCAAGCGGCTGGCATTGTCCACATTGCGCGTGTCTCGCCGAGATTCGCCGCGAGTGCATGTGGTTATCTCAATGAGTCACATGTACCATGACCGCGCGCGACAGTCGTCACGGAGCGAATGCATGTGAACGGCTCTATACGGTCAAAACGCGCCATGTGGACAAGGCCATAGCGGTTGCGTTGCGAATAAACGCACCGGTGAGCGGACACCTGAGTGCTGTATTTAGCATCTCGATTAAATGTTATAATTTTCATTGGTAACGCAACATATTAAAAAAAAATGAAAGATGCGAAATATACGTAGGTACATACGACAATAATAAATGACCTTCTTTTTTAGGTTCGGTTCTTAACTGTCGGTTTGATAGATTGTCTTTAGTCAGTAGCGTCAGAGAAAAGTAACAAACCTTTGATAACAAACGACTTCTGATCGTTAAAAATGACAGATAACGATTCATCAAAATCTCCAATTATTTCCAGTTTCCTTATTGAGCATGCGCAAACCATCAAAAATGACATGTCAAAGTACCTATCAGAAACGTTTGCTGGAACGTAGGTAGGTACAGACCTACAGACTTATCTGAATATCTGAAGACTCGTAACTGGACAAAATCTGACATTCGAATGACATTTTCAAAATGGCGTCCAATGGTAGTTTGTAGTTCCATTTCTGGCCGTTCTACCGATAAGTTTGTAGTTCTGTACTACTTAATATTTGGAACATAACCCAACTAGCAGACCATAAATAATAATAATATACGTCAACACCATAATGACACCAGACTAAACAGTCATAGATCATAATCTAATAGAAATTCTATGGTACAAAAAGAGCGTGAGTCGAAAATGTGTAATATTGCAGAAATTTAAAAAAAAACTCCCAGTGACGTGGCGGTTGGTGACGTAACCTGATACGCGCAGTGACTTCATTCTTGTTGTGGCCATTTTGGCAGATTTTGATAACTGACAATATTCGTTTTTCACCTTTTTGTTGTATTTCGCTTTATGCATAGCTACCAGAATACATTGATTTTATTTTAATAACAATACCTGATTTTTATTTGTATTATCTGCCGATTCTTATATATTTTTTATTTTTGTTCATTCTTTATCAACACAGTTTTAATTTCCATTGCCACAATAAAACAATGTCTAGCTTTAAAAGAATCACTTCGTTTCATACATTCCCAAAATGTCAACGTCACAAATTAATTATTGCACTATCGCTAATGTATTTTTGATATAGGTACCGATATTCTTACTGCCACGCCCAGAAGGTAGCCCACTTTCCTTATTTTTGTAGTCCGATTTGTAATTGTAAATTATAAATGACAAGGATTTCGAGGTAAACAAATACACATTTATATGTTTATAAAAAATGATGTTTTTTAAAATAAATATTAAAACTATGATCTAGTCAAAAATCTCTACGACAAAACATAGAACACTATACATATAAACTAAACTTAAATATGACTTTAAAATGTATCTAAAAATAAGATGCGTTCTTTTGTACATATTCACATTTTATAACATTTTTTTACAATAATTGTAAATTTATCTTGGACTTAAAAAATATATTTCTTTTTAAAGTTTCAGATACATATTTATTAATTAATATAGTTTAAAGACTTCGCCTTAAGAGGTCTTCGCGTCTATTTCGAGGTTTAGGAAATATTTTTATTGTTTACTAATATTATGATTTATTTACGTACCTTTGGTGATTATCGACTGCCACGGAACATGTAACTATCTTTACTGATAATAATTTTGAATGTAGGTATGTATATCAATAAAATGCAAATAAATTTTAATCAAGATAATATTCGATATCATTTTTCATGTAAGGGCTCAAACACACACGCGGCGAATCGAGGCAAACACGAGAGTGAACGTGTTGAACTGGACAGACAAAACATAGTTTTCATAAATATGTTTTTTTAGTAAAGCATTTTTTATGTCTATATTCCGTTCGCTAGTGTATCTGTAACATTCTCTTATAGATTGTTATATTCCACTAAAGCTTGTACACGTAGTGGTCCTCCGAGATAGGGGGTTGAAATTTGACAGGAATGTAAATCTCAACCTCCTTATTGACAAAAATCCGATCAAAATGGCACAGGGGTGATCGACGTTTACGAAATTTTCCCTGACTCGGTTTATAACTTGCATAATTATATTTACATTCATTACATCAAATTAAAGCTAAAAAGATCTAAAAAGCTTAGATTTCGTTACGAGATTTACATAAAATACCGTGCGTGCCATCCCCTAACGTAGGTAGGTATCGGCCGAAATCAGGGCTAAATTTGATCTGCTACCCTGACAGCTCGGTGGAGCTGCACTCGTAATAATCGCTTGGGGAATACTTGTTTTTTCTGCTGATTACAAATCTGCGGGGTGCCAGGCCACTCTGGCACCCTTGGACAGACGGGGCCATCTTGGAAAAATGGCGGTTTTTGGGTAATATTTTTTGTATACCTATTGTCACCGTCAGCAAAATTAATGTTGTATCTTCAATAAATTGGCCAGGAAACAGGCGTATTTTTTACCGCCTTTACCACAATTTTAACTTACACTTGATGTACATAGAGATGTTATATTTCAACAACCGAATTCAATAAATTCGAAAGTTGAAATCGAAGTTGTTATTTATTTAAAAAGTACATACAAATACAGTATGTGGGGAGTCACCGCAAGCAATTTTAGCTAATTCTGGATACCATGAAGGTGCTACTTTCGATGCGCAGGGGCTCAAAATTGTTATAATCATGTTTGTACATTAAACATTACAAATTTTGTAATGTAGGTATCGTATGGTATTATTTAAAAAATATTGTTATTGTTGAAACTTCCATCAATCAATATGCCAACCACACCGAGTTTTAGGTCGCGAGCATTAAGAATACCTGTGGGTGTATTCGTATATCGGCGGCTATCGACGGTAGTTTATCAAATGTATGTATTAGAGGGGTTAATTGTTACAATAAGTTAACCATCTAAACTGTCAAAAAGAGCTATGTTTAAACTTTTTGATATACATAATAGATGTCTATCTTTATTTTATCTTGAATTGAAGATATCGTATAGCGTCTTACTCGACTTGTTAATCTTGTCAATAGTGGATCAATTATTGATATAATATGCATAAAATCGATAAGAGCAGTACACACTCTTATGCGATACTCTTCGTATCAGATATTTCGATCCGTTGGATATTTTGAGTATATTTCATAATACAGTGAAGATAAGAAAGAAAAAAAATATGTATAGAATACATTAATACATATTAAATTTAATATTCTAACAAAAACTGTAGTTCATTGAATTATTATTACGAAATATTCAACGGATTGCAATACATATCAATAATATTTACTGCATGCGCAGTTGACCATCCAGGTGCACGGTGAACTGCGCATATTTAAATTACATCATCAGCCTCGGAGATCCAACGACTCACGCCGATCGTCTGCCCCGATCCTGAAATGTTATTTTGGATCGTTCTCTAGAGTCGTAGCCAAAATGTAATAATTCTATCGGTGACAGTTGGTACGACGGTTATCGTTCATTTTCAGTACTTTATTGTCGACCCAACTGTCACCAACTCTGAACGGATTAATAAAATATATAATTCTGATAAGCTATATTCCAATACACTACATTTTGACGCAAGGTTTTGAATGTGTGAGTGTCCTACGAAAAAGAACCACGTCAATGCATAAACCGAGAGCAGTTGTCAGTTTTCGACGCATGACGTATTCTTGACACGTGTTTATGTTTATCCCGTATTCTTCCGCACTCGAGATAGGTTGGATAGATGCTGCTTCTCCACATCCGTTAGGTATTTCAATTCCCATTATTTCTAAGTTGCCTGGTCACCAATCATCAACTGAGTCGTGTGAAATTCTAAAATGTCAGGAAATAATTTTTAATACAACTTTTGAACAGTTTCTTTACAGTGTTCATTAATTATTTTGTTCACCGAACTGATGTATCCAGCGCTCAAAATGAAAAATAATGACGAACCGGAGTGCTCGTTAATATTCCGAAAATATGAACATAATTATCTAATTTTATGTATATTTTATAAAAAAGGTGGGTCAGATTTTTTGTTTAATGGCCTATCTAGCTCAGACGGTCAAATTAATTTTTCCAGTAGACGGAGCGATAATCTCGGGGGTTTCATGAACCAAAGCTGCTCTCCGGCCCATTTCGAGCGCTGGATTGTTCTTGGTCTGCTGGACGAGCTATTAGACTATTTTGTTGGTTATGTATATCTAAATCTAAAAAATACTAATAAAATCGATGCTCATCGTCAGTTTAATAAGTTATCACTTATCAACGTAAAATATGTAACTAGGTATGTCTTAATGAAAAGTAAAAAGACAAATTTACATGAAAATTTCTTTATTATGTATAACCAAAAAAACCATTTACATAAAATTTACGTGTAAATAATTTTGATTCTTTTTAATTTTTTCAGTTTAAGTACCTAATAAATTATTAATTTTTTACATAAAAATGCCACCGGCAACCATTTACATGGTATTTTATTGAAGTTTATAGATATTATAAAACTTAATAGAAAAGCGGGCTTAATCACAAATAAAAGTATCACTTGTTTATAAGTAGTAGTAAGAATGCAATTAATTAGTTACATTGTTTTATTTGGGAAAAATATTAAAATGAAAAGTTACAAAATAATTTGAATTTTACTTATTGCAAGCTTGTCTATTACAAAAAATGTAATGTTATGTTAAGTATGAGATACTTCTGATCCATGTAGTAGCCATTTTAAAACAGCTGTCGGTTTTTCCATTTTCAAAAAATATTCGCTGTTTTATTGTAAACTAAAATCATTTTAGCGTCGTGACGTTAACGTCATCATTTAATAAATACAATATGAATAACTTATCTTATCTGTAGGTACATCACTCAGTCCTAGAGTGTCGTATGTACGATTTTGCCGAAAACGAGTTAAATTCGGGGCTAACGGTTTGCCGGCTTTGCAGTGCTTCTGAAAAACTCCAATGATTGTGTCCATACCAGAAACTTGAAAATCTCGAAATCCATAGATAGCAAGCGGTTGAAAAATCTTAACTTTCGTTTTTCCGAAAGTTAATTTTTGACACACGACACACTGGTTCTCGAATACAGAATTAGATTCATCGTAATATTGCACTATAAATTAAAACAATATTTAAAAAGGTATATGGATAGTGTTTAAATGAAAAAGTTATAAGACCGGTGAAGGTTTAGACGCCATGAAAATTATATGTCGAAAGCAATATTTATGACAGTTCAACTACGTATTCTTCGTGTTTATGGGTATTGATGTAACTAATAATAGTTTCTATGCAAGCAACTGCAACCATTCGCGTGTCATTGAACGAATTAATTATTATATTATATTAATAATTCTATTAATTATTAATTATATTGCATATTATTTCGGCATTTTATAACATTTTAAAGCGTTTTCTCATCGAAAAGCTTTTCATTTTGCAGTATGAAAAAAAAAATTTTTGGAATAATAATGCACGAAAGGGATCGTCACATAAGCGAACACCGTTGTTTTTAAGTTTTTGAAATAAGAATTTCGAAACTTTCTCGAATACAATTTATTTTTCTCAATTTCCAAATGAATTCATTTGATTTACTATTTTCCGTTTTATTCCTCATTAAAAGAAGTAATAAACAGTATGCCTACAAAAATTAATAATTCTCTTTCAGAAGAATCAGGATGATGCGTCATATTAAGGACCATTTTTCTTCTTCTAGAATCTAGACATTCTAGACAATGGTGTTCATGTAACGATTTTATTCGAAATTAATAACATTAATGAAAAGCAGCATAATATACAATATAATATAGATAATATTATATAAATATAAGTAACGTTATACTAAATGAAATGTTCTTAAGAGCATACTTCAGTGAAACGGCAAGTAATTTTCAACTATAGGTGCTATGAAATTTTGGACTCGCTGGCAATCGGAGAGCAAAAGTCGAGCTGTGAACACGTCAAATTCTTTTGTGATGGCGACGGGGGTATTAATTCTTAAATCGTGCAAAGATGACCAAAAAACGTTACCCATTTACTTGAAAAAGAAAACATGTCAATGAATATATTATTATTGTTACTAATAAAACAATAAATAGAACATTAAATCGACGCACGTTGAATTTTTATGACAAATTATGTTATGTTCTGCACGCGTTGTTTGCACAATCTTCGCGTCGCGTAGTCACGATCGTTTCAGAACGTGCCCCAGCTGAGTTATAGCCTTAATGAATGTTGTTTTTCATGGTAAAATGCCGACGTATTGGCAAAATTAGTGTTATCGTTAACTAGTAAGTGTAAATTTTCATGGTGAAGTTTGAGTAAAAATTGTTTTTTACTCATTTGCAGCAATCCAAAAAAAATGATGTGCCACATCTGTGAAAATATTTGACGTTTCAATATTCGTTTTCCATCCACGACTTTAAAAATAGAACAACCGATTCATTAGTAATTATGTAGGGTGGGGTGGCCATAGCTGTTGGAGTAATAGGAATATTTTGATAAATAGCGATATTTTCAATAAACCATTTCTTTTAATAAACAAATAATTCACAATATTTGAGATTGTAGCATTCCATATAATCGACAAGCTAAACTATATTGGCATATCAGGAAATGTTGTGGCCACTTTACTGAAGCCATATTTGAACATGGGCCACACGTTATATATCGATAACTGGTATAGTAGTCCAACACTGTTTAAATTTTTGCATGAAAATGGGACAAATGCTTGCGGAACAGTAAGACGGAATAGACTCGGGATGCCAAATTTCACCACCAAATTAAAAAAAGGTGAAACCGAATCGTTTCACACGGACGATATGATGGCTCTTTCTTGGAAAGATAAAAAAGATGTGACAATGTTGACCACTCTGCATACCAATGTTACTAAGCCGACAGGAAAAGTCGATTACAAATCAAAAGAACCGATTGTGAAACCCGAGTGCATAGTAGAGTATAACAAAAACATGGGTGCAGTGGATCATGGTGACATGGTCATTTCTTCCGTCACATGTGCCAGAAAAACGATCAAGTGGTACAAAAAGGTATTTTTTCACCTTATTGATCTGTGTCTACTGAATGCCCACGTCATCCACCAAGAAAAAACTGGCAAGAAGCAACCCTTGGGAGATTTTCAAATACATGTCCTGACACAGTTGATCGAAGATCATAAGACTGAACCACGGCAGAATTTGAAACGGAAGGCTCCATTGCCAGCTAGGCTTACCGAACGCCATTTTTTGGGCAAAATTCCGTCGACAATAAAAAAAACCAATGCTACTCGACGATGTTATGTGTGTTTCAATTCCAAAACTGATAAAAAACGTAAAGAAACTAGATATTTATGTAAACAATGTGACATTGCTCTATGTTTCGAGCCTTGTTTTGAAATTTTCCATACGGAAGAAAATTTTTAGTGTTTTTTTTTTGTTTATATGTGTAAATATAGTATAAATATAGTGTAGTAAATATATTTATAAACTTTCTTTATTGTAAATATTTATCGTTGTCTGTTTGGTGAAGTTATTTTATTCGTGAAACTATTTTTTTTTAAGTGAAGTGGTTTGTGGCAACCCTAATTCTAGTGCAAATGTGATGACAGATTTACGAGATTTCGTATGATTAATTTGTTTTTGGAGCTTTTCATGACATCATATCAATGTGAGTGCTATATTTTTATATTTTTATGTAGAATTTTTTATTTTATTGAAATATATAATTCTTGGGCCCTGTTAGTATAAACTCTGTATATCGGCCGGGCAGCTGAAAGGTTAACATGAAAAAAATCACTAGAAAAAAATCACATTTGAAAAAAATACGGTGCTCGACGGGGTTACAACCCGTATATTCAACAGTATTGCCAAAACACTCAAAATAGGGTAATAAAATAAGTTTTAGCCGACCTAAGTGCTAGAACACAGTGGTCGAGCCGGCGGCGGCGGCGTGTGCAACTCAAACGTATAACCATGTGGAAAATGTTCGTAGACAGTGTCCTTTTTTTTTTAGCATTTCACTTAAGTTTACGTTTGAGTTTCACGGGCCGCTAACGTCCCGTTGCCAGTGCATTCACTCTGGCCAAGCACTAAATGTTGACGTTGAGTAAAGTTACAAAACAAAAGACTATTTTAATACCGTTTAATTAGTATGATTCTCTACTAAAAAATAATGACATAATGCACATAGGACTGGAGTGACTTTTATGTGGGTTGAGTCTTTTTGTAAGAAACTTTCGTAAGAGTCCAATTTTATTAGCAACTGTGACATGGTGATATGGTACACATCGAGAATGTTTTAGATTTGCCTTCAAATCCTCGTAAAGTTCAGCATTCTTACGAATGCGCTACCCTTGGTCCTCTTTAATTGGTCCAAGTATTCTTCGGAGAATTTTGTTTTCAAATACTTGGATAGACTTCTCTTGTTTCTCCGTAATGCTCCAGGTTTCACATCCGTAGAGAACTATAGGTTTTATTAAAGAGGACCAAGGGTGGCGCATTCGTAAGAATGCCGAACTTTACGAGTCTTTCAAGCCGAAGATCAGAAATATTCTGAGGGCAAGAAGGCTGAGATGGGCCGGTCACGTTGTAAGGTGCGAAGAAAGCAAAGCTCTCTACAGGGTCTACAAGGGAGTCCCGGTGGGTATCCGGCCTCTAGGCCGATCTCGGAAGAGATGGTCGGACGCCGTCAGCAGGGATGCAGCGAAGCTGGGTGTGACCGACTGGAAAAGAGAAGCTCTGGACAGAGACACCTGGAGGATGGTTGTGCAGTCGGCCATGGACCTAAATGGACCTTAGCGCCAGTTTAATCATCATCAATCTTCAAATCATCGCAGAATTCAATACAATAGGAACTGTAATGCACAAACTATATACCAATCAACTATGGCAGTTTACTATAACGAAAATAAAAATAGTGTGAAATTGTTAGAGGTATTCAATAGACGAAATTGATGTCTCAGATTAAACAAATCGATAATTTATTTCAATGCTATTCGTTTAATTCAGTGAGAAATATCATATTATAACACGATTAGTATAAATCTACGAAAATGCAAATAAACATTATGCCATCTATACAATGATGCACACCTCATTGACCACGACCCAACCAAATCAAACTTCTTAATTTTCCATTACTGTATATTAATTGTATTACCTCAACACAATCTGCGATTAAACCGGGAAAAACACGTTACATTCGAAAAATTATACAAACACTGAGTAAAAATAATAACGACACCCAGAGCAAAGTAAATACCAAACGTACAAAATTAGAAAATGGCAAAACATGGTAATATAGCAATAATACGGGAGTTACTTACAAAAATAATAATTGCATTATAATAATATTACAATAACCTAACCTTATACTAACCTTATGTATTATACGGATGTAAAAATTAGGTTATTGGATAATTCCATAAAAAATATACAACTATTGACTGAGTGTAGAAAGAATATTCAAATTTATATGAATTTCATACACTTCAGGTATCGATCATTTCTCGTGATCCAAGCTTCATTGTACAAGTACCTACCGTTAGTACATATAGATGAAGCCTGAAGACTCCCAAAGGTAAAACCCGGTGACGAGGACAGATCAATTTGGAAGTATACAATTTATAAAGCTTCATATAAATTATATGTATCAAAATATCTATAATGTCTAGTATAATAATTTGCAATTTGTGATTACTAAAATGATAAACCATCAATTGATATTAATTCAAACTGTGATTGTTATGTCTGATTGTATAGTGTAATCATAATTTTGCCGAAGATAATATTTAAGTTAACATTATGAGTTAAGATGTTTTGTAAATTCCAAAATATACATGAAATCTTGTGGTGTCGATTCCTTGAATGGCTTGCAAATAATAACATCTCTGATGAGATGATTATAGACTCGATGGATAATTGGGTAAATTGATTGAGCGACGGGTCATACAAAAATATTCAAAATGTTCACGGATAAAATGAATATTGTAATTAATTGTCAAGAGTTTAATTAAACTTTATGTAACGGTGATACTGTATACTCAAATATCAAGGTTAGGAAAGCAAGAAAGCCTACTCAAATGACAATTTGCAACATAACACAGTAGCACAATCAAAATAATTTTGTTGATTTTATATACTGATTACCACATATTTTAACTTATTTCGTTATCTAATCCACTATTTATTTTTAGCTTAGTGCTATACAAATATCAATAATTATTAACAAATATTATGTATGATGAATAAAATATGATAAAAATCCTTAAATTGCCATATAGAAGGTATTACTGACAGAACGCATTAAGTCAATTTTTGATGTTTTTCTGTTTTGAATACTAAAATTTTATTTATACAATAATTGTATGCACTATGTTCTGGTAAAACGCATGAAGTCATAGGGTGTATCATCATCATCAGCCGGGGTCAATCCACTGCTGGATGAAGGCCTCTCCAAGCTTTCTCCAACTCTCTCGGTCCTGTGTCGTTCGTTGCCACGTATATCCGCCGAACTTTACCAGTTCGTCAATCCAGCGGCTTTTAGGGCGACCCTGTGGCCGTTTCGTGCTCCTTGGGTACCACTGGATGACGGCATTTGTCCAGCGGCCGTTCTTTCGGCGAGCAATGTGCCCTGCCCATCTCCATTTCAGCTGTTTTGCAACGTCTATTACATCGCGTACTCTTGCCTGCTTCCTAACCCATTCGTTTCTCTTACGGTCCTTTCTCGTGATGCCCAACATACACCTCTCCATGCCTCGCTGTGTGACTCTTAGCCTTTGGACATATCTCGTGTTGAGGGTCCACGTCTCGCAGCCATACGTGAGCACGGGTAGCACACATTGGTTGAACACCCTACGCTTAAGACATAATGGTAGGTCACTCTTGAAAATAATATTCAGACGTCCGAAAGCACTCCATCCCAGCTTTGTTCTTCGAGCAATTTCATCGTGCATGCTTCCGTCTATGGACACCTGCTGTCCGAGATAGACGTAGCTGCTGACTTGCTCGAGTTGGGTGCCAGAAATACAGATAATCGCAGGGTCCGAAAAACAGTTAGTCATGACTTTTGTCTTTGATACATTTATCTTTAGACCGACCGTTTGACTGACATCCGCGAGTTCTTGCATTCTACCTTGGAGGTCTTTCGGGTCTTGTGAGAGTATAACAATATCATCTGCAAAGCGCAGGTGACTGAGTTGTTCCCCCATTAATTGGAACACCTTTTTCCTCCCAATCAAGTTTCCTAAATAAGTCCTCAAGAGTAGCGGTGAAAAGTGTAGGTGAAATGGTATCACCTTGCCGGATACCTTTGTTAATGGGGAATTTACACGACCGTTTGTGGAGTTTCACGCATGCTGTGGCATCACTGTATATACTGTTCAATATGTTTATGTAGCGTCTGGAAATTCCTTGGTTGCTAAGGGCGTCTATAATTGAGAATTGTTTGATGGAATCAAACGCCTTTTCATAGTCTATAAAACCAAGATATAATGGCAGTTTATACTCCTGGTAGCGCTCTATGATTTCCATGACGACCTGTATATGATCCATAGTACTGTAGCCTCTTTTGAATCCGGCTTGCTCTCTTGGTTGGTTCTCGTCTAAAACTGTTTCGAGACGGTTTGAGAGTATTTTCGTGAAAACCTTATACAGAATTGGCAGTAGACTAATTGATCGATAGTTTTTCAGATCTTCAGTGTCTCCTTTCTTATGGAGAATAATAATAGAGGCATTTTTCCATGACTCTGGGATGTTCTCTTCGTGCAGACAAGACGTAAACAGACGTGCGAGAACTTCGCTAACCGTTCTCCCGGCCCGTTTGAGAACATCGATAGTCAGCCCATCTTCTCCCGGGGCTTTCCCACTCTTCATGCAAATTATAGCATTATCCACCTCTGTGGTAGTAACCTCGGGAAGAGGATCTCCATATTCTCCATTCACCGGAGGATCTGAATTGATGTCAGTGTCATCTTTGTATAGGGCGCTGTAAAGCTCTACAACAGTGTCCAATAGATGATCCCAGTTACGCACGATACTTCCATCTTGCGCTTTTAGTGTCGTGATCTGCCGTCTCCCTATTGACAGATGCTGCTTGTTCTTATGTAAGCTGCTTCCTGACGCAACAATTGGGAAGGAGCTTACATAAGAACAAGCAGCATCTGTCAATAGGGAGACGGCAGATCACGACACTAAAAGCGCAAGATGGAAGATAGATGATAGATGGATATAGAAGATAGATGGAAGTGCAAGGGCAAGATAGGGTGTATAGTTTAGAAAATAAAAACATTATTAAGTCATATTGTTATTTTTTTATTCTGACAGAAAGCATTAAGTCATACATTCTGCGTTTATGACACACAGGACTTGTAGTATGCCATATATTCTATGAAGTCAGAAATAGATAACAAGGAAGACGGTGATGCCGGCCCAAATATGTTTAATTGTATATTTAAAAAATATAATTATTAGTTCCTAATATGAAATTATTATATAACATAGTCATAGTAACTATTGTTTTAATATAAGTTAAGGTGAAATCACGTTTTATCAAACAGAATAATTAAATTAATTAAGAGATTTTAAATGGAATTCTTGAATTGAAAGTACCTACTGATAATTTGTCTCATCTGATAAGTACGAGTAATTCGCCATACGTTGATAAAATAATACTCAATGATTCAACGCGGCCTTTCTAAGTTTATGAAAATATAGACCATATCTGTAATTCATAACTCATCTTTAGTCCAAGAAAATTCTAGTGAAAATGTTATTTTTGACGAGGAACTTGGTCTTTTTGCCGAAAATGATATGTAATTGACGAAAGTATTTCAAAACAGAAAAAAATGAAACAGACAAGTCCTCAAAACTGGAAGAGAGAAAAAATAAATATTTCAGTAATGAATGCTTACCTTCTAATAATTTTAAGGTATTTACAACAGTTCCAAAATTGTCGAAGCGAATCATAAATAATGTAAATTCAATTGAAATTTATTGGATTGAAGATGACAAAATTGAATTGTGTCGCAATTTTTGGATTTTTCTTACGATCGCAAATAAGATTTCATACTAAAAAAGTCAGCAGTAATTTTTAAATTGTAATTATTTTTAACATTGTTTTTTTTTTTTTTAATATATACCTATACAGTTTATTGACATCGAATCTCATGTTTTGTATGCCAAAAAGGTTATTCTTTATAATGTAGAAAAAATATTTTTAAATCATAAAAAAATCTACGTGGGAGAATATTGCTTTGTAGAAAAAAAAGTCCTTTTTGCGATTATCTCAGAACTTGTTTTAATGACTTAAAGGTTTCTGTCAGTATACTCTCCAATGAATTATTATTTAAAATGCTTATCGGATAGATTTCGCACTCTGACTCTTATCAGCCACACTGCAAGACTATTAAAAATTATATCACAACCGAAGTGTTGGATAAATAAGGTTAACACAGCAAGATTACAAGTATGATAAAAATTATATTATTAGTAAGTGTTGATTTTTAAATTAGATATTCCCAAAACCTTTGATAAGACATCAATGTATTAATAAAATTCATATTTATATAAACAAAATCAATCATAACTATCTTGCTCTTTCCAAATAAAACGAAAAAAATCAATACCACAGACAACTTGTATGAAGAAATTCTACTAGGTAGGTACGTATATTATCTAAAAAAAATCTTTCCCAATACTCCAATATTTTAAGTGACGTCTAAAGTATTTTAGGTTGAATAATATTTACCATATCAAAAATTTCTGCACACAAATAAACACTCCCGAAGGAAGATATGACATTTGAAACAGAGAGACAATATCGAATGTTTTCACCCAAAAAAAAAGATTGTTTTCTCTATATTGATATTGCAGAGGTATGTTAAAACTATTTATACAAGAATCGAAAATACTTGTGAGACCACACCTGATCCCATAAACATAAAACTTATTATCGATATTCTACAATATAAATATTACGAAAGTGTTATAAGATGCCAAAAAAATGTACAAAACATAGTGAAAAATATTTATATTTATTATATAGTTGGTATGTGTGTATTTCTGTTCCAATTCTGGGATTTATCGCACCATAATTTGATTCCGTTTGAACACCACTGTTTCCATTGTTGATTTCGTGATGATGATGGTGACGGTGGTGATGATTTCCAGCATCCGTCAATTTTCCATTAGCTTACAGTGACGGCCGCCGTGGTGATATTCATAATTATGTATGTTTGATTCCTCGATAAATAAAGGGTTTAATCTACGGCTCACGGATCTCTCTCTTCATTGTTGAACCATCCTTGTGATGTTGTGAAGATGGGCAGATTCTAATTCACCAAATGGATTTCCACATGAGAGTGTCAGCACCTGAATAACTAAAAATATTGACAAAACTAAAACTCGCCACGTATCCATTATTAACGTTAAGTTTATTATTTTCCTTTGTACGTGCAGCTAAATGTGATTCCGAGAAATTATTCAGCGACAATACTAAAATGTCTATATTTCATACCATTTACTTTATCTGTGGGTACTCCTCCAGAACCACATCTAGTAACGGCCTTATGGATAAAAGGGCTCAGAAAAAGATACTTTTTTTCTTGAGACTGTATGAACGTATGTCAGTGACGAAGGGTACATATTATTGAAAGTATGTAGGCTGTGGTAAATAACTTTTAAAAAGTCCTAGGATAGTTAAGTACCTACTTGAATTTTATTTATTTTTATCATCAGTACATATTTTACTGAACAAAAATATTAGGTCTATTTTACCGTTTTATAATAGATCATGAAAAAAAGACAACAGGTAGGTAGATACTAAAATAAGTCATATTATTTATTATAATAAAAGTAATATAAAAACAACGATTCGAAGCCGGTCTAGAAAATAATGTTCAAACCACGAGGCTGTTTCGGTGATAGTCCAGCTCGCCGAACACTGCTTTTCTACATTTATAGTATGTACCTATCAGTAGCGAAGGGTGAAGGTAGGCTGTTAAGATTTGCCATAAATAGTGCACAATAAACTTTTTTAGTCATACGTATTTGTTTTTATTGAACTAAGACTACAATTTGCAGGTGGTATTGGTTAGTTTTTAATTATCAATGAAACCCTACCTAAACCAAACCATAATAGTTTTGGTTCATTTTGAGCGATACGACAAAATTGTGCACACTTTTTTATTCCTACGTATTTGTTTTCGTTAGATTAAGAATACATATTACACGTCATATTGTTGGTTCATTTTCTTAAATCCATTAAGCTCTGCCTAGACCAGTGGTCGGCAAACTCATTAGTCAAGAGAGCCAAATATCAACAGTACAACGATTGCGATTTCTTTGAAGAGCCAAATTTCTTCAACTTAAACTATATATGTAGGTACACTGATTATTAACTTAATAAACTTTAATTAAAGTTTTAAGTCTTAATTAAACTATAGGTAGGTACACTGAAAAAAATTTGATGTCTTATTTAATAATGATCTTATTTATTGATAAAAATATAAGTCATAAATTCTCTTTAAATTAACAATTGCCTTCCATCTCCTTGAAAAGTTTGGGTAAGTCAGGATTGTATGTTGTTGTTTTTAATTTTAGGCACGATTCCAGGTTTTAATCAATAAGACGACCTTACTCTTGATAAGGTTCATGCTTGCAAAAGATTGTTCGCATAAATATGTAGAACCGGAAAGGGAAAGAACAGCAAACGCTAGTTTTTTCAATAGAACATATTATGAGTCAAGAATACTATTCCAGGTGTTAAAAATCATCACGTCTTCCTTCTCCAGGTCTTTCAAAGAAGACTAGGTACTTGTGCTATGAACCATATTCATATTTTTTTTCTCCAATATGTCTATATCAGCACAGAGACGTTGAAATGTAGAGCTCCATAATTCTTCATTTTTTAAATTCAGCAGTTGCATTTCAAAATTTCAAAGTTGCCAATGTCAACATTAAAGGGAGAAAAAATTAATTCTGTTACCGTAGCATTAAAAGGTTTTTTTTAACAAAGACTAACGTCGCTTTGCTGTTTCTGAATTCCTGAAACCTGTCGAGGAAAGCTTCCCTCATATTTAAAATTGTTGTTTTGAAATAGCAAATGTCAAAATCAGAATTATTTTCGTAGCGATGTTTCAGCAGGCTTTGAATGAATCGAAGATTCTCTTTCTAAATCTTAAGCAAAAAGGGATATTTTGTTTTCTAATGAAATAACTTCTTCTAACATCGAAAAATTGTGTTTCCTTCCCCCTGCAGTTTACGATTAAGCTAATTTAGATGAGACGTAACGTCTCCCATGAAATAGAATTTTTGGATCAACTCACTGTCCGTTACCATATTTCTGGATAGTGAACAAACACCCTTCTCAAGGAGAAATGCTTTAATTTCTGTTAATAAGAAAGCGAAACGTTTAAAAACATTTTTCTCTTGATAACCAACGTACCCTGTTATGCAGCAGAAGATCTGCGTACTAAGCTAACTAAAAAAAAATTGGCAATAATTAAGAGCTAACTTTGCAAATTTCTTTTGGAAATGTCTGCGCACAAAGCGCTTTTTGACGAATGATGCAATATGCTTATTTTTTTCTTTCAAAATAGTAAGAAACCCTTTTCCTACACCGGTCATACTTTTCGCCCTATCTGTTGAAATTGACACAATTTTATCGAGTGGAATATGACGTTTTTCCATGCACTCAATTACAGGATTTGCAATATCCTCTCCACGTGTTTGACCTTTGAGGCAATAGTCCTAAAAGTTCTTCTTTATTACCTGTAGATGAAATAAATCGTACAAATTTGTCCTGTATCATTAATGTCACAAAACTCGTTAACTACTATTAATAAAGTTGAAACCAATTTAAGATCTTCGATATGCTGATTGGTTATAATCGATGACATTTTGACTGATTTATCTTTCACTGTTTTAGTCCATACGTGGTCATTTGTGGTAGAGCCACACTCAAGGGGCCAGAGAGCCACGTGTGGCTCGCGAGCCGCGGTTTGGCGACCACTGGCCTAGACCAAACTATAATAGATAAAAAATATTATTCTATCTATACAATATCCAAAGTTATGTATGATTTAATTGCATAATTTTAGGTATTTTATGGATAGATGAGTATTTTTGACTACTATCTATTATGGCTTGAT
This sequence comes from Rhyacophila brunnea, assembly GCF_057557595.1. Taxonomy (NCBI): domain Eukaryota; kingdom Metazoa; phylum Arthropoda; class Insecta; order Trichoptera; family Rhyacophilidae; genus Rhyacophila; species Rhyacophila brunnea. The sequence goes on from NW_028233350.1 coordinate 5,608,557, forward strand.
TTTCGCAGGGTTTAATTGAATTTTAAAAACTAACAACACCATGTGCAAATTGTAGTATTATTTCAATGGAAATAAATACATATACCTGACAAAGTTTAATGTGCACCATTTATGGCGGATCTTAACAGCCTACTTCCACCCTTCGCCACTGGTAGCTATGTACCTACATATTTATATATTTAAACAAACTTTTGATAAAGCGAAAACCTATAGTACTTATCAATATCCTCTGAGTTAGTACTCATTAAATTGATAATTCGCTCATTTTTATCGCCTCATCAATATTGAAATTACACATAAATGACATGAATACACTCCACAATAGATGTAATTGATATATATTATATATTATAACAGTGGTGGCGAACCTATGGCACGCGAGATGATTTTGCAAGGCACGTGAATGTTTTATTTTGATATGAACTATAATAATAATAAATGACAGATCGTATTGTATAAAAGATAGCAGGCAAATAGTCTTTAAGAATAAGCATTACGTTTAATTTAAATATATAATTTTATACGTCGGACCTTACGCTTTATGCGTCACAAATAATATTATTCCACTAACCTCATCCATCAGGCGGCGGGAGAAACCGAGCTGCAAACCTCTGAATGTGATCGATTTATGATGCTTGAGACCACTATAATAGCGAGATAATGCCTCATCTGATCGGAGCAATTCTGGTGTCAATTTGAGCGTAAAGAACCAAACTAAGTAATGCACTAACAAACAATTACATTTCTACACACAAAAATGACTGTGCCAAATAAGAAACATAAACTTGGTGGAGCTTGTAGTAGTAATTCTGTGACAGTTACAATATTCGTGGACTGAAATGTATGGCATTAAAAAAAATGATAAAGCTGTAAATACTTATGTATGCTATTTTCTGTGACTGATATCTGGAACATCATCAGAATTCTTAAAAACCATTTTTTTTATCCATGTTATATTTTATAAATTTTGGCACTCGTACGTAAAAAGGTTCGCCAACTACAATATTGCTATAGTATAGGTATATCAATCCAATAACTTGTGAAGATCAACGCTCGAAGTACACGAGACAGAGCGATAATTTTAAGGATTTCGCTCGGTGCGCTCCGATCCATTTAGAGCCCTGGAGAATATATTATCTTCTCCAACTCCACAACTAATGTGTCAGAGATGACGGCCTTCAACATCTCGTCATAGACTGTTCTAATTGCTTTCGTAAAAACTTTCTTTTTCGTTTTTTTTAATGCTCCGATGTTTTGATCATACAGGGCTTCGAACCGCTATTTTTTTCGTTTCGGGTTTCGTTCAAGTTCGAGTAAAAGGATAAATATGTAATATATCGGTTCGATTCCGATTTTTGTTCCGAAAAAAAACGGTTTTTCCGGTTTTCGGTTCAGCTCAAAGTGATTATTTTTTAAATGTTTTTATTTATATTAAGAAACTGTTTTCCACCATAATTTAGAACTTTCTATGGCACTTGTATGATAACCCTGCGCCACACTCCGAAACCAATGGTTATGCTGCACCGCATAGCCGTAACCATATAATATATATTATATTTTAAATATTCCAATATTATAAATATTGAGAACTATGTAAAGATACGTCACACGACCGTGAATATTTTTTTTTGCGCCTTGAATTTGACAGACCAAATGAAAAACAACAGCATATTTACGACAACTGAAGTGGGGAGTAAGACCATGTTAACGCGCGTATTTTAACATGTACCGAACCGGTTTTCGTTCCGACGAAAATAAAGTTTTTTTCCGGTTTTCGATACAGTTCGGTTCAGAGCCCTTAAAATTCTTAGTGTTCTTAAAATATATGAGATTATCTATGAAATCTTTTAGAAATTGTAGGGTTCTAATGCAAAGGTGACTATTTCCATTTTTGCACTTTTTCAGGAATCAACATTTTCTATGAGAGACCTTTAGAATTAAAATACACATTCAATTTAAAGACATTGTGATAGGTAGAGTAATTTTTTATATTTCCTAAAAAAATTAGACCAGTCCATCAAACTTATTAATAGTTATTAAAGAAAAACCATTTTTTTTATTTTGAATTTTTCCAAAACTGACTATTTCCAGGAAATAGTCGGTTTTGGAATATAAGATTTCGCATGATCACAGTATTTTAACATTTTGGATTTTAATAGAGACAGTTTTCAGTAAAATAAGAACATAAAAATTACAAGGGTAAGTTATATGCTTTATTAGGAAAAATACATAAATTAAAAAATGGCTAAATTATGATGAAAATAAAATAATTAATCTTCGTCTCCTGTCTCAGATAGTTCAATGTCATTTGGCGCAAGCCCCAATATGTCATCATAAAATTAGTTTGCATTTGGAGGGTGGTGAAGAACTTTATTAGCTTCATGACATCATCTTTTTTAACCTTCTTAACATGGCTTATTTTATTCAATATTTGAGTGGTATCGGTAGTCATAGTTTTGTTTCTTTTTAAAATCGTAGCTCCAACAAAAGACCGAGCATACGTCCGTGAAACACCAACAGTCGACTTTTCCCCTTTAATATAAGTCATCACTTAATGTTCTGTGATTTTGAAAGGGAACTTATTCAGAAGAAGTTTTATTGCAGATTTGTAGTCAAAAAAATTTAAATCTTTGCCATACACTTTCAATGTACAGTATTTTTTAAAAACTCCGATTCACTCTTATTTGTATTTGATATTGGTGGCAGAATAACTATCGGTTCATTATTAGACGTATTTAATTGAGCACTGTCGAAAAGTAAGGTTATGTTCATACTTTATATTGTGGAACTTTCTCCAACCAAACATCCAATGCGTAATACGAAATGATTTCATCATTGTTAATAAATACCTTGGTCACTATGGCTTGCCATTCTACTATATTAAAAACACTTTTACTGACGAATGAACGAAGACAAATAAAATTTCGAACAATACTTTTATGAATCTGACATTTAGTAAACGAGGAATTAGTCAATTTTGAAGGAAATCTTTTTTCTATGGAATTAGTGCACTATGGAATATAGTAGGCACTATATTAGTGTTGTTGTTTAATGGGAAATAGTCAGTCTTGGCTACAAACACAAATAGTCAATTTTGAAATAAAACAGAATAATGTTCATACTAGAAATAGTTCGTTTTGAAAAAAATCGCAATTTTCAAACAGCAAAATCATATGAAAATATCGCGATTTGGTCGAAAACAAATATGCCAATCGATTCCGGGCATACCAATGTATAATCGTGCATACTTAACTCATTTTCGTCGATTTTGGAAATAGTCACTTTTGCATTAGAACCCTACAATTGTTTTAATCCCTAATCTTTCAAACTTTCTTCTTCCGTTTTTGCTTACAATTTTCTATTTTGGGGGCCCTACTTTTGCGCTAAAATTAGTATCAACAACGATCAACTAAGCTTTGAATCTCTTGAAAAGACAAACTTTTGAATGAATCTCAATTTTCCCAAAAGACTTACTTATTCAATCATCTGATACGTACATGCGTCACCGTATGCATATTCCATGGTGACTATTTTCGGAGGTTTGTTACAAATAGTCGCAGTATTTATTTTCAATTTTATGATAGCTACAAAATACACCGTACCTATCAATAATATTCTGAGACTAAAAGGTATTAAAAAGCTCACATGTAAAAATGTAAACATACAAAGATAAACTCATAGTATATAGTATAGGAACCAATTTATAATAAACAATTAAAGGTAATACGGGTAAGAGTTAGTAATAAGCACAATTTTTTTTACTATATGGTCAAAGATCTACAATAATACCAAATTTGACACTGGCTGCCAATTTGGGATTGCCCAAAGGATACTTTCCAAAGCGGAAAAATACAAGGTTATAACTATTATGTATGTTTAAACCCAGAGAAACGGGTCGATTCTAATTAATTTTTTTCATGTAAATAAGAATTTTGATTTCTGATTAATTATGAGAAATTTACCCATTTTATTCCAAGATATTAAAGAAACCCGCTTTCTCTAGAGATGAAACCTGGGCATATGAGAGACCCCAATTACTAATATCTTATACAAACTGAGCAAGGTGTTCAAGATATTTGGAAGGTTTTTGCGAAGAAACATGGCATTTATGACAAACTACAACTTGCTACAGCGATGTTCCATTTTATACTGAATCTGTCATATGCGTGACTTACTTTATTTTCATCTGCTTACATAAATAAACCATAAAAATAAAATAAACATGAATAATGTTCCGTGAATTAAACCTTTATATACCTAATATTAATAGGTTTAACTCCGGCAGCGATCACCGGATGGTGAGATGTAAGATAAGATTGTACGTCAAATCAGAAAGATCCAAACTACAGAAGAAGTCAAATGCTCGCATATACTTGAAGAACAATACTGAATTCCAAGATGAACTCAAGAAGGCTCAATCGGCTTTCTTAGAAAGAACGGAACTGTTTCCCTATCCAACGCAGAGGATATAACGAATATCATTCTACAATGTGCAGAAAAAAACAGACGTAAAAAGCTTGGGAGTCACACCTCCCACCAAGCTTTCAAAAGCAACATCGAACCTTATGGAGCAGAGAAGGAAAACCAAAAGCGATAGACAGGCGTAAAACGATATGGAGTTTTCATCACTTTGCGAAACCCTCCGAAGAAAGATAAGAGAAGACCTTCGTAAATTCAATGTAAACCTCATACAAGCAATTGTGAAAGCAGGCAGAAGTTTGAACAAAAATTATCAATGCTTGTCAATAGGAAAATGGCGAATCACAGCACTAAAAGCAAAGGATGGCTCTATCATCAGAAATTGGGAAAACTTGTTCAGCCGAGTTGAAGAGTTCTACAGCGATCTCTACAGTGATGATACTGACAATACGACTATAGACTTAGATCTTCAGAGAAATGGAAATGTGGAAGACCATACTCCCGAAATCACGTCCTGGGAAGAAACACATGCTTTAAATTACATGAAAAGTAGCAAAGCACCGGGAGAAGATGGTCTAACGATAGATATCCTCAAAAACGCGGGAAAAGATGCAAACGCAGTGCTTGCACAATTGTTCACAGCCTGCATAGGTTGCTGAGGCATGGAAAAATGCCAGCATTGTCATTCTTCACAAAAAAGGTAACAGAGAAGATCTAGCAAATTATCGTCCAATAAGTCTACTCCCTATTCTCTACAAGAAGTTCACAAAAATTCTCTCAAAGCATCTGCAAAATGTACTAGACGAGAACCAACCGAAAGAACAAGCCGGATTTAGAGGAGGATACAGCACTATGGACCATATCCAAGTCGTCAGAGAAATCATAGGGCGGTGATGCCAGAAATACAAACTGCCACTATGCTAATAAACTATGAGAAGGCGTTCGATTCCATAAAGAAATGTTCAATACTCGACGCACTCAGAAATCAAGGAATCCCCGGACGCTATATAAATATTTTCAATAATATATACAGTAGCGCAACAGCATCTGTAAATCTCGGCGTCCGACAAGGTGATACAATCTCATTTAAACTATTTACAGCTACCCTTGAAGACTTATTCAGGCAACTTGACTGGTATGACAAAGGGATCCCCATAATGGAGAGCACCTGAGTCATCTGCGTTTTTCCGATGATATAGTAATTTTTTCACAAGACTCAGAAGACTTCCAAACCAGAATGCAGGAACTCGCTGAAGTAAGCAACAATGTAGGCTTGAAAATAAATGTAACAAAGACGAAAGTCATGTTCAACTACTTTGCGGGCCAAAAAGAGATCCTCATCAATGGCACTCAGATCGAACAGGTGAAAAGCTACATCTATCTGGGACAACAAGTATCTATTGATGGATGTATATTTGATGAAATTGTTTGCAGAGTAAAGCTCGGCTGGAGTGCTTTTGGACGCCTGAATAATGTCTTCAAAAGTGACCTTCCACTCTGCCTAAAGCGCAAAGTGTTCAACCAGTGTGTGCTATCAAATTGAAATGGGCTAGACACATTGCTAGAAGAAGAGACAATCGTTAAACAAATTTAGTCATCCAGTTGGTATCCAAGAGGTACAAAACGTCCGCAAGGTAGACCTAGAGGCCGCTGGATCGATGAAATGATAAAGTTCTGCAGAAGTACGTGGCAACACAACGCACAGGAACAAAAGAAGTGGAAACAGCTTGAAGAGGCCTTCATCCAGCAGTGGATAGATTCAGGCTGATGATGATGATGATACCTAAATTACTATCATCGCATGAAAATACTAAAATTGCCTACCTTTCATAAGTTTTCAGAATAGCAGCATTTTCCTTCCATGATGTAAGGATCAACAAATATTGCTAAATCACGGGAATCGGGATTGCAAATACTGCCAATAAAACATTTGTTTAAAGCTCTAGACTAAATGGTGGCATCCATGAAAGCTCTTGAACTTGTATGTAGGAAGACACCAAAACTCACTGGGGACAGAGTGAGTCTAAGATAGTCAATGATAAGATTTTTGGCAATACTCTATTCTCCCGCTTCACATTTATACAACCTCTCTGCCTACATGACAACTATAACCTAGGAAGCATTTCTGTGTAGTAGGAGAGGACGTGGGTGAAGTTTGACGCCTTAAGGTGATACATCAGTGAAACGGCAAATAATTTTCAACTATAGGCGCGACGAAATTTTGGACTCGCTTGCATCCTGAGAGAGAACGTCGAGCTGGAAACACGTCACTTTGTTTCGTGATGCCAATCAAGTGCATGGAATTTACTAATAGTACAATTATACGGCGCAGGTACGTGAGTAAACCAATCATATGCCTGGCTTTTACGAATACAATTATACGGTTGCGTGTACACATAAATCCTTGTCACTGTGTACAATGACAAGGTTACGTGGATGATACTCTAGCTTTCAAAAATGTCGAGCCTGCCACGCGCTGAATATACTTAATATTATGCATAACTATGAATCATTTATTATGAGTCTGGGTCATAAAAGGATTTCAAGTTATACACAATTATATTTTTATAAAAATCGATGTTTTTTAATATAAATATAAAAAATATTAAAACTATGAATTACTTAGTCAAAAATCTCTATTTCAACACATACAAAACTTAATCAACTAAATTTTAATAATAAATATGACCATAAAATATATTTAATAATACTATAACTGTGGACAAAAATATGTAACAAATTCAGATTTTTTTACAATTGTATGTTTATCTTTGACTTAAAAAAAATATTTTTCTTTTTAATGTTTTCAGATATATATTTATTAATTAATACAGTTCAAATTGTATAGTTTAAAAAAAATTCAAATTGCAAGCTTCATATTTTTCTGCTAGGTGCCTCTGCTGGTATAAGCCTCCTCCTTAAACCACTCTTCTTTCATATTATATTCTCCATCACTGAACGGTTATCAATTTTTAGAGATTACGTTTGAGGCAAAATAACAAGCAGTTATTATATTATTGAATGATTGCTGATAATAAATTTCATAAGGTTTGTTGATTGAATATTTTTATTTTTAATATCCCGATCCAAAGGACCGACCTATTCTATTGTATATTTACATTAAACGTAATGAAAAGGATTTGCCTACAATTTTTTATACAATTCGGTTTGTCATATTTAGTATGAATTTCGTCGTTTCCGTTTGCGCGTCGATTGGTAAACATAATATGAAAAACAGAAGAAAATACGCATGGCACGTCATTATAATATTATGTAAGTACTTGAAAAAACTTAAAAAAACATATTTTTACATATATTTATAGAATAGTAATTTCTTTTCTCTTCAAAATGAAATATTCGCGTGCCATGCAAAATCATCTCGCGTGCTATAGGTTCGCCATCCCTGGACTATACTGCCGTCCTAAGCGAAAGAGCGGTATCTCATTTTTTTTTCGTTTTCTGGTTTTTGTTGCCTTATGAACATTCAGGGGGTGCCACATCTATTTTCCTAAGCGATATAGCCGCATCTCATTTTTAAATAGGTAAAATAAGCTAATTAAATATGGCGTATCTCAAAATCACAATGAAATCCTAAGCGCAATAGCAATATCTCAATTTCCTAAGCGGTTTAGTGGAATCTCTGAGTTACGCCCTTTTCGCTTACCATTATGACCGAAAAAGCTCACAATATTTCGCTAGCGACAATGCCATAATTGTCGGCTTGACCTTTCGGCGTGTATTATTGTAGGTTTGACAAGCGTGTTTTCATCAAAAATATATCAAGAGTGTATTCAAGAGCGATGAAAATGATGATTATGTGTCAATAAAATATAAAGGAATTAGGTAAGACATTAATATTATTCAAATACAATGCATTTAAATTTCTCGAAAAAATGCATGTGAGGTTATGTCAATCACATTCGATCAAATCGACTTTTATATTCTTTTATACTACAATATTATCAGCGATTGTTGCGAAATTTGGTTGTTTTCAAAGTAAGTATTCTGAAATCTATATCTAAAACTGAGAAAGAATTAATAAAGAATAATTCAGCTGTTGCTGAAACGATTTTTTTTCGGTTCGATATATCTTCAAACACGCGTGTTAACATGATCTTACTCCCTACTTCATTTATCTTCAAATGTGTTAATCGTGTTGAATAATAAAATGCATAATTCTTGTCAAATTTGGGATCACAGAGATTATAAGTAAATATTTCACTGTATAATGTTAATATTAATTTCACTAATGATTTTATAAATACCTTTAAAAATTAATATATCTAAAAAATCTTAACTATATTCTAAATATCGAGAGGTTTAAAAGAATACTATTGTATGTATTAAAAATACTTTATGCAGTCATCAATTGTTAAAAATAAATATAAAGGATAATCAGGCTTCAAAATAATATAAATAGATTATCTACAACGTTTAGGAAATGTCCAGGCTTATGCTTTGAAAATACCATAAAACCTCAATTTTGACCTACGCGACGCGGCGCACGTGGGCCGTTAAGTGCGGACTTACGTCATTTCAGAAACTGTTAAATGTTCGGAACCTGATGTTGATGAGGCAATGCAGAACAATTTGGGTGGGTATGGTTTCAGAAATGCTTCAGGATGAAAACATATTGTGTTTTGAAGGTAACTTTGATTTGTTTTAATCGATATAATTCAATATTATGTCCGTATTTATAGTGTATCAGATAAAGGCCAAGCAATACAATATTACTTATAATACGTGATTTTATTATTTCAGACCAACGTAGATGTAATGTGATATTATTTTTGGCCGCCAGTTAGTCCTGCTACTGCTACTGCGACTGTGTATGATGTTACTTCTTTGAATCAAACAGAATCTCCAATAAATGATATTATAGTTGAAGATTCTTCATTATTATTAGAACTTGAGCCAGTTAATCCTGTCAGTTCTAATAACACTGTCACTGAAGATATTCGACAAATATTGGATGAGGGTGAGATTAATGAGAATAATGGCACAGGTGAAATTTTTAGTGAACGTAAACGCAACAGTGATGTCCTTTACACAAAAAAGGGATTAATTAGAAAGAGAAAAAAGTTTGATTTGTGTTTAAAAGAACTAAAAAAACAAAAGTTGCAAAAAATAGCAGAAATGCATGCAGTAATAAATGGTTGTGATACTGAAAAAATGTGCTCATAAGTGCGCTGAAATGATATCTGAAGAAAGGACGCAGTTTCTTAACAAAGAATTTTGGAAATATACAGTTCTATGGCAAGAAAGTCTTTCATATTACATCATGTTTCAAACGTTCCTGTCAAGCAAAATGACAGTTAGTCGTGTGTGCTGAGAACGATTTTAGAAGTAATAACACTTCGCACATCATTTAGTGCTGACAACGCGACTGGCGCGTTTGCATTAGTTGGCCATTAGATATAATTAACATGATATTTAAAACTTGATTTGTACAAAAGTATAAAAGAATGCAAGTTTTTGAAAATAAATGTAAGTTTTCCTACAACATCATAAAGGCCGAGGTCGTATCTATTATTTCGAAACCAAATTTACTAAGCAAAATGGACGTATCTCATTTATTAGCTTAAGTTTTTAATTTTTAATTAAAATTAACCCATAAGCAGTTAGGTATATATGAGAATAGGTATTATATCGCATATAAACATCAAATAATAATTTACAAAGTGGTGCGGTTTGTATCTTTACAAAATTGCTCATAGCCAAAAGTTAACATTTTTGAGATACTGCTCTTTCGCTTAGGACGGCAGTATACTATACACATTAAAATTATTATCAAATATTTATGAAGAGTAAAATATGTCTAAATATTTCAAAATCGTTAAATTGCCGTAATATAACATAATATATTAATCTTTAAACTGCTTATCAGATATTTTTCGCACACTCTTACCCTTATCAATTTATCATACAGCAAATTTGATAATAATTGATTTAGATTATAAATATGATAATAATTAGAATATTAAAATTCGTCGTATTAATTTGAAGCTATCAATGTACTCGTATTATATTCAGACTCATATTTATATAGCGAAAATTAATAATTAAGTACTCATAATTAACTTGCTCTTTTCAAATAAAACGAAAAAAAAATCAAACCACAGACAACTGGTATAAAAATTCTACTACGCACTAAATGTAAAAAAATAGTCTTGTCTAATTCGACTAACATTCTAAGTGAGGCTTAAAGTTTTTTAATTTGTACAATATTAAACCTATTAATAAACGTCTACACAAACACTCACACAACACACAAACCAAAGGAAAATAATAATATGACATTTGAAATTATGCCGAATATTTTCACACAAAAAACATTGTTTTCTCTATATTGATATTGCAGAGATGTATTAAAAATATGTATACAAGAATCGATTGTTAGCCGTACATTAAACCTTTTCAGTAGACGTACTTTCACGTAGACGTAGATTCACCCATGTCAAAATAATTGAACCCATGTTTACATGATAGAACTTCATCAAATAGTGAATTAAAATATAGGTTTATTCTACAGATTGTACAGCTTTTCGAGTTATGAACATATCCCGACGTGGCTCTTATCTACCGCTAAGGTTAAAGACAGTGTGATACTCTAAAGTAGCGTTTTTAAAATGGTGTTTGAGGTCAAACTAATGGAATTGTTATATGTTTAGCGATTTTTTGTATCTATTAATACAGGGGTTCCCAACCTTTTTGTACTCTAGAGCACATTCTAAAATATCGGTAGGGTGGCGGGCACCACCTATTTTTAATCGACAAACTCCTTCCATAACTTCTCATTTTCCCATAATTTATTTTCTTATATTCATAATTTATTAATAAATAATAAACAAAACTGTTTCAAAATAATAAACCTATTATTCAAATTGCATACACACAACAAAAAACACAAATACAAAGAAAACATTTTATAAAAAAATAGAATATCAATATGTCAATGTGATCTTTGGCATTGCATATTATCATTGGCCAGTGCCTCATCATTAGGAGACTATGACGATAATCCTGTTAGCAAACAATCATAAAGATGCTCATCGGTGAGTCGAGATCTATATTATCTTGATTTTATTAACTTCATGTTTGAAAACAATGATTCGCATAAATATGTTGAACCGAAAAATGATTCAATTTTATATGCCGCTTTTTTCAAAAATGGGAACTTTTCTCTGTCCACTGTATTCCAAAAGTCGTCTGATATTAAGGATTTAAGCAAAATATCATTCTTAAGCTCCAAAATTTCTAACTCTAGTTCTTCTGTCTTACCTTGAACAAAATCTGCAATACATGCGGCCATTTCCATTTCATTTATTTCGCAAGTAAAAGAATTGATACAGAAGGAAACAATTGGCTCGATATCTGTAAACTGCAAAAATCTCTTATCAAAATCATCATAAAATCAAATCTCCTAATTCGTGTTTCGTCAGACGAAGTTGTCTCCTAGCTAACTGTCGCGACCCGAACGGGGCAGCAATCGCAATCACAATGACAATAACGCGGTTCCAGGCGGGGAATGCTATTTGCACATCAATCCTTGTACACGCTGAAAACCCGAACTGAGCCGATGATCGCCGAAGCAATCGGGACGGTACGAGCACGTGACTACTGTCACGTGCTTCGGCGTTCATCGGCTCAGTTCGTGGCGTTCGTTCACTTCGGGTTTTCTGCGTGTGTCAGGCTAGCGTGAAAATTCTGTCTCTGTCGAATAGTGGCGGGCACATACGAATCGTTCCGCGGGCGCCATGGTGCCCGCGGGCACGGGGTTGGGAACCCCTGTATTAATACATCCACTTGAATAATGGTTGGTTTTCGGGTTAAGAATTATTATGTATCGAGTTGCATTAATTGCATACCACAATCACATGTTTTAAAATATTAATACTAGCGCAGTAAAATAGCGCCGCAGGCGACTTCTTTACTATATGAGCAAATTTGTAATTTGTGTTTATCTCACTTATCTGGTTGACCTGCCACGCCAGCCCCCGCCTCTAGGTAGCCCTTCCAGCCCCCTCTCGTGGGGGCCATGCACCAAAATTACATGAATTCATATTTTTTTATTTGATAAATAATTAAATATACATAACACACGAATAAGAACTAAATATACCTATATATTTCCATGTAAGTATTTGTATTATCAATATAATAACTAATTATTGTGATACCTGAGCTTATTCAATGAACGTAAAAGTTTTGAAAGAGCAACCCGAAGTTCTTGGTCAAGATCCTTCAAGCACGACTGCTTATCATTTTTAATTATAACTTGAGTTGAAAAACTTTGCTCACCTAGATACCTATGTCGTAGAAAATGGGAGTTGAACTGCGATAGCCTTGTCGGAAATCCGAGGATATTCTTTATTAACCGAAATCCAGAAAATAGCCAATGATTCATCGGCGAAGTCCAGTTTTAGCGTCTCGTCGTTTCTTAATTCAACAAATTCCTCTTGAATTTATTGGGAAAGCGCTTCTATAGAATTTTCGGCTTTGGTTGCAAAAGGGTTTCGAATCCTGTCGTATTGATTGTATGAAAGTAATGATGAAATTTCTTTTGCAGCAAAGTTTTTCAAGTCAGCAGCGTTTTTATTGGAAGCAATACACCCCGGCACACCTAGCAACGTCTCGCAGCACACTGGTTGCGGAGCACTGCCCTAGGGTCTCGGCCGCCTCGTACTTCCCTTGGTGGCGGTACAGCGCCCCCAGATTCTTGAGGGTGGTCGAGACGGTGGGGCTGTCCACTTTGGCCGCCTTGTGCCATCCGCCGTACTCACCATCCATCTCCAGATGCTTGTTTTCTTCTCGCTCCTCCGCCACTTGCCATATCGGCTTGTTGTCACCTGTCGCTTCAACGTATCAATGTTACCTATTACATTGCATCGTGTATAACTTAAGATTTAAAAAAAAATGTATTACTGAACTGATATATCCTTTTCCAGAAAGCATTCCACACCCTTCGAAAGACCCTATCGATAACACAAGATCATTAACCGATTTATGATTATATAATATGATAACTAAATAAATAACATATTTGTAAAATTAAATCTTGCAAATGAATCCAATGTACCTACGTTTGATAAATTCTTTGGTTGGATAAGTATCAAAAAACCTTATCGCGTAATTGATAGTAAAAAATATATTGTACAATGTACATAGTCCAGAATTATTATCAGCCTTATCATTTGCACAAAATAAAGATCAATGGATTAGAGATTGGTTTTTTAAGTACTTACTAGTTACAAATAAATGAATTTATAGATAAGTATAATAATATATTTAGCTATCACGATGCTCGAATGGGAAACGTGTCGGCGGGTAATGTCGTGAGTCCCAGGTTTGATGATTAAAAACGATCTTCTTAGGATCGAACATTGCAGGTGCTACGAAGTCCCACATTTACTCATCACTTCAACCGTTCACCCCGAACGTTTCCAGATACATTTACCTAGACACTCCGCACTTAAGAGTTTAGCGATAAACATCTGACCTACCCGTTCAGAAAGCTGTATTATAGCCAAATGGTCCGGGTCATTATCCTCAGCCATGGGGTCCTGACGAAGAGAAAAAGAAATTAAATTCTATTCAGCTAAATAATTTGTATTTTTAATGATGGGTACGAATACGAAACCTCCCCCTTGTCATTAAATCAACCGTATGGAAATTTCCCAATAAAGGTAAACATATGTGGTCTGATTTGAGATTAGATGTATTTCTATAAAATTGAACATCCAGTACCTACATTCAAAAGAGGCAATTGAAACTAGAAACATTGTGCGTAAATCTAAAACACTGCCAAGCCAGAAAAATACCGAGTTCCGGCAGTTGCGCACATATTTTCGGTTGCGGACCCCCCTCCTCAGGTAGAAAAAATACAAATTATTTTAGAGAACTGAACATTATTTTTCTTCTTCTTCGTCATGATCTCTTGACTGAGGATCTACCGATCTACCGATCTATCTGGTTATTCTACAATACTCAAGGCCTGTGTCTGTGGAAGACACGTGTCACTCATGAAATTATGCAACCATCTGCAGTCAATGTTTGCCTTACGATTCTGACGCGACATATCTAAAAGACAAAACAGCAGACGTTTCCAACGGACACGAATGATCCAAATAATAATTATGACTATTCAGTGGCGAAGGGTGTAGATAGGCTGTTAAGATCCGCCATAAATAGCGGATACTAAACTTTGTCAGTCATGCGTATTTGTTTTAATTGAAATAAGACTACAATTATTTTACAGATTGTGTTGATTAGTTTTTCAAATTTAACTGAACCCTGAGAAAATAAAGCCATAATAAATAATAGTACCTAAAAACAAATAATTATAAGATAAGAAATGTACCACGTTTTTAAATTTTCTGTTGAATCATATTAACTTGACAATTCTATGTATTAATAAATACTTTTTTTTGTACTTGATAGAAATACTGAATAAATTATAGAATACTTACTGAAATGTCATTTTGACATTTCATATTGATCGCCATAGTAACGCACGTATATATTAATAATATAGATGCTACGACCCCCTTAGCAACCAATAATAGTGTTTTACTTTTTACGAATTTTTTCCGAAATAACTTTGCATACAAAACAGAATTAACTAAAAATGGATTCAATTCTGCTTAAAGATGGCTAAAAGTATTAAAAGAATGCATTGGCATCGTGTTCTGATATATTCTAAAAGTTTTAAATGTCTAGCTAGTCGGGAAGTTAGTTAAAACAAGATTTGTATTGGACAAACAAGACAAAAATTGTACTGGACAAACAAGAATACGAGCTAATAAAAACGTTATAAAATACTCGTCTATCTATGAAATATCTAAAATTATGCAATTAAATCATACATAATTTTGAATATAATATAGATATACTTAATAATATTTTTTATCTATTATAGTTTGGTTTAAGCAGGGCTTAATGAATTTAAAAATTTAACCAACAATATTATGTGTAATAATGTAATCTTAATCCAACGAGAACTAATAAGTATGAATGAAAAAGTGTACATAATTTTGTCATATTGCCCAAATTATACCAAAACTAATATGGTTTGGTTAGGCAGGGTTAAATTGAATATTAAATACCAACCAGTACCATCTGTAAATTGTAGTTCAATAAAAACAAATACGTATAACTAACAAAGTTTAATGTGCACTATTTATGACGGATCTTAACAGCCTACCTCCACCCTACTGTGACAATTTAGAGAAAGTTCTATTGATAGCCATCTGTGAATGCGACAGGTCGCAATAACTCATAAGTGAGACCCGTAGTTATAATTGCAAGCCAGTTATCCATCGCTTGGACTCAAAGTGCGGAGTGTCTGAGTATGAATAATGTACACGGAAAAGTGTGGGAGGCGGGTCCGTAGTGTAGCGAGAATCTATAGGTATTTGACGGGGTAAATGCGAGAGTCACTGACGCCTGCTTGGTAATGTTATTCTGACCCTCCCACCGTTTTAAAAAAACAAGAATAAGTTATCATTGATAAATTTTAGATACGGACCCCCCTTACCACTTTTCTGTGTGTGCGCTTGGTTGCATGGAATGTGTATATCCTTTACTTGAGGTTATATGGATACTATCCGTGAATTTCCGTCTTCTCTTAGGAATGCTTACATACTATACTTTAAACACTAGAAGATATCTATATTTGGCCAAGCATTTTTCCGACTTATATGCGGTGTACATGAGAACTCTGCCATTCTTGGTAGTATTGACCTGTGTCTATGATAACTATCTTAGAAATCGCGAGTATTAGTTGTTTGTTTTCCCAAGGTGCAGAACTAACTTGCAATTGGTGATGCCAATTGGGAGGGCAATAAATATTCCACCTACGTGAGGATGAGTATATAGGTGGGCGTTGTTTTATAAATTCTTAAAAATAATGGGGTTTACTTAGCTCGTTCGGTGTACTTCCATGTATTTAGTTTATATTTTTTGTATTTACACTTTGTACTGTTTTTCTAATACTCCATAATATATTTATTTGTTTTTTAAATGTTATGTATGTGAACGTCTTAAATTTATGATTTATAAAGTTCACTTAATGTTAAAATGATTGAATTTGAATTTAAATACCTACGACAGTAGCAGAATGCTGCACCACCCCACACAAACATTTTCCGATTAGTTTGAAGCAAAGTTTTTGTTGATTCTACGTTTGCACCCTTGTAGAAAAGCTGTTCCAACTAGCTGTTGGTCAAAAAATGGATGTTATTTTTTTTTAAATGTATTTGATCCAATGTAAGGACTCAATGGGTTGATTAAATGGCTAACAACTATATTCGTCCAGTGGTGGTATTAGCACAGAACACATAATATAGGGATTGCAATATCAATAACGGTATTTTCTATTGAATGTTTATAGAAAAAAAAACAGAATTATCTACTAATAAAAATATAGATACAAAAATCTCATTAAAATATTAATATTTAATATAAAAAGTATCTAAATCGGTATATATAATATGTGAACCTTTAAAAATAGATAAAGCTAATATAATATAGTATAATATTAGACATTTGATTGATTGAGTTTCCAATAATTACAATACAATAATTTTCTACGGTTTCTTGTACAGTCAGTAAAAAATGATAATTGTTTTTTAAAAGAAAATTATTCATGTATGTAAGGTTATGTAAGGTCAAGCCATAATTAATGCCAAGTGTAATCGATAAGAATTTGCGGTAAACGAGGACAGTTTTCTATAACCTCTGTGTTTAAAACGCACACACAAGGAGGGTAGGGTTCGGTTTATGTGATAGCTGGACAAATCTGGTTGGGCAAGACGACAACCAATTCATAACACATACCTACATACAGATCGCATTGGCGGTAAGTGATTATTTTTGTAGATTGTGCAATAATGAGGTTACTATTTAAATAAAAATAAAATTTAAGCTAAAACATATTTTTCTTTAGAAGGTGGGCTTTAAATAATAGCCTTGTATGGAGTATTCGCCACTGATATGAAGATGTGAGAAAAAATTAGAAAATCAACAATTATTATCGATGAGTCATCAGTTATCACCATATAGGGGGGAGTATTGTACCTGTGGACAGGGGCTTTATTTCGGTAGGTATTCATATTTTTGCAATACTATGTTCTAGGAATTTACGCACATATTATAACTCTGCCAATACTCAATCCAATTTTTAGTCCAGGAAAGCTGCCAGATTTTGAATTTGTGTTTTTTAGAACGAAAAATAAGTATTTGACTATTTGCGACCCGAGAACTACAGGGTTCTAAGTGGACAATTGCAGCAAAAAAGTTATGGGCTGTTGAAGTTTTGAACGCTTGTATTTTGTTAATTGTGAATGATTTCAATTATTTTTTTTATTGAATATATCAATGATGGTACTGCTATGGTGTACCTATCAATAAAACTATGTTAAAACTAGTTTTTAATAGTTAATTTGATATGTCATAAATTCAGTTAGAACTATGTCCACCTGAAACTCAAACAAATCACCTTTACTACAAGGTTCTAACTGAAATTCGTATGGAAATTCTGGTGATTCAGGATACATAGTTTCACTTTTCATCTTAAAATAAATAAAAGTCTTGAAAGTTATCGAATATAATATTTTTTCTGGAGAAAATATATGGAAATTGTTGGGAAAATGGGAAATTCGGAAAAAAATTCTAAATATTTTTTCTATTTTTTGTTTATTACCATTTTAAAATGAAAAATATGTTGAAAATATAATATAAAATACAAAACTATTGTTTATGCAACAAGCCCAATGTTGATGGTTCAATTTCAACTGGCCTGTTGTCTTCATCTACATCAGATACCTACCTACATTTATTGTAATTCTTTATACAAGATTGTTGTTACTAATGATTGAGGGAATGTTGTGTAAAAAATCTTCTATTAAATTATTTGCCTCAGTTTTAGAATAAACTTAGAGCCAGCAAGAGGCATATCTTTCAGATCCATCATAACATCATAATGATTTGTATAATTAATATACTCGATCTCTATAGTGTGGGAATTCTCAGGAATAGGGATTGTAGAATACAACATATCCATTTCTACACCTCATCTACTGAGATTTGACACATCTCAATCATTTATATCACTTTCAGTGGGTCTATTCTATACTAATCGACCGCCAAAGTGATAAAATGATAAATATTATCAAACTAAGGATAGGTTTGTATCAACGTATTAGCACTTA
The DNA here is from genome assembly GCF_057557595.1 of Rhyacophila brunnea. Classification (NCBI taxonomy): domain Eukaryota; kingdom Metazoa; phylum Arthropoda; class Insecta; order Trichoptera; family Rhyacophilidae; genus Rhyacophila; species Rhyacophila brunnea. The sequence continues at coordinate 5,627,186 of NW_028233350.1, forward strand.
TTGTAACAATTACAATTAGTTGGTTGTAATTGTTGCAATAAGTGCTATATTTTACAGCAGCAAGAGAGGTGCTGTTAAACCTACCCTAAGTTTGATAATATTTATCACTTTATCACTTAACGGTCGATAAGTATAGAATAGACCCACAGGAATACTTAAACCTGAAACATAAAGTCAATGAATGCAATAGCTTTACAATACTATCAATATTTGAACATTATTATTAGCAAAAGGTCAAATAATAAAATGCACAATGTTCGTTCGACATTCACATTATGAAAATAATCAATTATGTATTGTAATTAACGGTTTGTGAATATGTAACTGTAACGAAATTTAAAAAAAATACGATAATATAATTAAAGCTTACTTATGATTCATAATATAATTCATCCAGAAGTGAGTTCACAATTTACTGTTGATATCAAATATCATGAAACATATTTTTGAGGTTATGAATCTCGAAGCTATAGTAGTTTATGTAAATACTCATGACTTATAGTTAAAGACACTGCATGAAGTCTTAATAATAGATTTAAAATACAAAACAACACGATTTTACTCTTCATATTGAAATTAAAACCATTTTAACAGCTTTAAATGTATTCACAACCGCGAAATGTCAAAGCACATAGAACTTTGTAGAACGACGGATCTTTTTAGATTATGATAGAACTCTGTAGTATCACAGATATTTTGTAAAGTGCACATAGAACTAGGTAGTATTGGGGTTTAATGAAATAATATAAGAAATATCGACTTCATATTAATATAGTATGTAGATAATGTGACTTGGAAGACTTCCTCATTATTACTTTAGTTTGGCCAAAAATCGACACTTAGAACCTTGTAGTTCTCGGGTCGCGTATTTACTGTTTATTTTATCATAATTATTGAGAGATCATTGGATTCAATTTGTAAATGTAGTTTGATTTGTGAATTATTAAGTGTTAAGTTAAAGGAATGCATTTTGTTAAAATATATACTCAAAAAACTTCAGCACACTTTTAATGTAAAATTTTGATTTGTTGTACCTTTGGACATATTGCTGGTTGTACCTACCTGTGGACGCGTCCAAAGGTAAGACACGCATAGATTTTATCGATATTTACATGATTTTAAGCTAATAAAAGCATATTTCTTAGATTTTTAGTTATTAATGTTACAACCATCTTTAATTTGTCCATTTTATAGATTTATTTAATTTGATGAAAAAGATTATTCTGTCAGTTGGATTTGACATTTTTTCAAAATTATTTTCGCCTTAGACGATAGATAAGCCCGATCGACTAAAAAGTCAATTTTCATTCAATGTCGACCCTAAAACTTTTCAAATTGAATATAATAATGGCTAGTATTATATTATTGTCTTGTATGTCCAAAGGTACAACATATGCTGTCCACAGGTACAACATAGTGGTGTACCTTTAATATCTCTATGGGTATACCTGTGCTGTGGACAAGTTCTCGGTCTTCAATTATTTGTCAATAAATGAAATTCTTTGCGCCAAATATGTTTTTTATTTTGTAATTATAAACCCAGATTGATGACATCAAAAGCATTGCATAATATGATATATTTGACGATTTAGAAATGAACAACCAAAAATTGTCCACAGGTACAACACCTTCCCCTGATCCGTATGTAATAATGAAAAATAATGGGTAAAGTGTGGAAATAGATAAATATGATAATAAAAAGATAATTAACATGAAAATTTATTTATTATTTAATACAAAAAACAATCACTTAAAAGAAGTATGTAGATAATATTGATTCTTTTTCGTTTCTTCAATGTAGGTAACGAATTGTTAATTTGTTTACCTAAAAAGTGTTACTGGTACGCATTTAAAAATACGTACTTTGCTTGAAGGTTATAGATATTATGAACCGTAATATACATCGAGCTTAATGTTATACTTCAGCTGGAGCACGGTCTAAAACGATCGTGACTACGCGACGCGAAGATTGTGCAAATGACGCGTGCAGAACAAAACATAATTTGTCATAAAAAGTCAACATGCGTCCATTTAATGTTCTGTTTATTGTTCTATTACTAATAATAATAATATATTCATTGACAGGTTTTTTTTTCAAGTAAATGGGTAACGTTTTTTAGTCATCTTTATACGATTTAAGAATTAATTCCCCCGTCGCCATCACAAAACAAAATTACGAGTTCACAGCTCGACTTTCGCTCTCCGATTGCCAGCCAGTCCGAAATTTCATCGCACCTATAGTTGAAAATTATTTGCCGTTTCACTAAAGTACCGTCTTAATCACAGTCAGATTTACCGTAGGGCTAGAGAGGCTATAACCCAGAGCCATCAATTTGCTAGGAGACCCAGTGAGTGTCATAATAATAAAATAAAAAAATATTTATGAAAAAACCTCGAGGCAGACAAAACGTCACCTCTCGAATGATTTTGCAGCATCCAAAAGCTTGATAAAAGTCAGTTACTTGTTTCATTGATCCACTAATATTGAATGTGTAATTAATATACACAAATTTATATTTCAGAAGCCACCAGACATAATGCAACAAAAAATTATTTGCATGCATCATCCACAACATTTTTGGTTGAAAGACGTGCAATATTCTACAACAAGAACCAATAAGACTTATTATAAATACTATTACTAAATATAAACATCTAAATTGTCTCTTAAAAATATGTTTTTCTGGGACACCCAAAATGTATTAGCCCAGGGCCCTTCAAACGTAAATCCGGCACTGGGGTTGATCACATACAAAAATATCAATTCCAAAAATAACAGTATCACTACATTATAAGAATTAAGTTAAATACATTTTTCATGTGAGAACATTATTAATTAAATTGCAGGTTGCGAAAAAATATGAATATTTTTGTACGCTAGTTTGTCTATAACTATTCAGTGGCGAAGGGCGGAGGTAGGATATTAAGATCTGACATAAATAATGCACAATAAACTTTGTCAGTAGGACGGATTTATTTATATTTTACTAACACTACAAATTGCAGACAGTGTTGGTTAGTTTTTAAAATTCGCCCTGCGTAAACCAAGCTTTTTCAATCATGCTTATTTTTTTTCGTTGAATTATGAACACATAATATGACAATATTTTTTTTTAAATTCATTATGCCCTGCTAAATCCAAACCATAATAGATAAAGAAATATTTTTCTATCTTTAAAATATCTAAAATTGTGTATGATTTAAAGCCATATCTTTAAATATTTTATAGATAATCGAATATCTATTGCCTATTTATTATCCATTATGGTTCGGTCATTTGAATTTTAAAAACTTACCAACACTATCTGCAATTTGTATTCTGAGTTCAATGAAAACAAGTACGTATGACTGACAAATTTTACGATCTTAACAGCTTACTTCCACCCTTCGCCACTACTACAAGAGTATTATAGTCACAATATCGAAACTTGATTTAATATGGGTATATAAAAATAATATTAAGGAAAATCGATGTTTTTTTTCTAAATAAATATAAAATAAGTACATAAAAACTAATAATTATTTTTAAATATTTTTAGTACCTAATAGAAAACTTGATTTAACTATTTTAAATGGAAAAAATAATCATAAACTCATAATATTATGTACAAATTAGTCATGATTTCTGCCTCCGTGCCTTTATCTCCCATGGCACGTTTTTATTAAATTAGGTCTTTCAGTAAATTCAGTCAAAGCTCACTTGAGAACGTAGCGATGCCCATGACTTGGGCATCTGCTCCTAAGATATTCCCAGGCGTAAAAAAAACTGCTGGTGCATCCAAACGTAGGACCTCGCTATACGCTCGATTAAGACCGAGTGTGGTGCGGGGCGGCTTGGTTTGGAGGTGTCTATGTTTTTGTTGGCGACATAGTTTAAAACTAATAAGGATTTCGGGACACAGTAAAATTATTAAGCTTAACATTTTAAATTATTAAATTTAACATTTAATAATTATTATGCACTTATTATAGCTTTCAAATAATGTATTTTTTAATTGACTTGAAACCCATGTCTGTTGAGTCGGAGGGCGGAATCAAATACTTCATGGAAATCTTCGATCCTGCCGTGTCTGCGTTGAAACAGATAGATTTGTATGATCTGGCAGATTTTACAAGGAATTGCAACACTTTAAGCAGTAATATTGTGTATTATAAAAGTTCAACTATAGTAAGTAAACTAATTTCGCGCGTATCATAACTGGTAGTGCCACCTGTTGAAACCATAATATTATGTTCAATTCGTGCAAAAATATGTTATCATGTTACGGTAAAAGGTGCAATTTATAGTAACATCTATCGACAAAATATATAACTTCAAAAACTCGCAGTCGATAATAGAGCAGCTGATCAAAAAGCAGATAATCATGCAGCAGTGCCTCTAGATGAGGCCGATTCTGAAGAGGTTCTTCATCAGGAGATTCTACGAAAGTATCGTCGATGGCTGGTTGAATATCATGCTCGCTTGTCACGTCTTGACTCTCCATCTCAACATTAATACTGCCTGAGCTACAACCCTAAAACAAATACATATTGGTTTTAATATATTTTTATCCAAAGCAAATTAGGTGTCATAATTAATTCTATACGGAGATTGTAATGTCGAAATTTTCACTGCCCTGCTAAGTAAAAAGACAGTGTTTTGAAAAAAGTTCATTTCTAACATGAATATATAATGGTCGCTACCAAATTTAAACATACTTTATTAACAATAAACTTTGTTTTATGTTTCTAAATAGGAAATTAGTGTCATTTTTTTAAGATTCTGTCAAATTGCTGCATTATTGTAAGTAAAATTTATTTATTTATTTATAAAAAGAGTATTACGGCATTACAGCTATTGGCCAATGCGCCATAATACATAATAAATACAAATGAATAAAAATATCTTAATTACAAATAACAATAAAAAGACAGCATGTGTAAATATTAATGAAATATGATAATTTATACAATTATAAATTTAGCCTATTTAATACGTCCACAAACATTATATAGTTAATAAAAAACAAATCAACCTTTATGGTGCCATCAAATAAGCTAATTGCACGATACACAGCATCATGAAACATAACATCTGTCCTGCGACGAGGTATCTTGAAGACCGTGGAGCTACGAGTGATATTGGTGGGAACATGAAAATTAATATTTGCCAGTATATACGGATTGTAAATGAACCCACGAAGAAGTAAAAAGAAATGCTTTAAAAGAACAATCACTCTCCGGGTAGACAGGGTTTGCATTGGTAGCATACCCAGAAGAAAACGAGTCGGGAAATTCATTTTATTGTCATTATCATAAGGAAAGAACCCGTATGTTCTTAAGTAGAGAAATCTAAGAAATCTATTGTGAACTCGATCCAACTTAATTGTGTGGATGGACCTATTAGGACTCCAAATAATGCTGGCAAATTCAAGAATACTCAACACAAATGATACGTATAATGTACGTAGCACTCGGACGTTTTCGAATGATTTTGAAACCCTCATTACAAAACCAAGCATTTTGCTAGATCTAGTACTGATGTCAAGAATATGCTGATTGAAAGTAAACTTTGCATCATACAATACACCCAAATCTTTTATCTCCGTTACCCTACTCGATATTATACCAGACAATGTGTATGGGAACAATAAGGTGTGCCTTGAACGACTGAATGAAATAATATTACATTTGGAGGTAGCGAATTCAAGTTTATTCAATATAGACCATTGCGAGACAGCATCTAGGTCAGACTGCATCATCGCACAGCATAATGGGGTTTCAATAGTTCGAAAAAGTTTAAGATCATCTGCGAATAGCAAACAAGAAGAATTGGTTATAACTTTGACAATATCATCAAAAAATATTAAAAACAAAATTGGGCCAAGATTTGAACCTTGAGGAACACCAGAGTTTGTTCTAAAAATCCGCGATTCATTCCCATGGTAATCAACAAATTGACGGCGATTTTTCAAATAAGAAGCAAAAAAACATATTATACTATATGACGCGCCAAATGTACAAAGCTTTTGTAATAAAATATCGTGATCAACACGATCAAATGCCTTGGAAATATCTGTGTACACAGAATCAACTTGAATTGACTTATCCATAGAATTTGAAATAAAATTATTATACACTATAAGATTTGTTACTGTGGACCGCCTAAGTCGAAAACCATGCTGCGAATCGGAGAGGCGAGAGTCTATTTGACGGTTGATGTTTATATGTAATATCGATTCAAATAATTTACATGGAGCCGAAAGAACTGCTATTGGCCTATAGTTAGAGATCTCTGATCTAGATCCCTTTTTATGAAGCGGCCTTAGGCGGGTTATTTTCCATGCATCAGGAAAAGTGCTGGATGCTATGATTAAATTAAATATATGTTTAAGCGGAAAGGATATATGTTCGTAACAGCCCTTAACCACATAAGGTGGCAAGCCATCTGGACCAAATGAACTTTTGGGAGACAAATTTGAAAACCCATATTCCATATCTTTCTCGTCAAAAGCTGAGATTTGAATATCTTGCGTTGCAGACGAAGGACCAGCAGAATCGGGGTCAAGTAGCGGTTCTATTGAGCTATAAAGTGATTCAAAATGCTTAGCAAATGCATCAGATATAACATGGTTCTCTATAGGATCATTATTCAACGTCATCATGGCATTGTCTTTTGTAGTACTACTGGAACTAAGCGAATGAATATATTTCCAAAAACAATTAGGATCTGAGACAATATTTCGACCAATCGACGTTAGATATGATTTGTGAGCCGAAGAGATGTCACACTTCAATGAGTTTCTAAGACAGGAAAATTTACTATAATCTGCAGTCCGTCTATGTTTTTTCCACAGTGCATGATAATATGCCTTTGACCTTAGATTATAAATAATTTCTGGCGTAAACCACTTAGGATATGAGTACTTCGGTAGATGAACGAGCCGGCGAGGGAAACAGGAGTCCAGACTATTATAAAATGTATTATAAAAAATAGCTAATGCCGTGTTTACATCAATTTGTTCATATAAAGAGGTCCAATCTGTAGTACTCAAAGAATTATACAGCGCTAAAAAATTTCCATTTGAAAAATTCCATTGCGGATTATGCCTATTCAGTGGAGGAATCGACGAATCATTTCTGTGCGATACATGCTTAAAAGATAAAATTGTGCAAGTAGAGGGATGATAGACATCTTCAGGAACGAGAGGCTCATCACACGCGCTGACCACCGTGCAACCAACGTTAGATAGCACCAAATCAAGCGTCCGACCGAGACTATTTTTCACAGAAGAAAATTGTTTTAAATTAAATAAATTATTAAAGCTGGTATAATCAGATTCAATTATACCAGCGGAATACAAATTAAAATCTCCCAAAATAATTAGTTTTTTGTTGGGCAGTACCAAATTTTCTATTATGTGAAAAAAATCACTGTATGTAGTCGCTGAGCTGCCGGGAGGGAAGTATACAGCGGCCAAGTACAGTGAACAAAAGTTAAAATTAACTTTACACAAATTAAAATCAAAATCATATTCAGTTAAATTTGATCTGGTTGGATATAAAGTTTGTGTGGATAATGCTACCCCATTTCTAATTGCCAGCAAAACGCCCCCACCTCGTCTACCATTTCGACGGTCTGTTCTATGCACAGAATATTCACTTCCGAACAGCTCATTGGCCGATATGGTGTCGTCGAGCCATGTTTCGCTTAGAGCAATTATCGATGGTCGGGCACACAATATACCCTCTTTAAATGTATTTACTTTAGTTTTTAGGCCTCTTACATTTTGATAATAAATCTCGCATGACCGAGGTGCGGAAGTTGTTGAATGATGCTTATTATAAGCGAGTCATGCTGAGGATGGGTGAGGGATTTCAATTGAGTAGTCCGTCATTGATCGCTCCCTCTGCTCCGCATACAGGCGAGCCGGACATGTTGCACTATGGGTCGGGTGGTCATATGGCCGCTTGTGACGGCGGCAGGCAACGCATTTTGGTGAAGCTTCCTTCACGGGGCAGTCCGCACGGTCGTGGCCTGGTTCGGCACAGTAAGAACAGGTGACGTCTTTTGCCGAGCATGATTTGGCCATGTGCCCATATAAGTGGCATTTATTGCACTTGGTTACCCCTAGATAGTTCTGGAGTGGGAAAGAGTCCCACCCCATGTACAGTCTGTCATCTGCAATGAGAGCAGACCACACCGCGGCAGGTACATACGTGATATAATGGCATCTGCCAGTCCTGGGACCCGCCTTGTGGCTGAGGCGTACGGCCTGGTAGGCCTCCTCAGATAGACCCGTTTGCTCTCTTGTAGAGTTGTAAATTGCCTCCCGAAGCTGGGGTTCTGTAGTGGAAGCCGGCATATTAAAAATAATAATGCGAGGCTGCTTTTTTCCTGCAAGTTTAACACTCAGAGCAGTCTCTGAGGTCTCCAGAGCGCTGACGAGACGCTTGGCCTCGTCCTCAGAGCGGGGGTGTACGATAACACCTCCGTTTCTGACGTTTCTAATTTCCGTTATTTGTACCCCAATATCCCTGGGGTTAAGGGACTTCTTGATGAGCTCTCTTGTCGTTTCCGATCGTTTTTCTCCTTCTCCCGTAGGGAAAAAGAGGACTCCAGGCCTTGGTGCTAGCGGCAACAGCGAAGGAAATGCTGACCCGGTGACAGCAGGTGCCGTGAATGGCGCCGCTGCCGGACGCTGCCGCCTTCCTAACGCAGTAGCCCAGGTGGTATCAATAGGGGGGGCAGTGATGGTAGGCTCCTTGTTGATTTGTAATGTGGCAGTTTTGAGAGTTTTCGTCTGCTCTCTTAAATCAGCAATGGCCAGGTTTTGATTTTCAATGCTTAATTGCTTATCACGAAGTTGAATCTGCAGGCCCTTAATCTCGCATTCCTGCGCTACGACTTTTATCTCCAGCTTGGCCATACACAAATTCTGCCTTCCAACAGCCTCGGAAAGGCTTAGTAGGGCATTATGTAGCTTATCTTTAGAGTCAGCCCTAAGGGAGGAGTGCACTTCATGTAAGCACGTTTGTATGTCATCATAGATGACATTATTTTCAGGCTCGGTTGTGGTGTCCGATACTGCTGAATCTATAACGACGTTGCAGTCGCTTTCGACATCCGACGTACTCGGGGGTGCAGGCTGGTGGCTTCTTTGTTTGGTTTTCTTTTGCTTTGGCTCTCTTTCTCCATCTTCAGCAGTAGAGGCCTTATCTTGTTGTGATTTGGGGCTCTTCGGCGAGCGTTCCTTTTTTGACCGCTCGCGTACGCGTGTTCCGATTCCTGAAGCAGTTTTTGCAGGGCCTGGAATGTCCGGTAGCGATTCCCCACGAGGAGGGGTCCGTTTGAGCGGCATATTACTATGTCTTTGCTGCCAATATGATTTAAATGTCTGAACGGTTGCTACCTTAGGATTTTGCAAGATCACTTAGTTTTACCGGAGTGTAGGTCATTATAACTAAACACAAAGTACGATAATAAATTGTTGCCTTAATCCATAATAATAATAAGAAATTACAAAATTACAAGATTCTGTAAATGCTTAGCATCTCTTATATTCCATTGGATAGTATATTTTAACCTTATTACTGCCATCCAATTTTTACTAGGTGGAGCCTTGCAGGCCAGCTATTTTTGGAATAAAATAAATCCCTTAAAATATATGAAACAGGAACAGAATCATAAATATTTCTGAAAACTTACCAAATCAACATGTTTCTCGAGTTTATCGTGAATATTTTCACAATAAAATGATAAATATTGTTTGGGAAAGTTACACAAAAAGTTTATTCAGATGTTATGACATTTACAAGAACGCACGAGTTAACTCGTCCATGGCCTGATGCGACATACATGCTTTAACGAGTTAACTATACTCTGACATTCATTCAAAATCAATTAATTAAACTTTAAAAACATTGAAAAATATCTCGAATAATTGTGTAGTAAATAATAAATAAAAATATGTGTAATATAAAAGGTTGGTAAATAGGTACTTCGTTCAGCAGACTCCGGGAAGTATGCGAGTATAACAAAAGTGATTGGCTCTGTCCGAAAAGAAATATTATGTATGTAAGGTTTTAAGAAATTACGTGGTTTTTATGAAGTTGTACCTAACAGTTGTGTTTTGTCAATATTGAATGAAAAATAATTAAATTTAGATTGTGTTTATAAATAGATACTTATTATATAGAATTAATAAATTATTCTACACGTATACAGTTGTTTATTCTCCCAAGGTGCAGAACCAACCTGCCATTGGTAATGCCAATTGGGAAGGCGATAACTATGTTCAACCAAATTGCTTCGGGTGTTGATATACTCCACTTGCGTGAGGGTGAGTTTAGGTGGACGCTATTTTATAAATTTTGAAAATAGGGTCTCCTTAGCAAACTCGGTGTACTTCTTTGAACTACTATATATGTATAATTGTATTGCCACTGCGTTTGTATGTTTATATTATGTTCTCTTTTTATATTTTATTTTTTTTTACTTTACTTTTTTCTTTCTTTCTTTTTTATAATAATGTTTCATGTCATGTTGTGAACGTTTTAAAGTTATAATTTGTAATGTCCACAATATGTAAACTAAATAAATTGAATTGAATTGAAAATTTAATAATTATTCAAATAAAATATTTAAATATGAAAGGGCGGATGATCTGGCAAAGGAAGCTGGCAATTCAGGGGTACCATATCAGTGGATACCAGAAAACCTGGACTGGAATGAGGTTATAAAGAAAATGGGCCAAAGTATGTGGATAGATTTTCACCATAGGGCATCATTAGAAAAGGGGAAATGGAGTAAGTCTATTCTACCATCACCACGAGAGGTGCCCTGGTTTGTAGAGTCTCCTTTGACGAGGAATGAGCTTAAGTTAATACTGAGGCTAAGAACAGGGCACACAATGGGCAAAAGATTTGATGTCCTCGTGGGAAGAAGCGAATCGCAACTCTGCGATGAATGTCATGTTTTAGAGGACATTGTACATATAGCACTACAATGCCCTAAATATGAACTTTACAGAGTACAGCTGAGAATTGCGGATATCTATGAGAATGTCGACGAATTAAAGGGTGTCCTGGCGGTGGGTAAGACGGAAAAGCTAGGCAAAATTGTAAAGTTATTTAACAGAATAGGAGTGAAGACCTGATCGACGGATTCCCTTCTAGAAGAGAAGAGGCGATATGACAGCGAGTCGCAGTCAAAGCCTCGGTAAAATCACAAAAAAAAATATTTAAATATGTGTGTCGAAAAGTCATTCAATGGAAAAATCTACAAAATATCTGTTATTAAATTAATCGTTATAATTAGAATTATCATTATAATCATTAGACACCTTTAGTAAAAAAAAAAGATAATTAATTACGCCATATTTCTTTATTATCAGTTGTACATCATTTCAAATTCAGTTAGCCCCCATTTGCGTAATAAACGTGGCGAAAATGAACCATAACGGGCGGTATCGATTCACTGGATTGGGAACAATTTATTATATCCGACATTTGCGAAAAATCCATTCGTTTACTTTTCATCTCATCCGACGGAATTCTCCTTCGCATTATTTTGCTGCATAGAAATTTTCCAGCGCTTTTCCGATTGGCAAGACCCTTCGAAGTCATTTCCCACCTTTATTTTCCCAATGACTACGCGCAAAAAGCTTGGCGAAGATTTGTTTATATTTTCAGTGTACTATTGACAATTCAAGAATCGGCTCTCGTTTTTATTCGGTCACATTCGTGTGTAATCGTACTTTATATTCGTATATTATCGACACATATAACAACATTAACAACATAGAGTATACGTTTTATAACATTGCACTTTTTTGCACTTTTTACTACACTGATACAGTGCCTGATTACTACGCGTAAATTTGAATCAAATGATATTCACTCGTATTAATACACATAGGAATAATAAAATAAATATATGTAGCTGTCAGTATATTATTGATCAAATATCTATTTTTAATGTATCAAATTATTCGACAGCAATAATATATTCCCAGCAACTCATATTCCGGTAAACAACTCATTACATGTGTCAGCAGATTGATTGGCGATATTAAATACGGTATCGCAATGGAAGATTAGTTTAATATCCATTCCCATAGTATCATATTATATTATGACGGTAATAATAAATAAAATTCAAGCTACTCGTATTTAAACCGCTGACTCGTTCAATATTATTATGTACTAGAATATAATGTTTAGGTATTACTTTCGTCTGTATAAATTACGAATACTGATTTATCAAAATGTCACTCGAATATACGTTTCCAGTCTGTTACCATCGCAGTCTTTATATCGCTTCGCCCAACATCTGATTGTACCGAAATGCGGACCTCGGATTCGTACCTATCATAAGTTTAGTATTGTAATATAACTGCTGTAACATACTATTGTACCAACCGTTACTCCTAAAAAAATTCGCTCCTGCATACATCTTCGACTTCTCCATCATCATCCTCAACACCATAACCTACGACATATCGACGACTCCCAAAGCGATAACCCACACACATCGAACACTACATATATAATATATGTAAAAACAATATTTTTACAATATATTACATCATTTTCATCCTAGAGCCGGAGTGCAAAGTTATGAAGAAGCAACTCAACCTAAAGAACAATCTTTTATTTTAAAATGCAATGCTGACCTTCACAATGCTCCAAGCCAAGCGAATTTTAGTAGTCATGTGGTGCTCACCATTCTGAAGACTATGATATTATACGTGTTGACTGGAAAATTTTTGCCATCGAGTTGTTTCAACATGCATCAAAAGGCGCCAGTATTCACCTTTTTTGGGGTATTGTGAAGATGTTTTGACTCTTGACTACTACATCAGTATATTTTTGACTGCACACTGTGTTTTCGCTGCCAAGCTCTATGACCTTCCGATCAATATGTACATGTGGCGAAGAACTACAGTTGTTTATATGAGAATGTCAGAAAATATGTAGGGTAAAGGTAAGATTTGCTTAACTCGATTCATCCAGCTGTTCAGGCCGTCTAAATTGGTCGCCACAAAGGCCAACTTTATTGCTTTTAAAATAAATGTATTTATATTAAGGCGTTGGGTATTTTTTATTCAACGAATAATAAATTCACAATATTTAAAAATGAACTAAAAATTTTCTAGAAACAATCTTTTTTTTAAACCACTGGATTTGCGCCAATGTGATTAATTAATTAATTAATTAATCAGTGCATAAATCCAGAGTAGTTGTCAGTATTCGACGTATGACGTATTCTTGCCACGTGTTTAAGTTTATTCCGTATTCTTCCCCACTCGAGATCGGTTGCCTGCTTCTCCACACCCGTTAGGTATTTCAGTTCCAATTATTTCTGAGTTCCTTGATTATGCACATATAATATGCTAGTGTATATAATATATTTATTAATAATTGTACTTTAAAAATATTAACAGTATTTTCGCAAATTTTTTGAATATCCAGAGACTTTAAATTCAGTACCTACATATTATATGCTAATGGTCCGCGATGTTTTGATGCGATTGATGTATATCGCCAAAATATTATGCATAAAAATTGGTATTGCCGATTTTAAAAGACAATATTTTTTAATATGTTAGCGTAAGTATGTAATATTATTATATGTCATATTAAAGTGATTTACCTTATACATAACCATTTCTTTTATTCAACGAATAATTCACAAGCTTTTGAGAATGTCACATTCCATATATTGAACATACATAACTAAAAAAGACCTCAGATAAAATATACTCACTAGAAAAAATCATATTTGAAAAAAAATTACGATGCTCGAGGGGATTTGAACCCGTATAAGCACTGGTATCGCGCCAACTGTGCATTAACCAATTATGCTATTAATAACGCTATTTGATAAGCATTTCATGTGTGACCTACTTGTTTAAATTTTCGCAATTTAAGGAGGCTTGTAGCATGTTTGATTACCAAATGCACAGCTGGCGCGATACTAGTGGTTATACATACCGTTTACAATAATTATTCTTAATATATAAAATCAAGTAGGTTTTTATTTAATTCCTTCAATCAATGTATTATTTTGCTAACTATACCTTTTACAAAGCATAGAAAATAAAATCGTGCTCATGATTAAATTCAAGCGTAAAAGCATTCAGCACTTCAAAATGTGCTACATACCTTATATGTATTATATACCAACCGTGTAAACTGGCTTGATACCTTTACCCACAGTATTACCTGGACATAGGTCAACAACACATCCAATAAAAATGTTGTTTGACCAAAATGAGTGGTCAGTGGTAGTCACGTATGAACCGGACGGATTGTGTTTTAGAGTCGGTCCACTCTTGGGAATACGACAAAGGGATGGTACTCTCTTACGATTTTTTAACATAAATTCTTTGCAGGGTCATGTCAACCGATAAGGATGCTTTATTGTGGCAATTTAAATATCCCAGAATAAATATTGTTAAGGTCAATAACAAAAAAGTATTCAATGATAATTACTTTTAAAGCAAACAGTAGAGTATAACTTCGTCAATTCGTTATTGTAAAAAAGAACAATAATTCTCTTTTAAAATACATAATTTAAAAAAAAAACTTGTAAGGGGATAAACAACTCAATCTATGTCAGCACACTGATCGGCGATATTAAATACATTACTGCAATTACAAATTCTTTAATATCATTGTCATTGTATTTATTATATTATACCGATTGTACCCCTGTAAAAGTAAATAAACTCTCGCTTATTCATCATCACGAACAACTCTATGACCGTCTTTCATCTGCATCACCTATGTACCGCCGAAGTAGATACCTACAATTATTACATTATAAAAATATATGTATTAGATACAATTCTGGATACAAGTTGAACCAAACGGGATACAAACGCATCACCTTTCTGGGTGAATACGTGTTTAAGCTACCGATCCGTATATGATTCTTTCGATTATAACTATTATCTATTAATAAGAAGGATTAATCCTTTTCACGCCGACGGAACACCTGTTGTACACTAATTAATTGGCCATTCGATATAATTAGCATGTTATTTAAATGCTCGGCAGTCAACAGGTTACAGTATATATTATATTTCTGACGTTTTTCAAAATTATGTATTCAATAATAAGTCATTAGTGCACTACATTTTATTTTCGAAACATATTCTGCTCAGTTTATCTACGCCTTTTTCATCACGTAGCCCGTATGGAGATAATAAGTTGAAAAAGCTCGCGGTATTTGGTCAGGTCAAAGATATGAGTAAAAATGTCAAAAATTATTCATTGATACAAGCTCGGCGAGCTGCTGACTACCGAGAGAAATGGAGCCAAGCCGTGGCGAAAGCTGTCGGAAAGCCAATCATCTAATCTCTACTTCACAATGAAGAAGCTTTTTCTAGCAGGCGCCTGATATGCTTTCATGTTGATACCAATCGTCATATATATATATATATATTATTTTAAACTCATCAAACGGTTTATGATCAAGGAGACACTATAAAAAGTTAAGTTATCATCATAAAATACAGCAAAAGAATTATTTTTCTTATAAAAGACTATAATATGTTCATATTATGGATAAAAAACAAATACTGCGCTGGATCGGCCACGTATATAGAATCCAGGAGAAGCTTCTATGAAGGCAGATGCATGCATTCACCGACAATAAAATAATAACTTCTGGACGGTATGGATAGACTACGGCACAGGAAATTGTTGCTGGAGAAAGTGTTTAGAGGACACCAATACCTGCCAAGGATTGTAGAGCAAGTTATTGTGTAAAAATTGAAGTGCATTGGAAGAAGATCTTCTTAAGTCAGCCATACCGGTTGACCATTACAACTTGGAAAATATTTTCAACTTTCAAAAGTTTGTGACATCTTATATCATAGAAAAATATGTCCCTTCTTTCCAATAACAGATTTAAACAGATTCGAAAAAACCTAGGCTGATGAAAATGATTATATTATTATTTAAAATGGATTAAAACTACTGCCATAGTGTCCAAAAAATCCACACACCCCTGCAAACCACACTCACACTTTCGGGGCGTTAAATCAGTAGTGGCCCCTTTTATTCTCTCTCCCCCAATCGCTTTCAAACTCTTTGCCAATAGACTCTCAATGGAAAGTTGAATTCGTTTAACGCATCGCGTTTTTCTTTACAACAACTTTCAATTTATAAAGGAAATCATTATCGCGGGATTATCTCTGATCGGAGACCTGGAACTTTTTTGTATAACTTATCACTTCGTTTGAGGCCGTGTTTTATTGTAGGCACGCGGGAAAATTCAAAAAATGTCTAAAGAAAACTTCTCCTTTTATCAAACTATTGTTTAAAAAGAATTTATTTCATGTCTTATTACATATAAACTTAAGGCTATACTTCAGCTGGGTCACGATCTAAAACGATCGTGACTACGCGACCCGAAGATTGTGCAAACGACGCGTGCGGAACAAAACATAATTTGTCATAAAAATTCAACATGCGTCCATTTAATGTTCTGTTTCTTGTTCTATTAGTAACAATAATAATATATTCATTGACATGTTTTCTTTTTCAAGTAAATGGGTAACGTTTTTTTGTCATCTTTACACGATTTAAGAATGAATACCCCCGTCGCCATCACGAAACAAATTGACGTATTCACAGCCCTAATTTCGCTCTCCTATTGCCAGCGAGTCCAAAATTTCGTCGCACCTATAGTTAAAAATTATTTGCCGTTTCACTGAAGTATGCTCTTAATGTTTAACAGTTTTTTTTCAAGAAATAAAACTCGGTTCTGATCGGTTTAAATAAAATTATAATACACTAAGTCACAGTTTGTATAAAGTAACTACACCAACAGAGTAAGTAGTAATGAATAAAATTTCAACCCCTAATTCAACCTATACTGGTTGTAAAACTTTGAAATGTATGTTTTATTGTTTGTGTACATTTTAAAATAAAGCAAATAACTCATAATATTAACTTCATAGAGTCTAAAATCTTAACCTTGAGATGGAATTCACAATTTTCATTTGTTTTATTTAAATCAAACCAACGTTTAAAGCTGTCCAATGATTCCAACTACACACCCAGCACATACACATAAATGTAAAATATCAGAAAATCTTTATGGTGTTTCAAGCCTAAGCTAAATGACGTTTATTATAATGTTCGTGCTGTGACAACTATCAATTTTAATGATTTCATTTGTGAGTGCATAAAAAGAGCTTTTAGTATTAATTGTTTTTAAAATTAAGTTTTTGATCAAACGAACGAAATACTTTGAGTATTTCGCTAATTACACTATCATTTCCAAAAGGGTACTTATTACAATTATAATTGATATCGTTTCAGTGATAGTATTTCTAAATGAATAAGTTGATGAATGAAGGTATATTATCATGAATCTACTACTACTACTTCATCATGTCCGATCCTTAGATGATCATAATATGGGCCTCCAAAGAGTAGAGGTTATATTAACAGATTTTGTTTTTACGATAAATGGATGTTAGCCACTTGCTCAACCTATTAAGTCCATACTCTAATACTAAAAACAAATTGAAAAACAATAATATGTGTATTTGCCAGACCCATTCTAACTAACCTGTGACCCACGACATTACAACTCGACGCTTAGCCGCTCGGCCATTGTGGTCATATATATATATAAAAATAGTAACATAATATTATCACAATCAATTAGTGAATAAGTAAAATTATATGAATATAATATTATCTTTTATTTCTTCAATATTTCGATGCATGCTTTTTATAAATCCTTTTACACGGTTTGTAAAAATCACCTTTAATAACTGGACTATTTTTTTTAAATTTATTTAGCATTTATTAAGATATTATATATTATTATATCTTTCAAAATTCATTTTATTTATTGGACATTTTAATCCACTTGGGTTCGTAACTTCTCTCTGTTCGGTGATACAATCGCTTACATTTATTACACGCCAGATGTTGATGTTTATTATTCATTAATTACTTTAAAAATTCACCATGATTTTTAATGCCTTGAGGTATTTCCCCGGTACGTAAGTCAGAGGTCTAGAACTAGGATGGCTAAATATACTTAGTTTTACTAATTAATTATTATATTTATTAATCCATATTTTTGTTCTTTAAAGTATAATAAATTTTCACCGTTCGGCTAACTGTAAATTGTCTTCTAAAATATTGATTAAGAAATGCGTCAAAAATTGAGGTTGTTACAGCATTTTAGAATCAGGATGACGTGATTACAATGTTCACATTCTATAATAAGTAGCTATTATATCATTATGGCATGATAACTATTGAAATTTATCTAGATAAATTAACTCAAACTATAGATAGTAAATCTGGAAGGGTGAATGACGAAGGATTTTTTTTTTGAGTTCAATTTAAACCACAGATTTAAGGAATGGAATATTACGTCATACACTTTATGTTTAGATTATAAAAAAGATAGATATTATTATGGAAGTAACTAAACATAATATTATGTGAAAGTATATAATCATAATTATTTGGCTGTTACGGGCACTTTGACGTAAGAGAAGTTACACTGTTTATTTAAATACTCTCTTCTTCTTGGTGGTCATTTGAATTTTGTCATCTTTTGAGTGACCAAGACTTTCCATCCCTCTTGATCCTCCCCTTCTCTCAGAGCAGAGTGAATGCTGCTCCCAATCAACTCCTTTATTTGGTCGCTCCAGCGTGCCGACACTTTTCCTGTACTTCGACTTTCCTAAAGTCCACCAAAAACCATCAGTATCTCCAGTTAAAAACTATTATTAAAACATCGGAGGGTAGGTACGCGCACTTTGGCACACAGATAGTGTATCGGGGCGGTGTTGACTACTAAGACCTGTCGTAGATACAAACTCGTCTTGACTGCAACACGTCAAATTTGTTAATGTGGACGTCATTCACTAAACACAATATGTAACTTAATGTAGTGCTGTGCATAGAGTCGGTGCGACGTTTTTGATAGAAATAATATCTTTTTGTCGCATGTAACAAATTTCACTCAACATGGGCTGCAAGGTAGAATAGTAAAATTCTGTATTGCCCTATGCAAAGATATTGTTTTTACAGTCATTTCGGTTAGCCGCCTGATGTCACATAGTCACGCCTGTATCCCCAGAAGAGAGTTGTAGTATGGCCGGCAGTTTTGAGATGCTGTCCCACTCGAGATGATGTTGTACGTATAACCAGGCTAAGTGGTATTTTTTACTTCAAGCCACGCAAGGGTAAAAGTAACTATATTTGCCATTGTACTAAAATTTCGTGGAATTATTCATTTTTTCGTCATGTATTGTACATGTAGAGTTCTTCGATCGTTTCGCTTCACAGTTATAAATATTAAAATAATGTATCTCCCTAATAATTCTGTCAATGATTTTTGATAGGGGATTCAGCGCATCTATTCTATACATTTGGCTTTTGGCAACTATCGAGGGTAGTTTATCTTATTTATGTATTGAGGTATTATACCTAATTGTTACAATAATTTAACCGGCGAAACTATCAAAACTGTTTATCTCGCTCTAAGAATTAACACAACCATGAGAGATGCTGTTAAAATATTGCACTCATTGACAGTTCAGAGGTTAACTTATTGTTACAATAATTAGCTGACACAATACATAAATACGATAAACTACTGTCAATAGTCGCCAATAGCAGCTTTATGTATTATAGAATATATGCGCTGGTATTCATTACGTTATTTGTATCAATATGCATTGGTATTGTCGTATTAAATTTCAATAACAGTTTCTACTACTTCTTAATGTACCATCCCTTAGCGGAGGTCGGCCACCATCAAGGCGATCTTAGATTAATTGTTGTCTGCTACCCGGAACAGTTCAGTGGAGCTGCACTCGTACCAATCACGGAGGTTCTTAAGCCATGAAATGCGGCGCCGTCCTCTGCTACGCTTACCATTGATCATTCCTTGAATGATAAGTTGGGGAATGCTGTATTTAAGTTTAAATATTAAATATATAAAATTCTTTTTATTACCCACCCAAGCTCATGGATATTTTTTATAATTCGTTTTATTTTTTCCTACGAGCTGCATTTCAGAATTTTCATATCCCAGATGTTATTTTCCCTGATTCATTACCCGAACCAATCTTCCATATCTTCAGATTATAGCGCCGCCATTTTTATTTTTGTTTATTGTGCTTATTATGCATAACTGCTCTTGTTATTTCGCATTTTTATTTCTCGGCCAAAGCTATATGTTATTCCTAATCCTCCGCTTATTACCGGCTATTTATTTTTAAATGGGGAAACTTAAGGAGAGCGCCGCGAAATGTGGCGGCGTATTTATTTATTTCGCTGCCATTTTGCATTTTAAATTTTTAATTTAAAAGTTGCCCGCCTGGCGCTGGCGTGAGCTACTTCTTCTCCTGTTCCATTTTCGAAATGGAAAAAGTGACGTCTTGCGATCTGGCATTGTGACGGATTATCGCGCCCGAAAAGAAAACTTGTATTCAATGTTGTTTTAATTAATTTTTATGACGGGGCAACAGTTGTGACAAGGAATAAGAAACAAAACTAATTAATAAATAATTCCTTGTCCTACTGTGTCACGGAATGTTATTTCGTTGTATAAATAAAAAAAGACCGTGCTCGAATTATTAATGTTATTTTATTTTACAGTAATTTTTTGCAATCATTCATCATCATAAGTCCAATAACTAGGTAGTGGCGCTTTTAGCAGTGGACTGGATTCCGGATCTAAGAGGGAGGGGGGCTTAACAGGATGCCAGAAACTGACATTTTATGATGTCAATGATGGTCTGGTTGCACTATCACTGGCATTGTATGGTTTGTTGGGTTACCCGGTGCGCGGCACTTGACGGTACAATGTTGATGGATGATAAGTGAGGTTGTATGGATGATGAGGGGCAGTATCACGGCTTGCCAGGTATTTAGAAGTATCGCTTGTACGACGGTCATACTTTATCAAGCAGAGCTGGCCGTGGACCACAAATAACTTCTGAATCAGTCCGTATAATAATTGATTTAGCGGTAACAGGCCAACACGCACACCTGTTGTCTTGAGATAACTAAACTCAATATTCACCACGGTCGATCATGACCCGTGACTGGTCGTCTTGTGACAATAATTTTGGATTTGAGGTTGGTGGACATAAAGGATGAATGCGAATATAAATAGCCCAACCACTAGGGTTGCCATGATTTTATAGAGGCAAGTCTTGACACTCACTAAGCATAGACGATGTTTATCATAATCCATACTAATAAAATAAATAAGAGGCTAGATTTATCTGTTAGTTTTGTTACGTCTTAAAATCTATTTATGAAATTTGAGTAGCTTAGTGTCAAATCGGGCCAAACGCCATCTCCCACTAAATTCATGTTTTACTTGATTATTGTAGTG